>NC_142113.1:32078750-32410833 GCF_056152115.1 Neolamprologus brichardi | reverse complement strand
CTCTAGAATATTCTCCCAAAATCTTTACAATGAGACGTTTTTAGGTGTAATAGAAGTCGGGATGGATGCTTTAATTCATTTTTGTAAAAAAACAGTATCAACAGTGAGCAGTGCTAGCTAACATTAGCTGAAGAGTCAAGGAGTCGTGTATTTTCAATCAATAATCAAATTGCACAACAAAGTTTCACTTGAGGATGGAAAAAATAAACACTGATGTGACTTAAGATAGGATTTTAGTATAAAAAAGTTAGCAAGGAAGTAGCTAACTAACTGTTACTGCTACTTTAACAAAAAAAAGTCTAGTGTATTAAAAAAAATTCTAGCCAAACATTAATGTGACTGAAGTTGAGCCAAAACTAGAGATAACATAATGGTTTGGGGAATTATTATTAGCAGGCAAGCTAGCTTGCTAATAATAATTCCCTGCTGCAGGCTAACGTCATTAGCCTCCCTGCTGCAGGCTAATGACGTTAGAAGGACACTATTTTCAGTTGATAGTTCAAATAAACATTGAGGACAGAGTAGCCTAAGAAATAAGAAATACCTGGCCTACCTTTACATTTTTATTTAACTAACATTTCTATCTAACTGTGGTAATAGTTTGTGTAGCATATCTAAGTTATAGCTTGCTTGCTAATGCTACTATTAGCTAAACGACATTTGAGTGCAAATGCTAGATAGCTTAGCATACATTATTTGATGGATTCCTTTTTTTTTCAGCATCAACGATAGCAGTGCTTGCTAACCTTAGCCAAATAAGTAGAGTTATTTAATATTGGTAATCAGTAATCAAATCATCGGCTCCCAACACAACTGTAATTTGAAATTAGAACAAAAAAGAAAGACAAAAAATAAATACTGAATTTGACCATTTTAGTAACAAAGCAAGAAAAAAAGGTTCTTCAGCTAACTGTTCGGTGGCCAGTAAGTTAGTAGGTATCCTAATATTGCTACTAGTAAAAAGAAAGTCTGTTTAATTTAGTTGTACTTGTCAGGCCAAATGTTAATGTGACCACAGTCAGCCCAAAATCGGATATAAATGAGACTTTTTAGGGTTAAAAAATGACCCACAGCCAGCTCTTAATGACTAATGTTAGCTAAGGCTAGGTAAGAAGCACTAGATTGTAAATGCATTATTGGATTGATTCCTTACTTTTAATTAATTTTAACCGTAATATTAAAATTGATTTCAGGCAGTTAGGTGTTACAGGACCTTAAGGGCAATCACAGGAGGAGGGCCAAATTAAACAGCTGATTAATTTGGCTCAACAAGCACAGATTATGTCACCTTCTTATTGAGAGTACAGATAATTATAATAATATAATAATTATACACACCCGACCTGACCTTGTTTAATTAGCGAATGAATGGAGCAAAGCCCGCAAGTCAGTCCAGACAGACTCAAACATAATACGACTTACGCTCCTCAGTCATAAACACTTCCTCCATGTGCTGAGCTAAAGCTCCAAAATTTTATATCACTGCTGCTTTAAATAAACAAATAAATAAAAGGTTACGCTAACTCACTGCACTCTCTTGTGGTACAAAGTGGTATTACACAAAAGTGCAGCGCAGTCCTGGTTCACCTTCAGTTGATATCTCTTGAACACAGTGCATAGATGTTTTGGAAATGAAGCCAGCGCAGTAGTTTATTCTCATTCTGAACAAGATTCAGGATTTGTGTGGAAACCTTCCTGATGTCTGGAGCAGCTTAAATCCCTGAAAATGACTTTGAGACGTTCTCTAACCCATGTCTGCCGCCCTTCTGCTTTTCTTCTGTGCCATTTCATGCAGTATGGTAATGTCTTTGGTTGTTATTTTTTTTTATTATGTTGTTCTGGAAGCTGTTTGGAGTCTGAGACGGGGCACGCTGAGACCGGAGGCGTGTGTGTTTTTAATACCTGTTAAAAAAGTGTGCTAGACTTGATTTTCAGGACCTTTTTGGATATTAGCACTGACAGTGTTAGTCCTTTTGCTGTACATCCCTGTAGGAAATAAAAACTCTGAGGCAATAAGAACAACTCTATGTGTGTGTGTGTGTGTGTGTGTGTTGACCTGTCGTGAAGCAGCTGACTTCAGGAAGTCTTAATGTTCAGGTTAAAGTGGGCTGAAAGTTTTTGATATTCAACAAGGTGCTGAAACCATTCCTGAGACTTTGTCCATGTTGACATGATCAGCAACGAAACTCAGGTAGACTGTGGCTTTAAATGATGCGCATTAAACACATAAAACTTTATTAATGTTTCTATGTAATTACACACATCTGTTTCTGAATTACACAATTACCTTTTTTTTCAAATTCAGGAGTTTGTCGTGTGTCTATGAATCCTTTCTGAAACTTTATGAAGATAGACATGTACTTCACGCACTTCCTGCTCTTCCTGATGTAACCTGTGGAAGTCAGAGGGTCAATGTTCCAATAAGAGTTATAATACAACACAAATATTTGAGCTTATTTGTGAATCATTAATTGATACAGGATGTGTGGGAAGTTCACTTTCTAATTTGAATCTAAATATTTTTAGTTTGGAATCATTAAAAGTGCAGCTTTAGATGTCAGAGTATGTCCTTCTGACCATATTTGGGTTAGGGTTAGCACTCATCTACACTCTATGACTTGCAGGTCATATGTCCATCACTAGATGGCAGTGCTGCACTTCTTTTACCCTGCTCAGCCTCCTCTGGGGCCCCTGAACTAAGAGGATGTTTGTCCTCCTCTTGTCTTCTTCGCTCTGTTTCATTCGGTTTGAGGTTTTTGCCTTCTGCTGATGTTTGCAACAGATGTTTTAACTCCACCCGTCCCGAAACAGGACGTCAGACTGTTCTTCTTGTCTCGAGAGTCTCACAGCAACAAGCTCGCTCGGTTTAATCTTATTGCTGATGTTCTGCAGACATTGAGCTCACATTTCAGTGTTTTAATTATAACAGACTGTTTAATAAAATTCCAGGGAGAAGTAGAAATGGATGTTCTTTTTAAAAATATGATCAGTGTGAGGAAATATAAGACGAACTAAACTAGTGTTTTATTTTTCAGCAGAATATCTAAGAGTCTCTAATGCCTCGACCTCGTGATTTCACTGCTGCAGAGTGAGGAAACGCTCAGCTGCACACAAACACGTTTGCAGGAGTCACAGGTCATCATTTCCTCAGTTTAAAACATTTCTGTTGTTCCTACAGAGGAAACCTGTCTGTCCAGCATTAGCAGTAGCAGTGCTTGCTAACATTAGCCAAAAGAGTGCAGTTATTACATATTGGTAATCAATAATCAAATCATCAGCCCAACTCAAATTTTGTATCAGGACAAAAAAGAAAGACATCAAATAGAAACTGGTTTTGATCATTTTAGTAAAAACAAAGCAGAATAAGTTATGGTTATTAAGCTAACTGTTATGGTTATTAAGCTAACTGTTATGTTTGCAGCTAGTAATTAGCAGGTATGCTAACACGAGGCCCTGGATGTGTCCTCCTTGTTCTGGGCTAACATCTGATGATTTTCACAAAAACAGTAAACCACATTTTAATTCGTGTGACGATGTTTGACAGGAAAAATCATGTTTTAGCTTTTTGGTTTGGATCTGGGGAGGAGGGTGGGTCACCATCAGCTGGTAAAGCCAGTTGGTGAACAACTTCCTCTAATCCTACGCTCTGATGGCAACTCTTCGAGTGGCAACAAAACCTGTGAGGCTGCAGAAATAATTGATGTGGTTTCCAGGTTTCATTTAGGAGAGCAGCAGCTCCACTGTTCAAAAATGTGAAACTTTTATCTCTCAAAGACACAAAGCAGAGCGGCTACGTGGGACTGCTCCCCACTCTGTGGAGGTAAATCTCATCGTCCTCAGTCCAGCACACGATGTCATCATCATCTCCTTTTGTTAGATGAAGCTTTTCTGTTTTTTGGAGTTTGCCTGTCTGCAGTTAATTGCTTTGTGTAGATAAATACGACTGCCAATAATTTTTCACTACCCGTCTTTTTCTCCCACAGTGCTGTCTGTAAATAGCTCTTTTTGTACAACCCACAGACCAAAACGAAAGGAAATCGATGGTTTGTTATCACAGCAGACAAAGACAAGCAGGCACAAACAGACGTGTGGTGTGTTCAATGGAATAGTGACTATTGTCTAAGTAAAACAAGTAAATCTGTAATTGTAGCTGTTTCTCAGAAAGCTGGAAATTAAATTCCGAGCACAGAAAATGAGATCTTTATTAGCGAACAGGAAGGAAGCTCTTCGGAGTACAAAACAGTCGGAGAGATAAATGATAACATGAAAAAATGTCAGTAACAGGGTGTCTCTGACACCGAATAGATGGAAGGTAACGCTTCAACATGATGAAGTTGGAAGACACAAATCTTCACAGGTGTTTCTCTGCCTGCTCGTAATGAGACGAATTAAACGAGCAGTTTAGCTCTGCGTTTGCGTGGAGTCAAATATACCAAAGATATCTGCAGGATGAGTAACATCACCCAAGACAACAAGAAGTGCGGGGAGGAAGTCAGAGCATATCATAAATATGATAGATCCAGAATTTTTAGCCTTTTATTTACATAAAAGCAAATAAAGAAGAAGCTGCTGTCTCCATGCAGAGTCTCAGGCATCTATTGTTCCCTTGATCTGTAGCCCCTCCTGATATTTGGCAGTATCGTCCATAATGAGGGTGATGATATCTCCCCCCTACCAGTCCAAAGGCCTACAGTGTTACCACTACGCTATCCAGCAGCTTACACAGGATAAACATTGAACTTATTTTACACACAGGTTGACCGAATATGGACCAGAAGTCAGGTTTGTTGAGACATTTGGGCCACAGTAACTACTGTACATGTGAGACAACATCTTCTGGGTTAAAACTCATCACGGTCAGCCATGTCTTCATGAAATCCCAGCGTCGCAGTAAAAACGCAGACATGTTCAACTGCAGAAAGTTCTCCAAGTGTACAACGTGAGGAAAAACCAAGACGTGCAAACCAAAAAGGATCCCTTCACATAAAACAGGAGAACTGAATACAGCTGAATAAAAGTAGTGAAACATGGAGCTGCAAACTTTCACATTTTTGCAACAGAGAATTTAAATACATGTTTAGTTACAGTACTGCTCAAACATCTTGAGCCTCATTTCTTCAGCCTCCACATTGGCACCAGGTGTGGGAAGCTTCTAGATCTGACAGCTGCTTCTGCGATGTAACAGTGGGCGTGGCCAGCAAGACAAGAAGATGCTCCAATGAGAGGACAGCAATGTGGGACCGTTCTCCATCGTTGCTGTGGCGATGTGATGGTGCGTTGGAGGGATGTGCCGATGTTCCCATTTTACTACATGTAAGCAAGCTCGAGCCGGTTTCCAGGCAACACTCAAACAGTCGACGGTGGACGGCTGCGTCAGGCTCGACGGAGGAGAAAATGCTGCTTTTTTCTGTAGCTGCTTTTGTGTTTGGGTGGAAAATTTCCAGCGAGTGCCAACAGAAGGAGTCACACCGGGGTGTCCGGCGCTTCTGCCAAGGAAACGTCATCATTATGCCGTCACTGTCTTGACCTTGTTGGGTTAATAGATGGCTGCAGGCGCCAAGGCTTCACACCTCAGACTTTCTACTTTTATTTGCTTCTGCGTACATGAATAGAAATGTGTATGTCAGGCACACTCAGCAACACAAGTTCTACAATAAACACTGTCACCCTTAAAGCAATGTTGGTACACTTTGCTTGTACTGTAAAGAGTGCTTTTAGAATGATGAAGACGAGGTTCTGGGCCATCTTCCCTCTAGCGCTGGAGGAGCACCACACCTAAGTCATTAAAATGTAGTGCCACTGCTTTTTTTGAATAATTAAAATGATATAATGGGAACTTTAGCATACGTACACCTATAAACACCTTAAACATCTGTTTCAGGTCATAACAGCATGTGCTCTTTTGTATAACATCTGCCTCGGTGCTGGTGATGTCGTGGCCCTGGAGTATGAGCCCGAAGATGCTGTGGCAGATGAGGGGGAGAAAGGTTTGGAGGCAGTCAGTGGTGCTCTCTGGCAGGACCGGCGACCTGCCCTGAAGGTACCGCGATGATTGTGAACAGGTAAGTAATCTGCTTGTACAATACTACTTGTTACAGCTTTATTAACATGATTGTTTGCACCACTTTGTTTTGCAGCCATCGATTACATCCGCCCTGTAAACCCAGATGATGCGGTGGACAGTGGAAACAAGCATCGCTAAACACCTTCTGGAGACCACCCTGTATGATGCTCCACTTACTGGCTGGGAACACAAACCAAGGTCTCACTTGTGGCACCTCCATCTCTCTGGTCCTCGTCCTGCACATTCAGCAGCACTGCCAGAGACTTCCTGCTCAGCCAAAGGTTAAAAGTACCTGTGCATATTGGGACACTCAGGTTAATCCTGGGCTTTAATAATAATTACATGTGTTGAGTTTTTTCATGTTATTTACTCTGTTAATAATCAAGTTAAAATGTTGTACATAGTTTGAAAAAAATAACTCAAAGTTGAAGCATTCGCAGCGATTTTTATTTACAGAACCTTACACATTTCTTTTCAACAAGTTTTTCCAATAACCCAAACAGCCTGTCCATCCTGTGCCGTGCTTCCTCTGCTCTTCTTTCCTCAAGTTCCCTCTGCAATCTCATATCCTCTCTGATCAAATCCAACAACTCGCTCTCCCAGTTCCTCTTTCTCTTTTCCCTTCTTGGCTCCAGCTGGCCATCCTCCTCCTGCTCTTCCAGATCCCACACTTGGGTTCCTGCTGCTGAACTGGGACCTGGAGTGTTGTCCTGGATGGAGGTAATTAGGACTTGAGGCCTGCTAGAAGGCCTCTGTCCTAACACTTCATCCATAAGGACAAACCAGGGCCATGTAGCAGCAGTGGGCTTCTCAATCCCTCCCTCGCCTGACCCTGGATACTTGCAATCCTAAACGCAGAGGAAATCAAAAGTGGTGTTAAGAAAAAAGCAACAGTACACATTTACATGAATACGTTTAATATCTTATAGTTAAAAATCCATATTTGACTGTACATACTTTGTATTTCTTTTTTAAATTGTCCCATTTTTTTTTGGCCTGCAACGGGGTGATTTTTCCCAGCAGGCCCATCTTCTCAAGAACTGCCCTAACAGACAGAAAGCACAGGAACATGTCAATCACGTTAATCCCTGAACAGCATCCACAGCAAAATGTACTAAAAAGCACTCTCATGCCTAACAGATACTGTTACTGTACCTCCAACCCAGAGCGGCTGAGTGTTTAGCACCGGTGAAAAGGTGCTCGTTGTCTCCACGGAGTTTAATAAACTCAGCCGTCTGCTCTTTGCTCCCTGAAATATAAAAGGAGTGAATTCTCGAGCATCTCACGTTACTGTTTAACGTTTATTCAGCTGTGTGAAAACTATAACTGTAATCCAAACCGATTTACTCAGGAACAAATAAAACACCGATAAAGCCAAACAATAACATTTTTAAGTTATCTAAGTCAGCGGTCTCCAACCTTTTTTGCGCCATGGACCGGTCTATGCCCGACAATATTTTCACAGACCGGCCTTTAAGGTGTCGCGGATAAATACAACAAAATAAAACTAGTACCGGTACCGAAAAAAAGAAGATTTATTCATAACACACGTGAAAAGACCCAAGAAAACCGAGTAAACGATAAAAACGATGACAAAATAACGCTGAAAACTATACATTTCGCACCTGAGCCTCAACTCTCGCGGCCCGGTACCAAACGACTCACGGACCGGTACCGGTCCGAGGCCCGGGGGTTGGGGACCGCTGATCTAAGTGACTTGTATATCATGTTTAACCTGAGTTTGAAAACGATGCGTTTTAATAGTTTCAATATTACGCTTTCTGGGTCACAAAATACACGTTTAAGATAAGTTAAGGTGAGAATGTAGCTGTGTAAACTTCAAATATCTACTCGATTTATTAAGATAGCACATATCTGCAAACGTGCTCCGACGTTTCCGGAGACGTCTGTTACGACCCAGCTGAGCTAGCCGCCTCAGTAGAGCTGGAGAGAAGAGCGAGCTCCCGGCACATCGTTGTCAAACGCCCCGCGGTCTTTCGCTCCTCGGGTTAATAAACATGTTATATTAAACTCCACCGAGACAGCTGGTGACGCAGATGTAAAACCAGACCGTCCAATTTCACAGCATCGCACTTGCGGCCTCATCGGTCTTCGGAGGACCCGGCCCACATGGACCGCGAAAGCCGGGTCCTCCGAAGGATGCAGCCCCTGACTTTGGACACAGCTCACATCTACGTTTATTTTGTGACCCAGAAGAGTAATATTCAAACTAACCTTTATGTTAAAACAGAGCGGGACTGTCATCTACAGTCACGTATGTTCAACGACTGTAAAAAACAGCAACTTCACCTTAACATTTAAAATGAAACTCACATTAACATCTTAACATCGCTACTTCAAAAATACCTTACATTTAAATATGTAGGTTTCCTCCGATGCCATCTCTACCGACTCTGTCTCAGCCGCCATTGTTGGAAACTGCTACTGGCTGGGCCGCGCTATGAATTCTGGGATAGGATCCGGGGAAATGGAGCAGCCTTTGTCGCCTGGCTGTGACGTGTTAGACCTTCAAACGCGGTCTCCGAAGGATGCGGTCTAGGAATTGGGACCGGTGGATGACGTGATCAGCGGCAGGTGAACGTGGATAAAAGCTCATTAATAAGCTGCAGGGACGCATTTGAAGGGCGATTACGTAACAGCGACGCGAGGAAGGCTGTTACAGATGCTTCCAGAGAGAATCTCTGTTCCACAGGCGATTTCTTATTGCAATTCCTTTGTCAGTGACATTACGTGGAAAAGAGTATGGACAACTCCTAACAAGTATCTTGTAACGAATAAAGCAAAATAAGTTTCATTCAAAAATACTTCATAAATATTACCCTGCTAATCATTATATGACAAAGTTCAAAAGGGACATAAATGTGATCTGTGGATTTTGTGGAAGCCAAAATGATCTTCTGGATCTGCTCACATGCTAGAACGTTGTATTTTGAATGTTATATTTTGTTTCTTTCAAAGGCAAAAAAGAAGATCTATACTTTATAATAAACTTGTTAATTATCTTAGCTAAATTTTATTTCCACAAATGCAAATACAGTAGCCAAAAGACTAATTTTAAACACTACTATAATGATACTCTATCTTACATAAAATTGATTAGTAGATCACTAAATAAAAAGGCTATAAAACAATTACTATTTGTGCTAATTACAAATTATTTGAATGTCTGTAACTTTTTACATTACACCACCTGGCATATGTTAACTATGTTCCAGTTTGTGTACATTCTCTGTATACTGTTGCTTAATAAATTTCAGGGGAAAAGCCCAACGAAAAAGGATGGCATTTTCCGGGACAAATGCAATCACATGGCAGGATGCTGTTAATAGACCGAACATCAGTCGGGAGAATAACTGAGAAAATCCATCCACAATACGAGGTTAGTCATTAATGTACTGCTGCATGGGCTGTAGTTACATCGTAAGGTTTTAAAAACAGCTTTAAAATGATTAACGGTAATAAAAACCGAGAGAGGCCGACAGTGATCACTGACTGTTTTTAGGGTCTTGCTGAGATTAAATAGAACAAGATACAAAACATTAAAACATGTAAAAAAAAAAACCCACAACAGCCTTAATAAACGTGGAGTATCCTGGGCCCAGAAGCTTATTATGCTAACATAGCTGTGTAGCTAGCGATCACGTAGCACATCATTATATACCAGCTAGACCAACTTCAGTAACCTTACAAACGTCACTGCTGTTTAGTTTTCTGTCTTCATTTATGTTGGAAGTGATAACAGAGCTGTACGTTTGAATTTGTTTCAGATATCTCTCAGTCAGAACATGCTATGTCATGTTTAGATGGAAGCTAGCGAGCTAACTTCCTGCTAGCTTCTAACTCTGTTAAATTTCATAAATTCGGTTTTCATGGATACCTGGATATTAAACTTAATTGTTACACCTGGCAGAGCCGCCACACTGATCATTTTATTAAAGATGAAAGAATTCAGACAGTTTTTCAACTCTGTGATCGCGCAGTGTTTGTTTGACTTTGGGACCTGGAGCAGAGTTTGGGCCCAGACACGGCTAATGACGTTGGACTTAAAGACCGGATTGGGCTCCAAGTGTCACGAATGACAGAACAGACTCAAGTGCAGATTTGAAGGAAAGGGCAAAGGTTTATTTAGACACATAAACACTTAGTGACTATATGCAGAATGTGAGGCGAATCCAGGGGCTCCATGCTTAATGATCCACTCTCTGCACTCCACTCGCTCCACTCGTCTACTGTGCAAACTGGCACACGTTCAGGCAATCCAACGGAAGGGTTTCAGGACGGGATCGGGGACTCTATGTACACAACAGACGAGAAGTGAAAACCGGAAAAAAAATACAAGGAATCACAATTAGGTTGACCCGAGGTTACAGTGACGTGTGTAGTACAACGTTCGAGTGATCAGAAGAACTGAGCCGCCTCCTCAAATAGTGGCAGGGAGTGGGAGGATAATAAGCTGCAGCTGAGTAACTGCTTCCAGGTGTGTTGGCCAAAAGTGGGAGCCCACAATGAGCTCCGCCCAGGCGAGGAGAAGAGCGAGCGAGAAGCAAAAACAATAACAAATACCTGCAGCCTCACTGAGCCAGCCTCACTGTGACACTAAGTTTTAGTTCTTACCAGATACAAATTAATGTTTGGTCCACATGTGCAGTTTTCTGTAGACTACATTTGGTCTTCATTCGACTTATTTTACCCACAGGTTGACCTAATATGGACCAGAAGCCAGGTTTGTTGAGACATTTGGGCCACAGTAACTAGTGTACATGTGAAACAACATCTTCTGGGTTAAAACTCATCACGGTCAGCCATGTCTTCATGAAATCCCAGCGTCGCAGTAAAAACGCAGACATGTTCAACTGCAGAAAGTTCTCCAAGTGTACGACGTGAGGAAAAACCAAGACATGCAAACCAAAAAGGATCCCTTCACATAAAACACAAGAACTGAATACAGCTGAATAAAAGTAGTGAAACATGGAGCTGCTGAAGTGTTTCCACATCTCAGAGAGGTTCCAACAAACTTTCACATTTTTGCAATAGAGAATTTAAATACATGTTTAGTTACAGTACTGCTCAAACATCTTGAGCCTCATTTCTTCAGCCTCCACATTGGCACCAGGTGTGGGAAGCTTCTAGATCTGACAGCTGCTTCCAGCTTTGAAGCTGCAATGTAACAGTGGGCGTGGCCAGCAAGACGACGCCGGCAGATGCTCCAATGAGAGGACAGCAATGTGGGACCGAAGCCAGCCCGTTCTCCATCGTTGCTGTGGCGATGTGATGGTGCGTTGGAGGGATGTGCCGATGTTCCCATTTTACTACATGTAAGCAAGCTCGAGCAGGTTTCCAGGCAACACTCAAACAGTCGACGGTGGAAGGCTGCGTCAGGCTCGACGGAGGAGAAAATGCTGCTTTTTTTCTGTAGCTGCTTTTGTGTTTGGGTGGAAAATTTCCAGCGAGCGCCAACAGAAGGAGTCACACCGGGGTGTCCGGCGCTTCTGCCAAGGAAACGTCATCATTATGCCGTCACTGTCTTGACCTTGTCGGGTTAATAGATGGCTGCAGGCGCCAAGGCTTCACACCTCAGACTTTCTACTTTTATTTGCTTCTGCAAACATGAATAGAAATGTGTATGTCAGGCACACTCAGCAACACAAGTTCTACAATAAACACTGTCACCCTTAAAGGAGTGTTGGTACACTTTGTTTGGGCAAAGAGATTATTAGAAAATACAGACGTAACACGGCAGCTTGAAAAATCCAATTTAGATGCCAGTCAGTCCTCAGAGAGGAAAACTGTGAAACCAGAGTGCGACACAGAAAAACGCCCCCGCTTCCTGTTCCCAAGGAAGGACCAATGCTGCCACAGAGTTTGCAGTTTTACAAAAAACAAATATTTTATTAATGTTGGAAGGTAAAAGAAACGTTTGGGTGGGCGTGGCCAAAACAAGAAACAAAACGCTCTAGAAATGAAACAGAACAAACCTATCAGGAGAAATCCAAAGTAAAACACAGGCCTCATAACCTACACAGCAACCGTGTACAACCTACACGGCCTCCCTAACCTACAGGAGAAAAATGGTCATGATGTCGTGACGCTCCGGTGTCAAAAAACCCGACACGCTGCTTCAGAAACACTAACTCGAGGCTTCATTTACAACGTAGCTGCTTCCGTGCCTGATTCAGTGGTTTATAAGGAAGTGAATCATTTGCGGGATTTGTGTTTTGATGGTGAGAGATGGCGATTTTGGTCAATTGGGTGGTTTTGCCAAGTTTCTGCTCTTGTTGTTTGCCTTTGTTTTGTGTAAATATATATACCTGCATTTCTACCAGTTTCTATGCACTCGAGCATCGTCTGTTCCACGTGAGAGGATTTTCTCTAAGGCAGGAGAAATTATCTCCAAGAAAACAAACCGACTCGACCATCGCACAGTGGAACAAATTCTCTTTGTAAATAAAAACCAAACAGGATAACCTTAAATACACAAAACATGGTGTATTTAAGGTTATCCTGTTTCTATAATGTGTTGTACATTATTATATGTATATTATATGTATTTTTCATCTATTGTATTTACCAACATCAAGAAGTCACAAGCAAAGAAAGACCAAACCACGGTCATGTTTAAATAAGAAATGTTTATTGATCATATTTATTTATTAAAGAAATAGACATAATTTTTTCACCCAAAAAATACATGTTAAAGCAACATAAGGACGACCCAATATCAGACAGAACTGTGAACTCTGTAGAGTGGGCGGTCAGAATCAAGCAGTACACTTTAATTTGTAGATTCAAGCTGTTCTTCATACTTTTGGCCACCAGATGTCACCAGAGATAACCGTGTTGAAAAGCGAGTAATGAATAGTTTTTAAACTCAACCTTCAATGCTAAAAGCTTCGTTTGGCCATCACTAGAACAAAGGTTTTGAAAAAAAACAACCTTCCCATCCCTAAAACTACCAGCTCAATCAGAAAAGGTCTATTTACAATATTTACAAAAACAACAATCTAGTTCTTCAATCACAGAAACTTCAACACACAGCTAAACATAAAGCACAGGGCTAAACACACAGCCTGTTTGGAAGCAGAAAGTAGGCAGGCCATGCCGAGTGTGATGGGTCCCAATTTATAGCCAGCCCCCCTCAGTCTTCAACCAGTGGTTAGCCTCCACCCGGAACTTACACAAGCAAAAAAGGCAGAGAAAACGAACAACAACCCCCTGAGGTGTGAGGAGCAAAAGCAACACAAGAAATGATGACCTGGGTCATAACAGAGACCAACCTGCGTTGCTTGTGCTGAAGACACCCGTCTTATATCCTGCAGGTTACTCATCATGAGTCGCCTCCACTCATGGCTCACTGAGCTCCTCCATCTTATTCTCCAAACACCTCACATTGATCAGGGTCATCTGGTCCAGCCCTAACTATATGCTTTGTCAAAAAGGAAAGTTTGAAGCATAATTTTAAAAGTAAAGAGGCGGTCTGTCTCCCGATCCTAAACTGGAAGCTGGTTCTTAGAAGAGGAGCCTGAAAACTGAAGGCTCTGCCTCCTGTTCTACTTTTAAATACTCTAGGAACAAGTAAGCATGGCAACAAGTATGGCAGTGTCCCCCAAGAGGGTAATGGACCCCCTACTGATCCTCTATCTAATCAAAACGGGTATCGGTCACAATCAGGCAATGGATTCAGGTGAATCCATTGTGAAACCTGGCCCCACCCTATCATGTGATTTGCTGAGGTCAAAGGATGTGAGTGGGCGTTAAGGCGTCTGGAAAGGGATCTCAGATGTTGCACATCTGACAACTGAAGGAACACTAAAGGACACCTCGCATGATGTAACAGCGAAACAGGAGGAATCTGACAAATAACGAGTTCTGAGTGGACGATGATGCTTCTTTCACTCCTCTTTCAAACCATCTGTCCTCTCTGTCCAAAATGTGAACATTGGCATCCTCGAAAGAGTGACCTTTGACCTTTAGATGCAGATGGGCCGCTGAGTCTTGTCCCGTCGAGGTGGCTCTTCTATTTTGTGGTGTTTACGAAGTGGCTGTTTGGTTGGCTCAACAGAGCTCTGATTGTCAGCTTGGCTACAGAGCTGAAGAGAAACCTGAGGTTGTTCTTATTTTCTTCAATCAGTGACGAATAGTAAGATGTTCTGGCTTTGTGGAGGGCTTTCTTATAAAGCCACAAACTATTTCTCCAGGCTAAATGATGATCCTCTAAATTTGTGACACGCCATTTCCTGGATGTTCAGTGAAGGTTTCATAAGAATCCAGGCATGTGGTACAAAAATATCTCCAAATATCACATCAAAATAAAAATACAGAACAAGATGAAGTGTGAAGCATTCGAGAAGTCTGTTTTGTTCTCTCTCCAGAGGTCTTTTCATTACTCAGGAGCACATTTGTAGTTGTGGAGACGGTACTGTATGGCCTCCCTCTCTCTCTTTATATAACCTCACAGGGTGAATCATCTCCATCATCAAGGTGTTTGTCTCCGTGCTGAACTGCACGTCTTAAAAGCCACATACTCATACTGTTACACAATCGATGTTCTCAGTTTCCTTTAGGCCAAGAAATATTTCTCTGAAGGTGTGAGGATGTCATGTTTGTGCATCCTGAGCCTGGAGGTACTGCTGTAATCATCCTTTAACAAGATGGTGACCGAGTTGACTGTCCGCTCACTCGGGGGCATCGGGGATTGCAAATAAACTGGAAAGTCTGAGAGTTGGTCACAGGCAGCATGTTGCTGAGCCTGCAGCTCAGGATGAATACAAAATCTGAATCTGTTCTAAATGACTCTGCCGACAGAGTGTGCCTTCTTTTTGCAGTGCAGGTGAGTCCTGTGCTGCTAAACAGAAGCAACACAGGGTCCAGACTCATGATTGGACGGTGGTGCAGTGGCAAAACATTGGCACTAACAGAGATGCCCTTTCTTACCCAACACTTCCAGGGATTTGAGTCTCCTCCAGTGTCAAACCAGGGATGTCTTCTGTGGCAGGTGAAGGTGATAACGAAAACGGTCTCGAGCCAGGAAAACTGGATATCAGTGGCTATAGGAGGAAACGCAAGACACTGTCCACCACAACTGTCTTATACCAGCTTCTGCCAGTATCACTGTTTCATAACCTGGGATACAATGGACTGGAACTACCCCACTATTAGTGTGTAGGGCTGGGTATCGTCACTGATTTCTAGAATCGATTCAATTCCGATTCACAAGGTCCCGAATCGATTCGATCCACGATTTGATTCAATTCGGTTCGATTCACTTCGATTTGAATCTGGGAAATTTTGACAGTCAGAAATATTATAATTCAGATCAGTACATTTACATATTTTTGTATCTATAAAAAGGAAGCTGACACTTTCCAGACTTTATCAAAGGTGTGAGCATCACAGCAGAGGCCTTTGTGTCAAAGTAGCTGAAGATAAAACACAGAAAAACATGAAGGCGATTTTCCTGACCTGGATTTTATAAAAATATTCTGCCGTACATCAAAAACGAAAGAAAACCATTAATCAACACGTGAACATTATCTCTGAAGTTACAGCGGTTTTATTAGAGACACGGCTGAGCATTTTGCATTTTGCATAATTTTAAAAAGTTTACATTTGTTCAGCATTGAACGGCAGAAATTAGGTTTTCTTTTCGGAAGTAGGCTGACAGCCTGTAAACAACGGTAAACTTGTGCGTAACAAGCAAGCGATTAATGCAGAAAACAGATTTTTAGGAGGAAAACTGTTCTTGAAGTACAGAGAGAGAGAGAGAGAGAGAGCTGTGCATGAAGTGTGATTTTATCCTGGTCGAAGCAAAACAGCAAAAGTCAGAGTGAATTCATGACGATGTTTATGTGAAGCTTAGTTTGGATCTTATTTTGCAGCTGGTTCAGTCAATATTGTTTGGAGAGACATCAAACTAACAGCTTTAGAATCAGCGCATAAACGGCGTGAACACAAAGCTCGACCCGCCGACAGATCAGAATCAGCGAGCTGTCGGCTTTCAGCCCCGACCATGAGAAAGGCGACATCTAACTGATTCTGATCCGCGGGTCGCGCTGTGTGTTTACGTCTTTGTGCAGAATCCGTGTTCCTGCTCTCATCTACTGTCTTAGCTGTTTGGTGGTTGTTGAAATTCTGTGAGATTTCACCAGAGATTCTGGCATTTCGGGCAAAATAAATTTATATTAAAAAATCGATTCAGGATTTTAATGAATCGATTTTACGTTATCCAAGCCAGAATCGATTTTAATCAATAAATCGATTATAAAAACCCGCCCCTATTAGTGTGTAATAACCAGAGGATACAGTAGGCTGGAACTACCCAGAATGGCATTCAATAAACGAGTAGTTAAAGCTGATTGGCAGATTAGCACACAATACTGCAGAGTGAGTTTGGCTCAGTAATAAGAAGGATGATGTCATGCCCCGCTTACACCTCGAACCCTTATTCCTGTGATGCATTCATGGTGTAGACATGAAAGTTATATAACTTTGCACCACTGTGCTGCACAGTTTCACTGCCGGGGTTTGATTCCTCGATGGGGAGTGAGAGCTGGCTGCTGTTGTCTTTTGTCAGGTGGCTCAGGAGGTCGAGGAAGGTTGGTGGTTTGATCCTGGGCAGTTTTCGTTTGATGCCAAAGTATCCTTGGGCAAGATAAACTAGTTCTGATGCATTCATTAGAGTGTGAATGTTAGACAGAAAGCTCATCTGACCTCAGAGACACTTTGACATATTCGTCAGGCTTGTTTCATGTTCTTCTGCAAACTTTAATCTTGCAGTTTTATGCCAAACTGACAAAGCAAGGTCTTTTTCCCCCTTGGATGCTGTCTGCTGTATAAAGGTTATGTAACGTCCTTTGGGCTGTCTGAGCTGTCACCGAAGCTCTGATTTCCTTTAATACTCCCTGCATCGCGTCAGAAGCACTCTCTCAGAGACAGGGACTGCATGGTGCCTCCTACGAGTCAAACTAATGACATTATGTTGAGTTTTATAGCTCTGATTTCTGCGGCAGCTTCAACAATCCCTCTCCATCTCTAGACATTTCCTGTCACACTTCAACTGAAATGCCTTTGTCGTGTGTCAACAGCACTGCCGGGGTTGGGTTTTGCTTTCAGACAGATTTTACGTGAGTGCTATTGAGTCTGCACTGTCCTCAGTGTCCTTCGACAGCTTAACACATCACTGAGCCGAGGCCTGCCTCTGTGATGCATTAGTGAGAACATGCTGTAAACAGCCAGGTGCAAGTGTAACTTTAATAGACAGCTGCAGTCCTTTCCTTTTATTGCTCAAAGTTAAATGACTGGTGATGACCATGAATTGTCACGACTATGACACTGAATCATGTTTCCAGACACAAGTTTTCTGGCTTTTTTTTGTGTCCCTGAACAGAAACGTTCGTCAGACTCGTCTCTTTTACACAGAATCGTGTAAATCAGGGGTCTTGAACTCCAGTCCTCGAGGGCCGCTGTCCTGAAACTTTTCCATGTGCTGCAACACACCTGAATCAAATGAGTCGGTCATTAGCAAGAGTATAGAACTTGACTGCATGCTGAGGTGGCGACCCCTAACCCTACTCAAGTAAACTTAAGCAAATGTATTTCTAACAGTACTTTTATTGCACCGTGCTGCTGTAACATGAATCAAATGGCTGAACTGCCACCTCAGCATGCAGTCAGGTCCTATAGAGTCTTGCTAATGACCTACTAACTGTATTCAGGTGTGTTGCAGCCGGGACACATGGAAACATTTCAGGACAGCGGCCCTCGAGGACTGGAGTTCGAGACTCCTGTTGTAAATGCATGAACACTTTCCCCTTTAAAGGACAAACAAGGACATTTTCATCTATACTTTTAAAGACTGGGATTGGGGCTGCAGCTGCAGTAATGCAGACGCTGCACCGGTCCGTCGTGGTGAAGAGGGAGCTGAGTGTAAAAGCGAAGCTCTCAATTTACCGGTCGATCCACGTCCCTACCCTCATCTATGGCCACGAGCTGTGGGTAGTGACCGAAAGAACGAGATCGCAGATACAAGCGGCAGAAATGAGCTTCCTCCGAAGGGTGGCTGGCCTCTCCCTTAGAGATAGGGTGAGAAGTTCGGCCATCCGGGAGGGGCTCAGAGTAGAGCCGCTGCTGCTCCACATCGAAAGGAGGCAGCTGAGGTGGTTCGGGCATCTGACAAGGATGCCTCCTGGGCGCCTCCTGGGTGAGGTGTTCCAGGCATGTCCCACCGGGAGGAGGCCCCGGGGCAGACCCAGGACACGCTGGAGAGATTATATCTCTCGGCTGGCCTGGGAACGCCTTGGCGTTCCCCCGGATGAGCTGGAGGAGGTGGCTGGGGAGAGGGAGGTCTGGGCCTCTCTGCTTAGGCTGCTGCCCCCGCGACCCGGCCTCGGATAAAGCGGATGAAGATGGATGGATGGACTTTTAAAGACTACATACAGATGTAGGCCTTAAAAACTACTGTTAGGTTAAGGTAAGGCTCTGCGCAGGTGTTTGGTGATCACCTGGTAATCACTGATGGTTGCTGGAGGGTCCTTGTTGTTCAATTCAATTTTATCTAGCATCAAATCACAACAGCCGTCGCTTCAAGATGCTTTATATTTAAGGTCAAGTAACTTATACATCTGATGGTTGGTCTGATGGTAAAACTAAACACAAACAAACCTCCATCATTTCATTGAACATGTACAATGACAATAAAGGTCTATTCAGTTCTACATCCAGGAATTCAACTCTTATATGAAGCTACATTATTGTTTAAAAGTCTTAAAGGTGATCTCCTCCGTCCAGCGTCGATCATGTGAAAGTGCTGTTTGTGTGTGAGGTAGCTGTAGTAACTTTAGTTGTTTGGGATTTTGTTTCTATACCACCAAAAGAAGAAGAAAAGGGGAAAACTGAAGACTTATCTTCCAAATCTGGAATCTGGAAGATAATCTCACAAGTTGGTATTTTTATCTTCTTGGTTTCTTCTTTGATTTTGTTCCTTTTTGGGTTTTTTGTCTGACCTTAACATCAGCTGACAGTCCCAACCAATTCATAATTTATTCTGACATTTTTATTGAGACTCTTTACCTCGATGAAGGCCGGAGCTGGAAATGATTATAATAGCTTAAAAGCGTCATTAACATTGTTTTGTGGCAGCAGGGAATCAGAAGTGCTCAGAAAAGGTGACATTTAAACAAATTGCTCCATTTGTCCCCGTCTGGCTGAGGCTCTTTAATCAAATGAGCCTTTGTGGTTTAATAAGAGTCGTTCCTAATTGATATTCCTTCTTTAAAAAGAGGCTAAACCAACAAAGATACACACCTGAACCAAAACACCTTAACTCTCTACAAGCCTTTTTCAAATCACCGCCAGGGTTCTGGTTCGTCTTATGATGCTAACTTTAGCTGCTGTCTGATCTTAGCTTGATAGAATTGCTGTTTTACCTTGAAACATCCTTATGGTGCCAAAATCTGTGTAATAATTGGTATTTTTTGCATGACCTGGATCGAGAAGCATCCATTCATCTTCTTCCTGTTGTGCAGGTCAGGGTCACCGTGCTGGAGCCTACCCCGTCCTGGACAGATGAGCAGTCTGTTGCAGTCGTCGCTAAAAAATAAAAGTCTGCAAATCGAAAAATTAAACTTACTTGGATGTTCAATAAGAAAGATCTGTATTCACTCCTGTGTCCTGATTCTTGGTCGTTTGGCCTGATGGTCTATTTTTTTACGTTCCATTTTGTCGCTCTGTCACACTCGATTCTGCCATCATCACTTTGGTCCAATCGTTTTCCTGCCTTCTCTTGACCACCCGATCTCTGCTCTCCTCTCTGCTCCAGCATATCTACCTGTGGCGCGGCTGCAGAAGGCAGACACACCTGAGCAGCACGAGCAATCACGCCTCACCTGCTGAAAAGAAGAAAGAACTGTTGTTGTTGGTGAGGCTGTGAGCTGCAAAGCTGCAGACGAGTATTGTTGAAACACCAACCGTAAGAATAAAGTATGATGAAAAGCATGAAACCATGTGGAGTTATTACACCTCCGTATCCGCAGCTCCACAGCGCCTCCTTAGACTCCACTCTACTCTGTGGCTTGAGTCTACAAACAGTCTACTGATGATTTCTCATTAGAAACCTTACAGCTGCTGGTTGTGACACTGGGATGTTTCCTGAGTACGCGCTTCAGGCAAACGTGTTCAGCTGCTCTAAATTAACAGTACTGGTTTTTACCAAAGTGGGCTTTTAAAATTTCTATAATGTTTAATCGACCAGTGAGTGCAAGCTCCTAAAGGAAAACCATATTTTTTAATTTTAAATAGAATTATTTTAGTTGGCAGCACGGTGGTTAGCACTGTTGCCGCACAGCAAGAAGGTCCTGAGTTCAATTCCACCATCAGGCCGGGGTCTTTCTGTGTTTGCTTGCTCTCCCCGTGTTTGCGTGGGTTCCCTCCGGGTACTCCGGCTTCCTCCCACCGTCCAAAGACATGCAGCCTGTGGGGATAGGTTAATTGGTTAATCCAAATTGCCATTAGGTATGAATGTGAGTGTGAATGGTTGTCTGTCTCTGTGTGTTGGTCCTGCAATAGACTGGTGACCTGTCCAGGGTGTACCCCGCCTCTCGCCCTATGACAGCTGGGATAGGCTCCAGCGCCCCTGCGACCCTGAAAAAGATAAGCGGAAGTGGATGGATTATTTTAGTTATCTACACATTTTCTAACTTAATTTTAGAGAAAAAGCTGAAAAATTGTAAAGCACAATATTAGTTTCTGATTAAATTATTTACTTGCATTCATGAAAAATATCTTTTTATATATAAAAAAGCATAAAAAGTGTGTTTTGTTGTTGTTATGGAAGGTGGTCTAATAAACTCCACTGGCCTTGAACCACGACACACCTCCACCTGTGCTACAGCTGTACCTCTCTCCTCCTGACGTACATACTGATGAAGATTTGTCTCATTTGGACTCGTCGCTCGCATCGTCAGACCTGCTGCCACTCATTTTCTGTCCACTCTTCTGTAGTTTGCTTCACCTGTCCTCCCAGTTTCCCTTCCACTGAAACCATTTCTGGCTTCAGTGAACAGTACACGGATCAGCTGAAGGTCCAGATGTAGACTCAGGTCTTGTGTCCTCGGATTCTTAAGGACGTGACTCTCAGATACGAATCATCTGCTGAAACGGGCAACGACTGCAGATCTCTGACCTTTGACCTTCAGACTTCCTGTCCAGCTGCTGGACTTTAGTAGTTCAGTTAACACTAAACGGTACATTTAAACGGTACGGTGATTGTTGGCAGGAAGTAGTGTTTGTGCCCTGGAGCTAAGATTGTTAGCCAGGAGCACCAACTGACAACTTAATGGCAGAGTAATTACGTTCAGTCTTAACAGGCTCTTATTTACATTTGCCAGCGATACAAACTTCACATTAGCTGCACGTCTACAAACAGCAGGAATGTTTTGAGCCTAAACGACTCTTTGAATTTTCACTAAACATCAGCGGCGAAGTGCGTTTCCTGAGGCTTTGATGTATAACACAAACCACCAAATCGGTCACAGCCAAAGGCTCCTCTGTGAGTCTTTTAAGAAGCAGCTCTCGGTAATTTTACACATCGTAGTTGAAGAATCGGAGGCTTCTGACTGTTTTTAATCACAAAATATTTCACAGAAACTCATCTCCGCTGCACGAGGCTGAGGAGATGAAACAGACTCGCTGCGAGCTCGTAAAGAAAAGAGAAGACGTGAGGCTGAGATGATGGATTTGTCATTGCAGCAGATTTCATTTCCACATCTCTCACTGCGTCTGCATGAACTGTGTGTTTAAGGTCCCACCAAAGCGGGTTTAAGTCCCAACTTTGACTCGGCCAAACCAAAACCTTCATTTTGTTTTTCGTCCCTTCAGATGGACGTGCTGGTGTGCTTTGGATCGTCGTCCTGCTGCAGAACCTGAGTGCTCTTAGCACATAGCCGGATATTATCCTGCAAGATTTTCTGTTTGAGAACAGAGTTCATGTCTCCATCAGTTACAGCGAGTCGAGAAGCAGCGAAACACCTCGGACCATCACGACCACCATGTTTCACTGTTGGGGTGATGACCGTTTGATTCCAGATGTAACGCGACTCAAACCTTCTGAAAAGTTACGCTTTTGTCTCGTTTTTCCCCAAAACTCTCGGTGATCATCAAGTTGTGTTTTGACAAATGTGAGACGAGCCTTTGTTTTAGTCAGCGGTGGTTCTCTCCCTGAACTCTTTGTTTTTGTTGACTCGTGACCTCTGACCTTAGCTGTGAGGCCTGCAGTTCTTTAGATGTTGTTCTGGGTTTTTTGTGACCTCCTGGATGAGTAGGCCGGATACTCCCTTGAAGGTTCACCACTGTTCCTACATCACCTTGTTCTCAAGTTATCACATTCACAGGATTTTCACGTACTTTTCCACACAGAGTCAGGCAGGTTTGGTCGCTTTTTTTGCAGCTTAAAAAATCCCATTTAGTATTCACTGTTGTTTTTAATGTGATAAATAAGCAAAAGATGAAGAAATGAGGACGGCGACAAACACTTTTTCAGAGCACAGAGAGCCGGGAGGTGTGCAGTAGGAGGGACAGATGGGTATGAAGTGGGGGTGGGATTACATCAGGGATCTGAGCCCCTTGTTTGCAGGGGTGATGGACAGGTGAGGGGGTGAGGGGTCACTGTGGATCTGTATCTGTGAAGGCAACGTCATGATCTGCAGTGAGAGAAGGGAGCAGGTGGAGGAGAGCCTGGAGAGGTGGAGGTATGCTTCACAGAGAGAGACAGAACACAGGTGTGAGAGGGAGACAGGTGCAACAGTGAAGATAGGAGGAGCAGAGGTGGGAGGAGTTTAAATACCTCGGGTAAAGTGGAATTCTTGTATAAGGCTTTTTCAGTTCTGTGATATTATTACCGTTTAATTTGGTTACACTGTTACACTCATTGTACCTACTCGTCTTCCTTTGCTTGTTTTAATTTGATAGTAAGTCTCCCGAATTTTCTTAGAGGTTTATTTCTTCCTTTCCTCCATTTTCATACTTTCAGCTGTACCTTGGTTCCCTCATGTCTCCATTTAGTCCAATTTGTAGTCCTATCTAGGGATGGGTACCTGTATCGGTTCTGTCATAAACGGTAGTAACCAGACCGAAAAGCAGCGCACAGCGCTTTTTTTTCCTGAGCTGTGACACGCTTTAGATTCTAGCCAATCATTTTACGTTTCCGAGGATAGTAGGCGGGTCCAGGTACGTACGTTCTTTTAGAGCAGAGCTACAGATTAAAACGCCCAAGGCGAAGCGGTCAAAGTCTGGCTGTACTTCACAGCAAAAGATGCAAACTCAGCAGCTGCAACAAGTGCTTTAAGCTGATACTGTGATACTGTCAAAGGAGGTAACACCTCAAATCTGATGAAACACCTGGCGACGCATAGCGTTTTTTTAAAAGATGAGAAATGCGCCGTATTTGATAGCTTGCTGCGAGACCTCACACCGAGCGCATCTACTGCGGGTGTGGTGCCTGTTATCGGACCCGGAGTTAGCAACATCCCCCAAAAACCCGAAGAGGAGAGTCCTGGCCCCTAGCCCTGCCAGTGTAGCAGAAATGATGATGATGAGGATGCAGCAGCAGCCGTTCTTCTCTGCGTGAGTAGCTTAATGTTGTTCGTGTGTAATTTACGTTGAGTAGGCTAACCACGTTATTACATTAATGCATGTAAGGTGAACTAGCAAACACCGTCATAGCTACATGCGGCTGTCTTCTTGTTTGATGGCAGATACTCCCTTCACCCTGGCCAAAAAGGCTAAAATGACCAAAGAAAAAGTGGAAAACAGTTAAACATGAGAGGTTTTTGGACAAAGTTTGTGTTTTTTCCATTGTTTAAGCTGCTTCCAGCCAAGAGTGATACCATATATGCCCCATAGCTGCAGAAAAGGCTAACATTGTTATCTTTTTACAAAAAAACAGCTGAACATGAGAGGTTTTTGGACCAATTTTGTGTTCTCCATTCTTTAAGCACCGGCACCGTTTCAAAAGTACCGGTTTGGTACTGGTATCGGATAAAACCTAAACGATAGTCCGATCCTTCTCCTTAGTCTGTTTCCAGTTGTGGAAAAAAGGTTCACTCCTGTTTGTTTCAGCCCTGCCTCAGTAATCCTTCCATCTGTGTTATATTAATAAACTTTATTTTTTGGATCTTTTCACAAAGCACAGGAAGACGCATCACAGATGAAGATGTTTTTATTTTACAAGGCATTTTTCACAAAGTTTAAAAGAATGATTGGAAGTTTTTACATGGAAAAATCTTTTCTTTTTCATATCAGAGACCCAGCTGACGTCAGCCGGTGACCATCAAAAGAGCAGTGCCAGCAGTTTGCGGTAAAGACGACACTGAAAACAACAAAACAGCGCGTTACAAAATGAATCCAAGCGTCTCTGTGGCTTTCTTGTACTCTGCACAGCGGAATCCAAACAACAGGTAAACCGACCTTCAGCATTTCCCCTCTAATATCAGAGACGTGCTGGCCGCAGGTCACCGTGTGCTCTTTTGTAAGCGTTAATGCTCACAGTCCTCGAGGAGGAGGCAAGCTGTGAACAGTCTTCCTAAAAATCAGCACGGATAAAAGAAGAGAGGTCGTCGTGGGCTACAGACGGTTTCCCGGAGCCATGGCAACAGCAGCCTCGTACAATAGGTTGTTCGCAGCGAGAGGAGGAGAGATCGGGGATGAATGAAAGTGCGCCACGAGAGAGGGTAGTTAGGGCTGGAAATGAAGGCGATAGTAAGTCTGCATGAAAGGCAGGGCAGCCGCTGTGCTTACTGCTCGTTTTGATCCTCGTCCTCTGCCTCCAGAATACCTCTGACTCGACAACAGCGCTTTGAAACAGTGTGTAATATACCTACATAGCTGAAAGCCTCGGTCCTGGCAGAGTTAAGTGGCAGCTTTTGCCCACTGCAAGGGGGAAATTAACTCCTGACGCCTCTCCAGCCCTAAAACCCTCTTTGGGCAATTAAATCTCTACTTGTAGCAGCGTTATGATACCAAATGTCCAGCTTTTTAGTTGTTTATCCTTTTTCTGACAAGATTCGAGCCTAAACAGCAGTGCTCCGGCCCAGCAAGGGGAAGGCTGTTGGCATGCCACAGCTGGGCTCCAACCCCCTGAGTCCATGGACCCCCTGAAGCCCTTGCAACCCTCCTTGGAACCCTTGAATCCCTCCTTGGAACCCCTGAATCCCTCCTTGGAACCCTTGAATCCCTCCTTGGAACCCTTGAATCCCTCCTTGAAGTCCCTGAATCCCTCCTTGAAGTCCCTGTATTCCACCTCTAAGTCCGTCATTATGAGTCCTCGGGTCTCTGCGGGGCATGGTAGCCATCGCGGCTGTAGCCTGAAGGGATCGGGTTGCAGGTGGGGTGAGGTTATTGTGGTTCAGATCCATGTTGGACAGGAGGTGACCCAAAGAGTCCCAGCGCTGAGACGAAGGCAGGCGTATCAGGGAGGAGTAGCCTCGATCGGGGAACACGGTAGCCGCAGGAGGCTTGCTGGTCTCGGATGTGAACACCGGGGCGCGATCGTGAGGTTCCCTTAAAGACGACGGCGCGGCGCGGAGAGGGGCGGGCTTCAGGTACGTCCCCCCCCGCGGGTCAGCCAAGACCTCGCAGTAAGGTGGAGGAGGATCATCCATCAGGACTGCCTCCTCGTAACAAGGCGGCTTCCCGAACACATCCGTGTCTGCAAGAACGAGAAAACGGGAGTTAGCATTACGGACCGATAAGCTATAAACTGCAGTTCCCCTAATGGCCACTGGAGGCTGTTTCCAAAAATGAGTCGATCCTTAGAGACTCCCACTTTAAAATGTCCAATCTCAGGCCAGAGCTGCTTAATTATATCCACAGCGTAGTTTTAATTATTTTTTATTCAGCATAGTTATGGATTAATCAAAGAATTACTTAATCAAAGCTCTTCTTCAGTCTTTTAGTTTAGCTCCATTCCTCTTGGGTGGAGCAGAACTAAACAGCAGGTAATGGAGTATTAGTTACCTGGTGGCTTGCAGTGCAACAGCACCTGTCGTAAAAGGGAATCAGCTGCCTGAACTAACACTGTGTTCAAATTTAAGTAAAAGGCAGAAACTTTTAGATCACAGCTATTAATTAACACCATTGTGATGAGCTCAGTGATTTTGTGTTGTGTGTTTGTTGTCATCCCAAAGTAAAGTCTGTAGGACCAGGAAGCAAAACACTAATGAGCTTCTTCCCTGAAGCAGACCAGAGGGAAACCTCAGCTTTCACTGCAGCACAGCATCCATTTATCATAATACATGCCCGATGCAGTGTGATGCACTGGAATAAAGCCAACGTGCAGCACACACACACACACACACTTCATTTTCAGGTCACAACCCAAACAGCTTGTAATTACCGCACGCCCGCCGCGACACCTGTGACTGTGCTTGGCGGCAGGAACAAAAGCCATCACAGGACTTCTGCTCCGAGTTTGCGTTTCTTTCTGTCTCTCTTACATCACTCACTCCTATTTCAGGCCCGCTTGTTCTCCAGCTTTCCGCCTCCCTCTCAAGACTTCATGAGTTCGAGCGGAGAAACTGCATTGCAGCACGTTGTGCAACAAGAGAAACACGAGCTGATGGCACACAGAGAGAAGAGGTGACGATTCTCCGGGCTGGTGTCAATGGTCTGAAGTTTGTATGCATTAAGATTTAAAACCTCTCTCTCTTTGATAAATCAGATATTCCCGCATCCATCCATCCACTTCCGCTTCTCCTTTTCAGGGTCGCAGGGGGCGCTGGAGCCTATCCCAGCTGTCATAGGGCGAGAGGCGGGGTACACCCTGGACAGGTCGCCAGTCTGTCACAGGGCCAACACACAGGGACAGACAACCATTCGCACTCACATTCACACCTAGTGGCAATTTGGATTAACCAATTAACCTATCCCCACAAGCTGCATGTCTTTGGACGGTGGGAGGAAGCCGGAGTACCCGGAGGGAACCCACGCAAACACGGGGAGAACATGCAAACTCCACACAGAAAGACCCCGGCCTGATGGTGGAATTGAACTCAGGACCTTCTTGCTGTGCGGCAACAGTGCTAACCACCGTGCTGCCTATTCCCGCAATGCAACAAAATGCCAAAAAACTCACAACAAACCAATCAGGAAACACAAATGTCCGAGATGAGGAAAAGCAGCGATGATTCATCCGTCTGAGATTTCAATTTACTACAGAGGAAATACTGTGTGTCGCTTATGTACACTTGGCAGTGCTGAGTGAGGGAAACATGGAGCCATTTCAGTTCATCTGTGGAAAACTGAGTTAAAGTTCAGCCCAGAGGGAGCTCGGAGCCTATTCAGCATGGGCGGCCCTGATGTACCCAGAAGTCGCTGGAAAGATTATATATCACCAACACAGAGACACATTTGTCAGATTCCTCCTGTTTTGCCGTTAAATCATGCGAGGTGTCCTTTAGCGTTCCTGCAGTTTTCAGATGTGCAACGTCTGAGATCCTTCCCAGACGCCTTAACGCCCACTCACATCACATGACAGGGTGGGGCTAGGTCTCACAATGGGTTCACCTGAAACACTGGCTGACTGTGACTCACACCTGTTATCACAAGTAGAGGATCATTAGGGGGTCCACGACCCTCTCGGAGACACTCCACAGGGCTTAAATTAGGGCTGCACGATTTTGCATAAAATGAGAATCACGATTCTCTCACGATTTTCTTTTCCAGTATAAATATTTATTGCGCTTATTAACTGCACATCAACTTTGTAACAGTTGAGACTGAACATAAAAACAATAAATAAACATAAAAACAACAAATGTCTCACGTTTTGTCGTTGCCGCAAAATGTTGCACTGCTTGAAATTGCGTCTCCACCGTTGCTCGACACTGCCTGTATAGAGCAGGTAGTGCAACAATAGAAAAATAGTTGCGGGACGGCACTGTGTAGCGTTTGTCTAGGGTGTTAATCGTTTTCCTAAATCCCTCGTTTTGCACAGTGTTGATGGAGCCATATCTTTGGTCAGGTGATAAGTAATAGCCTCCGTAATTTCTTTGTGCCTGCGGGAGTTCGACGGGTATAGGGAAGCGCTGTATGAGGTTCCCGTTATTGATGTTTGGGTGGTTGACCGGGACGGATTTTCTCCTGTCACTTTCTCGTCATCCCTGACGTGCTCTCCGTTGTTTTTTCCCTGCCAATTTTAGCAGCCAGCTTCTGTATCACGTGGTATAAGGCTCCGCCCTCGTCATTTGTTGAGCAGGAAGAGTGAGCGCTTGTTTTCATGCAGATTACGTCCCGGATCAAAATGCGGTACAATCGTCGTCGTCTTTTTTTTTTTTTTTAATCGTTGTCATTTGGAAATGAGATCGCACATAAGTATGAATTGAGATCGCGATTTTCTAACGATTAATCGTGCTGCGCTAGCTTAAATCCACCAGTTGCTCTTAAAACTGAAGAAGCTTCTTGGATGAAACATCTATAACAAACAAGTCCAGACGCTTTTCTTTCCGAGCTCTCAGACTACGACGACCTGGATGACTGAGAACCTTCACAGACGCCCTGAAAAAGAGGTTGGCGGCTGGCGGCTGTACCGATTTCCATACATCACAAAGGCTCATTAGTTAATCTGCAAGCCGAGCAGATAGAAAGGAAAAAAATAAGTGTAAACACAAAGTAAGCCTCAGAAAAACAGCAGCGCAGCGGTCATTAAGTCAAACCGATGTGAAGAGTTCATACTTCCAACACAACACAATGTTTTTCACAGTTTAAACAAACTAAAGGGAGTTACTTGTTGCTAGAGCGTCACTTTGACCATTACAGGCATCAAAACTGATTCTGGTTCCTGCACTGAATATATTTATTTAAGGTTTAGAGTCCACAAACTGAAGTAATCATGAGGCTGCAGTTTGAAACATGTCTGACGCTCGTCTGCAGAGATTTAATCACCGAGGATGAGAAGCTGCCTGTGGATCCATGGAGATGATTGTAATTTGGTGAAATTGTCTGAAACACCTTAATTTGCTTTTCTCTTCCTGATTTCCTTTCTTGCAGGATGCGCTCTGATTATGCTTCACAACAGGAACGCGAGCTTTTAGATGGAGTTGAGAACGTCTGTCAGTTCACGCAGGTTCGTTTTCCCCCATTGTTCTCTCTCCTAATTGGCTCGTTCACACCTGCTACTAATTACACTGATGGACTCGTCTGTTTTACATTTGCGAGAATCTCAAATCTCTGCAGTGAAATGTTGACACGCAGGTTCAGCACCTGCACAGGTTTCTGCTGTGCTGCTTTCAGGGAACGCTGGGACATTAATCACGGTCAACACTCGGCTGAATTCGTGCTGAATGGTTTCAGCTGACGTGTGAGATAAGTGAAGGGAGCAGCTGCGTCTGCTGTGTGGCTGAAACAACAGAAAACAAAGTGCTGAACTGTTGTGGCTTTTAAGAGGCGTGTCTGCTACCTGACACAGATTACTTTGACATTTTCTGACATTCGAGAACGAAGCAACTGGAGGTGGTTCTGCTGCAGAGAGCACAGCAAAGGGTACGATTCAGGAAAACCTGACCGGCGAGAGCCGATCTATATTTCAATGACTCGTCAGGAACAATCTAACCCTCAGGCTGCGAACACACATCAGTCGAACAGCAGATTTCTGGAGCTGAAAGACATTTTTACATCCAGGCTGATGAATGTTGCCAGATCGCGATCAATATCTGTCGAATGTTGCACAAGCTGCCGTCCTCCTCGTTCAAACACGGAAGAAACTCGGCTCTTCAGACTGCTGCTCCAGCTCTGTTTAAAGCAACTGTGCGACTTCTTCAGCCAAGAAATCAGCTATATTTACACACACACACACACACTCATACAGGTATTATGTTTATAAAACGACTGATGGGATCGCTCCACAGTTTCTGCAGAGCTGTGAAAAGACCGGCTCTAAAGATATTCAAGGACAGTTTGCCTGCAGCTCAATTTGTGTAATCACGTAGACACGATCGAGACAAGTTGCTGAAGTTCAAATGGAAGCATCAAAATCCAAAAAGGTGATTTGATTGACTTCGTCAGACGAGCTGGTCTGAGTCTGTAAAGTTTGGGCAGCAGTTCTTCAGGTGAAAATACCTTGTTGATGACAGGAGTCAGAGAAGAATGGCAAGACTGCAACAGTAACTTTCACTGGTTAGAACCACAGTCTACAGAAGAGACGTGCGAAGCAGATGGGCTACAGCGGCAGAAGAGCACGCCGGGCGTCAGTCCTGTCAGCTAAGAACAGCAAACTGATGCTACGAGTCAGACGAGCTCACAAAAACCGCACAACAGATGGTTGGAGAGACGTTTCCTGTTCGGGTGAGTCGATTTCATCCAACATTCAGATGGCGTTGTCTGAATTTGGTGTAAACATCATGAAAGCATGAAGGTATCCTGACTTGTAACAGCTGTTCAGGCTGCGACGGTGTTTGGGATATTTCCTTTGCACGTTTTTGACCCCTCGGTGCTGAGCATCGTTTAAGCACCACATCCATCTTCTGATGGGTGCTTCAGCTGGGATAACACACCGTGTTGCTTAAATCATCTCATATTAGAGCAACAGAGGGGAAAAATAATAAACTTTTCAGGGGTGAATTTGAAGTTCATGAAGTTAAAAAGACCTTTTCTGTGAAACTGGCTCAATCTGTGAGCCAGTGACGAACCACGACATGAAAAGTGACTAAAATAGGATTAATTGGGGTTTTTTGTCGCAATCTAACAGCCAGGGATCAAAACTCATCCAATTACTTTTCCACAAGAAGTGAGAACTGACAAGAAATGCTGCCATAAATACTCTAATCAGAGAAAGGAAGAGAGGAGGAGGCTCTGAGAGAACCGCTTCAGCTGGAAAGTCCAAAATCTGTCCCCCACGCGAGTGTTTTACTGCGATCACTGACGAGTGTAGCACTAATTTGGGTTTGTAGGCGTCACCCTGAGAGGTTACAGCAGCTGTATGCAAGATAAAACCTATCGGATGGCGTTAAGAACATTTTATCCATTAACACGTTTTCACAGGTTCCTGAAAAATGACCCACGCCCGTCAGCAGCAACCCACATACCAACCAACAGCCTGTTTACAGCCACCACAGCAAACAGCAGCGCTGGAAACCTGCAGCTGTTTGGTGAACTGTTGCCATGAAACGGGCCATACTGATCAATGCAAATGTGTTTGTTTATACCTGGACAGAGTCCATCGAACATGGCTCACAGATACCTGCAAGATCAGGTTGCTATTGTTTCTCAGCTCTGCACTAACTCCCCCATCAACACGTCAGCTGTAAACAACACAGCAGCTGTCAGGACGGCTTTAAATACCCAGCGAACGCTCGGCAGGACGTCAGCAGAAACACGCGGCGCTGATGTTTCCACCGGAGGGTCGGACGGGTCCGAAACCGCTCACAGGATTAAGCTAATGGGAACCACGGTGGCATCCATTGCCAGTGCAGCTGCTGTGCCTAAACCATCAAAGCTAACAATAAGAACCTTTGACTTTCATTCATTTCTGATCTTTTGATGATTTTCCTGTTAAACTTGAGTCTCCATCAACAGCTTTACTTTGACAGTTTTGTTTCCAGCTAATGAGGAAGATGTTGAGGATTATAAATGAGTCAGAAAAGGAAGAAGGATTTGTAGTTTTCCTTAACACAGCTTCCCTTTAAAGGAAGAAGGAAAAATCCCAAAAGGCTAGTTTATTTTAATGGAAAACCTTTTTTGATTTTTGCAACTAATCCTGTAAATTCATGAGTTTAACACAAATTATCATTTGGTTCATTCATGATTTGTCTACATCAGCGGTCCCCAACCCCCGGGCCTCGGACCGGTACCGGTCCGTGAGTCGTTTGGTACCGGGCCGCGAGAGTTGAGGCTCAGGTGTGAAATGTATGGTTTTCAGGGTTTTTATCGGTTTTCAGTGTTATTTTGTTATCGTTTTTATCGTTTACTCGGTTTTCCTGGGTCTTTTCACAATAAATCTTCTCTTTTTCGGTACCGGTACTAGTTTTATTTTGTTGTATTTATCCGCGACACCTTAAAGGCCGGTCCATGAAAATATTGTCGGGCATAAACCGGTCCGTGGCGCAAAAAAGGTTGGAGACCGCTGCTCTACATCATTACTATGACGACAACCACAGACAGCTTAGAGTTACTGTCGCCATCAATGAATGAACTGACACATTTACAAGACCAAAACTAGAACATGTTAAATTTATGAACCAAAACTTAAAAGGAAAAAAACATTTTCAAAGGAAAAAAAGATTTAAAGACAAAATCTGAAGAAAATGCAAGAAAAAAAACTAGTCAATGTGAAAATCCTTTGACCTCTGACCTTTAAGCTACTGGGATTCAAAGTCATCTGAGATTGTTAGTAGATGCATCTATGGTATCAATTTAAAAACCCCGCGTGACCTCGTTCTTCAGTTATCATTTTGACAATCTGCTCACAGCGCCCGCCCGGCAGGGTGACGACTGAACCCCATCAGCCTTTTACAGGTGATGGGAAACAACAAATGTTTAAGGGGGAAAAAAGAAAAGGAGCAATTTATGATGGGGAAAAACAACAACACCTTTAAAAAAAAAAAAAAAAAGGTCAAAAATTTCTGATCAAATACTGCAAAATTTACAAGGAAGTGTTAAATTTACGAAGAAAAACCACAAATTTATGATGAAAAAAAATTTAAGTGATAAAATAGTAAATTCATAAAGGATCAACCAGCTAAATTGAAGGATGAATAAACACGATTTTAAAGGGAAACAAATTGTTAAATTTGCAAGACAAACACTGGGGAAGCTACAAGAATGGAGAAGATCTGCAAATCCAAGAAGAAAGTGCTTATTCTGTGAGGGAAACAAATCCAAGAGGAGAAATGGTGCATTTAAAAGGAAAACTGGTGATTGAGAGGAATCCTGCTAAACACAGCAGGAAAAAGGCCAAACTTTTATCAACAAAACTGAAAGTCAGGGAGTGAAGTTTCTTTGAAGGCTGTTACTAGAACATCATAAGCACCTCTTTCTGTAACTGGTTTTCATTATGAGTCTCCTCCACCTGCACAAACACATTAATAACAGCTAATCTTAAGAACACCGCTCGCTTTTCTCTCCAATAGTCTCATCTTCTGTGTTTTTAGCAGATACCCAGTAACGCTATCAGCAGCTGCTTCACACAGAGCTGCAAATGGACCAAAACTATTTGCTGAAAGAGGCTAAAAAAAGCTTCTTTCCACTTTGCTGTAAAACCTGCTTTTACCACCTCCTCTGCTGCTGAAGTCGACTGAAACAGCTCCTCTCGGGTCTCAGCTGCCGAGCACCTGCTTCGCTTTCAGCTCTGCTGCTGCCTGGATACTAAACCTCTTCATCAGTCTGCTTTGAGGCCAAGACTCCAGCGATCTTTTGTTTCATCCTGTACTGTCTGTCTCCGCTCATTAATCGTCTTTAAAGGCAGCTGATGCTCTTTTACCCCTTTAATTCCTATTCTTCTGTAGATGCTTGTTCGTTTTGTTCCTCCGTCATAAAGCAAGCTGCTCATTACGCGCATTGTTTTCACTCCATAGATCATTGAGATTTTCCTGCTTTAGAAAAAACACAACCATGACACCAAAATAAAAAAAATAATTTTAAAAATATTCAATTTAACTGGAAGTTAAATTCACATCATCGAGAGAAAACCTGGGAAGCAACCACAGGCAGAACAGGGAACACTTTTCAGCCTTTTTTCATCTCTTGGATCTGCATGATGTCACAGAGTGAATAGTCCTTATATGGTTATATCAGGCACAGAGGCCACACCCCTCTGCTGGTCTAAATTTCTGCTTATGAGGGGCATAAGCAGATTTTTTATTTTTATTTTTTTAGAAAACATGTCAGTGTGAAAACAAAATAATCTGTCAACACCAAAGCTAGCGGTGACGCTTCAACCCCAATGTTAGATTTTGACATCAAAGTCTCAGTTTTTCTTGTCTGCATGTAAACGCAGAAACAGTTTTCTAACATCTTCACCTGCACAGCAGTTTTTAAAGCTCAGTCTTCAGTGGAAACACCCGTGTACGTGTGTTTAGCCTGCACAGTATTACTTTGAGCTGCGACTCGTGAAATGCTTCTCGGGTACAGCGAGAGGACAGAAATATACTCACTCACATACTGCAAATGACATGTACTATGTGGGTTTATTAAGACCTGAGCAACATTTTTCCTGTTCGGAGTTTAATCCGTGCGAGGCAGTTTCATTAGGAACGGGGAGTTGCACAGTCTCGGTGATTCTTTGCAAAGCTGCACCTCTCGGCCTCTGAGTGTCTCCTCCTTCTAATCACTCTTATTTTATTGTTACCTACTCCGTCACCGCACGGCCTCCGCGGCTGTTGCCTACGCCTCAGCGGCAGCTGTCACCATGACACCATGCGGGGGAACGCTGGCCAGCACGGAGGGAGGGAGGTGGAAGCTGGGAACTAAACTGGGAACTATAAGAAATGCTGCTGCACTTTGCTTCTCTGTCTGCATCGCATCAGTTTTGTGTTTCCTGTTGAGCTGAGCTCAAACCACGAGGCGTAAGGATGAAAAACGGCTTGTAAATACAGATCAAACACGGCGTGACAGGTTTGGTTATTTGCTCAGCAGCAGAGACGAGTTCTGCTTCAGAAAGTGAGTCAAGTTTACAGAACAGACTAATAAATGCAAGAGGAGGTGTTATGAATGCTGACTGCAGCTCTGCTCTCCGTGGAAACTCAGTTCTGGATCTGAAGAGCTTGAAGCTGGATTTTTCAGGTTATTCCTGTGAGGACGTCTGATGGCTGAGAGTAAAATGTCCAAATCACGAACACGGTGCAGTCACGAGCCTTGTGGATCGTGAAGCTGCGGCAGGATTACCTCAAGTCCATTTTTTCTTAAATTTGTACTGCACTTATAAAATGTTCAACACAATATGCTCATTGAACTTCTCATGCTTAGCTCACTAAGGCTACGTTCACACTGCAGGCAAAAGCGCATCAAATCCGATTTTTTTGACCCTATGCGACCCATATCTGATCATGGTGTGACAGTGTGAACGGCACAAATCCGATATTTTCAAATCCGATCTGGGTCACTTTCGTATGTGGTACTGAATCCGATACATATCTGATGTTTTAGAAAGCGACTGCTGTTTGATGGTCATGTCGCATTAAATCCGTCTTTTACGTCACCGACACAAGACAGACGCCAATTATCAGCGCCGGAGAAGACATCGCGAACGCTTCCTGGCCATCCGGTGAAACTGTTGGGAAGACAACGTTGGAGAAACGTGAACATTTTATTTGTACTGTATAATCTGCAGATTCTGACAGAAATCTGCAACTATCCTTTGAAGCAGCGCTCCTCTAAAACAGCAATAAGCATCATTATTAGGTTATCTACATTATTATGTAAATAACAAAATAACTTAAAGCAAAAATTGGGAAACATGAAGTCCGAAGTCTTTATATTAAGACCATCAGTCAAACAATACTGTTGGTCTGGGTCTAAACAGAGCGCGTTGTGTGTGGCGTCTTCTTTTGCGCATGCGGCCGCTTTGAGCGTTCACACTAGAGCGCGTTTGCTGTCGCATTTTATCTGTAGTGTGAACGAGCAGACAAAAAAATCAGATTTGATCAAAAAACCTGATTTGAGCATCAAGACCTGCAGAGTGAACGTAGCCTATAACTGCCTTTTCCATACTTCATGTCCCCATTAATTGTTTAATCTATTGCACAAATAACTTTTTGTGCTGTCAGCGTTAATCTCGTTAAAATGACGTTAACGCCATAACCGCATTAACGCAGAAAATCTCCATTAGCGAGTTAACGAGGATCGCTGCGTGCGTGGGGCTGGATGTCGCTAACGCGTTAAGGAGCTAACCGCGCTAAGGAGCTAACCGCGCTAAGGAGCTAACCGCGCTAAGGAGCTAACCGCGCTAACGTGTTGACCCTGAGCAGCCCCACGATTAACGCTGACAGCACTAAATATTTTCTAAACTTTAATTTCAATGATGTACAATTAAAATTAGTTCTCATAAATGTGAAGCAAGTTTCTGCTGCAAATCTCCGTTAGCGAGTTAACGAGGATCGCTGCGTGTGTGGGGCTGGACGGCGCTAACGCGTTAAGGAGCTAACTGCGCTAAGGAGCTAACCGCGCTAAGGAGCTAACCGCGCTAACGTGTTGACCCTGTGCAGCGCCACGATTAACGCTGACAGCACTAAATATTTTCTAAACTTTAATTTCAATGATGTACAATTTAAAATTAGTTCTCATAAATGTGAAGCAAGTTTCTGCTGCAAGTCTCAGTCGCACTGACAACTTCAGATCCAGAGTTCATAAAGCTGTGACAGTGTGCATGGAGAAGTCGGAAGACTGAATTACATCCATGAACTCTTTGTTTAACAGCTGATTAAATACTAGGATGTCACCAAACTCCATATTATTTGTTCGATACCACTGAAAACTACAGAAAAGACCAAGATCACAAACACAGTCAGAGGTTCAGCCGAGGAGGCAGCGACAGAGACAAACCTGTTTGTGGCTGTAAATTAAGGATTTCTAACACGGAGGTTTTATGGAGATCAACTCACTTTTGCTCTAAGTGGCCGTTAGAGGAACTGCAGTTTTTGAAACCTGAGGTTGCGTCTTAGCTCGCGAGCGTTTTGTCACCTGTGAAATAAAATGATTACCTGGCATGCTGACCCAGGTCGCTTGAGGCAATGGATGGGGAACAGGAAGCGGAAGAGGAGGCGACAGAGTCTGAGGAGGGCTGAACTGTGGCGGCTCTCTGGGCAGCTGTGGAGGCTGTTGCGGCGGTGGTGGTGGAGGAGCAGCAGGTGGGTATCCGGCGGGGTGGCAGCTGAGCGGCTCCATCTCTACAGCACGCAGACACTGCTCCCTCAGCCTCTCCTCGCGCCGGCGCTTCAGCCGGCGCTGCAGGAAGCTGCAGAAACAGCAAAGCATGACGACGAGGGCCCAGACCAACCAGAAGCCAGCAAAACAGGCCAGGAAGGTGTAAGTGCCCTGCGACATCACCATGGCGGTGACGGGATGCGCAGCGAGTTCCCCCCAAGACAGGAAGAGAGGATTTCAGATGGGCGAGTTCAGCGGTCGTCTTGAAACTTAAACAGAGCGACTTAAACACGGGTCGAGTCACAATCCTTCGCCAAACATCAGGTGGCTTAAAGTTTCTTATTTAAATGTTAAAGAAAAGTGTGTCAAGACCCTTCAAGCTCCTGCCTGAAGAAGTTACAAATCATGGGAGGAAAAAAGATAAAAAAGAAAAATCCAGTAAAATTCAGTAAAACTGAAGCTTTTCTCAAACACAGCAGTCACATGGCTCAATATTTAGCCGCGCTCGTTGCGCTTATAAAAGGCTGGCAGGTGATAAAAGCTTCGACAATGAGACGTATAATCGCACACATTAGTGTCCTAATTACACAAGATCACTTAGAGATAAAATAAATCAGAGAAACTGAAGAAAGCAGGCGGAAAATTTAGATTTTTGTTCTGCATCAGGACCAAAGTCATTAAAAAAAAGTATAAATAAATCTTTGTGCTTTAAAAAATAAAAATACTGAACATAAACATCAGTAATCAAAACCGTCTTCGTCTCTGTTTGTGAGTCTCCTCCATCCGTCCAGATGTTTCAGATGATAACCCTCTGCTGCCTGAAATACGCCTCATTTAGATGGAAATCTGTGTGGATCCCACACAGTCACACACTGTTATTCCAAATGACTACAGATGAACTCCCCGGTGTTTCCACTGCAGCAAACCTCCATTTAAATTCTCCGAAAGGCTCGAGCAGCCTGCTTTCAATAATCCACCCTCTCAGGAAGCTTCTGCTTCGTTCCTGCTGGAGGATAAAGTTGTAACGGTTCCGTCATTGTCACATTTTGAAGCTGATTCTAGAACTAAACCAAACGGAGAACCGAGGCAACATCCGGTCAGAAGCACCAAAAAGAAACGCGGCAGTGTCTTTGTTCACGTGAAGTCAAACAGCTGGTCCCTTCGGGGCCGGGGGTCCTCAGATTTCTTCCCCTTCAGATCACAGCTGGACTCCTCGGCCTCACGCCGCCCTGCAAAGACACACGGGAGGCCTCGTCAGGACAAAATCAGGCAACATTTTCCACACAGTGAGAACCGAGAGCAGGAAAAACAGCTCTGAGGCTGGGCCGTTATAAATGTCAGCTGTTCATGCAGGATATAACACCAACATCGGGGGTCCAAGTATCAGTTTCACACTTCAGAGAAGAAAACTTTCACAGAGGTGAGATATGCAGAACGAGACAGGATCCCTGGGAGTCGAATAAACACGTCAAATAGAGAATTGATCTATTATTTCAGTGTAAATCAGAAGACTGTAACAGACCTTCAAAAGCACCTCAGCGATAAACAAATGTTTAAGTTCTGGTGACTCTCTACATGAGTATTTGAAAAAAATGAGAAGGTCACAAATTTAATATTAACACAAAAGTTCATCTGGATTTGGCACATGGTGTAGTGATGGTAAATGCGATTCTTTTTACTGAATCGAGTTTGAATGAGTCACTCACCAAAGTGAATCGGGTTTTTGAGTCATTTGAGTCACTGAGTCAGTTGCCCAGAGAGTGCAAAAAATGTACATTTTCACTCAAACTTAATTTATTTCTCTTTTCATGTAAATCCTACTGCTGAGTGATTGAAAAAGAAAAACAACTGTTTTTATAGATCAAAAAAAGAGCAAAAAAACCATTTATTTTATTTATTTTTATTTTATTTGTATTTTCCTCAAATGTGTCAAATATATATTTTTATATATATTTAAATGTCCTTTGAGCTGTGAGCCAGGGGGCGGTAATGCGCCTTAACATTGGTTGCCAACCAAGAAGAAGAAGAAGCTGTGAGGAGGAGGAGGGAGGGGGTGAGTAACTCAAATGTGCTGTTAGCATGTTAGCTGAGCGATGCTACTATGAACCAAGGAGCTATCCGGTCGTTAAGTCTGACGTCACTAGCCGTGTCTGGGCCTAAACTCCGCTGCAGGTCCATATATCAAACGATCACTGTGGCATTACTGAGTTAAAACACTGTCTAAAGTCTTTCATCTTTAATAAAATGATCAGCGTTCTGCTCTACCAGGTGTAACAACTGAGTTTAACATCCAGGCATCCATGAAAACGGAATTTATGACATTTAACGGAGTTAGAAGTTAGCAGGAAGTTAGCTCGCTAGCTTCTATCTAAATACAATATAGCATGTCCTGACTGCGGGGTTTTGGAAACAAATTCAAACGTACAGCTCTGTTATCACTTCCAACATAAATGAAGACAGAAAACTAAACAGCAGTGATGTTTGTAGGGTTACTGAAGTTTGGCTAGCTGGTGTATAATGATGTGCTACGTGACCGCTAGCGACACAGCTATGTTAGCATAATATAAACAAGCTAACTTTTTTTCCACTCAATAAAAGTTAACGTGAGGGTTCTCAGTGGTCAGGAACAAATGTAATCGCATGGCAGGATGCTGTAAAAGTCCCAAACTTCAGCCAGGAGAACAACTGAGATAATCCATCCACAATACGAGGTTAGTCATTCATATACTGCTGCATGGGCTGGGCTGTAGTTACATCCTAAGGTTTTAAAAACTGAGCTTAAATAAATGATTAGCGGTAATAAAAGCCGAAGGAGGTCAACAGTGATCACTGACTGTTTTAGGAGCTTTTTGAGATTAAATAGAAGAAAATACAAAACATTAAACATGGTAACAACACAAAAGCCATATTAAACGCAGACTACTTTAGGCCCAGAAGTAGGATTCGTCACGTCATCACTTAACGACCGGATAGTCTTGATGTGAGCTTCTACTCGGGGTTTTTCTTCCAGTTCAGAGCAGAAATGTTTTGTTAAGAAACTAGCTGTTGTTTTTTTCCACACAATTTTAATTTTAAGTTAGATATATTTCTACTAATGAAATTAGCTTGCTAACAGCAACAGGGATGAGTCAGTTGGACTTGTGAATCATGATTCACGAGTCCGTAAAGTGATTCTTGAGTATTGAACGATTCGTTCATGATTCGCACATCACTAACACGGTGTCATATCTGAGGAAACACTGAGGTCAAAAATGTGATATATTCTTTAGCGTTAACAGCTGTGACACCCTCACCTGGTTGGTTTCTTTCACAGACCCATTACCTGCCCTGTATGAGAAGCTGTGTGTAAAAAACTGTTTCTGCAGGCCTCCAAATCTGCTGCCAGAGATCAATCATCCAGATACTTTAACATGGATGCTTGAATTTCCTAAACTGAGCTCCACGCCTGAGTCTATACGCACAGAGCCACAGTACCAGAAATATACCCTAAAACATCCAAAGGACCTAAAAGCAGATTTGTAGATAATTCAGTGTTAAAACGGACAATAAAGTAGGACTGTAGGGACCTGAAAGTCTTCCCTCTAGGTTTTTCCAGGATTGTCTGTGATGGTCGATGGGAGGCATTTGACTTGGAAATATAACTTAAAAATAACAAGTTTAAACCTTTTTATATAAACATATAAACACATTACTGTAACTGAGTGATTGGGGTTTCTGTGGATGAACTTCTCTCAGTACACGATTCATTTTTTTAGAAACTATAATTTTAACAGTTTATCATCTGTTATAGCTCACATTAAAAACTTTATTTTTTCTGTGAAAGCTCCAGCACATCGATCCCACGCTCATTCCTGCAGCTGCTGAAGGTTGCAAACTGAAATCATGATTTTCCCCTCACTGCGATGACAGGAACAAGTAAACATGTTGTTCCCAACAATGATGCAGACGCTCCTTTGGACATGTTGTTCCTTCAGATTTCACACTTGGCGAACAGAAGATCCTGCAGGGCTTCGTGTCAACGACCCCGAACAGACAGACGTTAGACGCAAACCTCCATCTGGAGAGATCTGACTAGGAGAGTTCTGCCAGATGGTAGGAATGTAAAAAGTTTTACTGTGTTTAGGAAACATTTTTCAGTAGTGTTACATCAAAAAGGCAAAGGGTCTTTATGAAATGAGGGTAGGATGAAGTCGTTCACGGCTATTTTGGTAACTGGTGCCTTTTTATTCCCCTTCCTGGTTCATGGTGCCCGCTTCTTGTGGAGGATTTGCTAAGTTTTAATTTTTACCAACTTTTTGGTTTCTTGTGGGTTTTTTTTTTTTCCAATATATGCTCAGTGTCATCTCTGTTGCTTTCTTTGTCCCCTTCTGTCTACATCCGTGTTGCATCTTCTTCCTTTTGCCCACTTCCTGTTTTAGATCGGTAATTGCTTTTCTTTCTGCATCTTGTGTCTTCTTCTCTGTTTCTGTGTCTCCGAGTAACCAAGTTCTCTCTTTTGTACTTGTCATCAGATCTTACTCCACCTGTTCCCTATTCCTGTTTCTAATTCTAGAAGAAGGACCTGACACGTCTTTTTGTTACCTTTGTTCGATTGTCATTGAATATTTGTTTTAAAGTGTTTTCTTGGATATTTTCAGGGTTATTTGATGCAAAAATCAAAAAGTTCTTGAAGGATCTTCTCGTTTATAATAATATTCCTGTAAAGCGGAGTTTTGACGACCCTATGCAATCAGAATTTGGTTTTGTTTTTTAGTTATCTTTGTAGATTTTTCCAAAATGGTCCATTTGGTCTTTATCCAACATTCAGAGTTAAAGTTACCACCAATAATTTAGACCTTAGAGGGTTTAAAAGACCATGAGACATCTGAAATTGTTTCCAAAACCTTGCATTGAGAATCTTTTCAAACTATTACCATGCAACATTTTGGGAATGTTTTTTTAAAAGAAGAGTTTATAACCTGAGGCTTATAGTGTCAATGAAGTTCAACAAATCCAGGCCTTTATTGCTTTAGCTGGCTCAAAAAAACCTAAAACCCCAGTTAAATATAAGGGACGTCATAAGTGTGTTGCACTTTTAGCAGTGACGTGGAGCATGACGTTAAGTGCAGAATTAGGACAGCATGGGCAGCCTTTCAACGATTACGACCTATATGGATGACCACCGCACTGCCTTTATCAACCAAGTTGCGGCTCCTGAAGACCATCGTTATACCGACGGCACTGTATGCAGCGGAGACTTGGAAATCAACTGCAAAGATCAACCGCCATCTTGACGTTTTCCAACAACGTTGTCTTCGACGGCTGCTCAAGATCACATATCGGGATCGCATTACCAATGAAGAAGTATATCGCCGTGCGGGAGTAGAGCCGCTCCATGTCCAAGTCACCAAGCGTCGGTTCAGATTTGCCGGTCACATCCTTCGGCTACCGGACCCGAGACCTGCCCGTGTCGCGGTTCTGTGGAACCCGAAGAATGGAAAGAGACGGCGAGGAAGACCTAAAATAACGTGGAGGAGGACTTTCCTTGAAGAAATACGTTCAGTCGAACTGTCATGGGATGAAGCAACAACTGCCGCGATAGACCGAGTTCGATGGCGTTCTCTTGTCGCCCGATGCGCCGATCGGCGCGGGAGGATCTAAGTCTAAGTAAGTCCTGATTGTGGTTATCAGCTTCCATTTCACTCTACTTCAACACAAAGTTGATCAACTACAATCAGTTACATTATCAGAGGAATGGTGAGAGTGGCGTGTAAAGAAAGGAAAACATACCAGTAAAATCAAAAACTGTAGAAAGTTGTTTGTCTGGTGATTTGATCATAAGGTCAGGGCAGCTTTCACTCAGCCAACTGTCTACCAATTTAAAGACTTCCTGTAAAAAGTGCTTTCAATGCTCAAATTGAGTAGAAAGCACCACACAGGTACCACTCCATCTACCATCCTGTGCTGCTCTTTATTTTTAACATAACAGCTGCGCCTTAAAGCATTAAAACGGCCCCATAGCCTAATAAAGGAGAAATCACTTTTGTTCAAAGTGCATTTAACTTCACTGACTCTCAGGTAACACCTCGCTAATCTGTGTTCTAGCAGCTACAACTGTGTGAAACAGACCTGGCAGCAATTTAGGAGCAAGTTACTTCTTTATGTTTTTAAAAGAAAGAAATCGATGCCAACTGCAAACTGTTGTCTCCACGTGTGCACTGCAGTCATTAACAACAGGATACATTTCAATTTTCTACAGTTAATTTCAAATTTCTGGGATAAGTCTGTAACTTACATTCTTTCCATTATATTATGAAATGTTGTAGTTTTACTCTTGACATCATGTAGTTAGACGTTAAAGTAAATTTGAGCATTTTAACACGAGAGTCTGTGTCTGGATGCATGCTCAATCATTCAGGTGTTTATCAGGTCGTTGCATTTACAGCAGGGGTAACGTTTAAGCTCAGCTGACTGCAGCTTTCCCCAACCTTATAAACGTTATATACCAGCAGCACTGACTAACAATGGACCGTGAGTATTGATCAGCGGCCACGAGTAGCATTCACAGAGAGTTGGGGAGTGGCTGCACCATCATTGTAAGATGGTGAGGCTCCCTGCTCAGTTCAGTGATGGTCTTTCTCTTTTCATGTAACTGGCCTCCTCGACTCGCCCCCCAAACCAGCGTTCCTCCCCGTTCAGCACGTCTACATCCTTATGTTGTGCCATCTACCTTTGGGCAGACCAATATTTAGCTCGGCGTGGGGGGATTGAAAGCCACAGATGTAATGTTGTGAAAAAATGCATGTCAGCTGTTTGATACTCCTGACAGAGGGATCAGGAGAGGTTTTCGCTTAGGCAGCAGTTTGCCCATCTCTCCGGGGTCGCCTGGAGCTTTCTTTAGGGGCCTTCCCAGCTTTGACAAATGTCCAGCTCAGATAACTACATTTACTCTGGGTCTTTGTGATATGATGATCTGCTCCCCTGTGTCCCTTTTGTAGCATCCTGATAACACCCAATTTGTGCTGCACTGGAGGAAGCGAGTCAAACCTTAAATACGTTCCATTTATGCTGGTTTACACATTACTGATGGAAATGTCAGCCTGTCATTTCTCATTTCCTCCCTGATCAACTATAAGTGTTTGCTCAAATGACCAGGATCAACTTTCTGGGAGAGTGACTGACTCACTTTTGTGTGGACATTAACCCTTTAAGACCTACCATAGAACCAAGTCCGCCAGAGCTTATATTATATTTTTACATGCTGTGGAGCCATTTTTGGGAGCATTTCAAGTTGATATACATCAATACAACCATTATAGCCCAAATTTTAATAATATGTTTGCATTAAGTGCATAGTAATTACATAAATTGCAAGAAAGTGCAATAAACTATAAAAAAATTGAAAATCGTTTTTGTTTTTTTAACATATATTTCTAGTTAGAGAAATTTAAGAGGCTTATCCCTCAAAACTGTAAATACAAAAAAGTTGCACAAAATAGTTTCCCACCACAGGAAATTTATTTTGAGTGTCTTCATAGTTTTATTTTTGAAATACACCAATTTTTATACACTGCAGGAAAAACGAAAATAAATATTATAATGCAAATTTGCAAAAAAAACCAGCATGTGCATCAAAATAAACTATTTCCAGCAGTGCAATATGAGTCCTAAGCATCCCAGAAACGACACAGAAAGTCATAAAGTCAAATATAACTTTTAAAAACACCAGTATAACATCATGAGGCCCTGATAGTAAAAAAACTACATTTCCGCAAAATGACGTCACTTCCGGTTTCGGGCAGGACATGCGATAGTTCATGTTGATGGACGTAGGAAGTGTTACAAACAGCTGATCGGATCGGCAAAGCGTGTTTCTGGAATATTATGTTTTTGTTGCTGCAAGCGCTTTTTATGCAGTTTTTGCAAAGCTGTATGTGGAAGGAAACTGTGACCGAGGACAAGCTGATGGCATAAGATGTAAGTACAACTCCTCCGGTTTCATATGCAAAATAAAATTATTGCGCTAGCTCACGTGGTTCCGGTTCTACAGGGATTTTAAAATAGTTATGCAAAACAGAGCGTGCCCGCTCTGACCGGCTTGAAAGGGTTAAGGGACTGCAGATTTTGGCACTTAGCTTGTTTTTCTTTCTTTTTTTAAACAACTGTAAATGTTTATTATGTCTTATGTCGCTCAACGTGTTTTATTGTTGTGTTTTTGTGGTTGTTGTACTTGAGAAAAACGACAGAGAAGAATGATGCAGTCATAAAGCGATTCTCAGGGACTTCTTCTTTCTCTCCAGTCAGAACGACTCCTGCGGGAATTCCTCTCACTTTGAAATACACTCAGCAGTCGGGATTACCTCATGAGTCTAGCTAAAGTGAAAAACATTTCTGACTTCGTCATGCTGCATGAAAAAACATCTAAATGAGCTAAAGGTTGAGGGCTGTGTTTTCTTCTCTGAATCGGACACTTGTGCTAGATTACCGTTTCATTTAAGCTGTGTATTTTTCCTCCATCCTACAGCACCTTTGGGAGTCGCACCCTTGTGTCTTGCAATTTAATACTGTTCAGTAGCGGTGATTCATCAGCTGAGGGCTCGGTGAGGTCGCACAGCCACTGATATTTCAATCTGCTGTGAGCGCTGATATGGTAGAAAGGCTTTGTTTACTCCCCACGCTTCCTGCCTGTCCGACACAGTCATCAAAGGGAAGCGATACACACTTGGACCTCCACCTCTACACCTACAACAATACACATAACACTCGCTCTATTTTTATTTGCACTTCCTTTTGTCTTCTAATGGCTCTCACTCGAACCACAATCTGAGATGAGGCTGATCTCCGGGAGCTGAGAGGCAGCCTAGAGTAGTAAAAGCACCTCTTTAAAAAGAGATGTTTCCAGATAATACGTTCTAATTGTGCTTTTATCTGCAAAGCTGTTACAACCTCGACGAGGCAACTTGAGTGCACCGTCAAAGCCGAGCAAATCAAAGTGCTTCACAGAGCGAGGGAAAAGAAAGCAGCTCATTAGATATTTCATTTTCCATCACGGATGAGGTTTGGTAACTGCACATACGCGGCCTTTCTGCGGTGCAATTTAAGTAGAGCCTGATGGATATTTGATTTCAAAGACTGATATCAATGTTTGGTGATTTAGAAATTCGCTATATTGTCTGTTTTTTTTCCTCAGACGCATGAAAATAAAAACACTTGTTATTTGTAGTTATTTCTGAGTAGTTACCCAAATGACAATAATACTGTTTTATTGGTTCAACCAATTGTGGATTTCTCGTTTACGCTTTGCCCGACTGCTCAGGTCAGTTACTCTTGTAGCGCCCAAACATACGATGTTAACAGGGAGGTGGGAGAGTGCGCTGCTAGTTTATAAACTACACAATATCAACACTAACTATAGTGTTTCCATTAAACAGCTGTTATAAATGCTGATGCTGTTATTGGCTAATATATCAGCCCCAGCTCTAACTTTAAGTCATATTCTGAAAATTAAACATTTTAGGAAAAACAGTAACAAAAAGTATATCAGTGGTTTTAACCACATTTTTTAAAAATGATATATTTATTGTTTCTTATAAATAACATTTCTTTGTAACATTATTTTATCTCAATTCGTGTGTAAGACCTTGGGCACATTTATTATTAATTCATTATATCAGCTAATGGCACATGGCATAAAGTCACATGTCTTAATAATCACACTTTCCCTCTGATAAACATTTTGAAACAATGAGAGAATATAATCAGAGTTTATTCACCACCTACAACAATGTTAGATCCACTTCAAACAAAATGCACTAATACTAACAGCAGCTAACGGCAGCTAACAGCAGCTAACAGAGGCTAACGGCAGCTAACAGAGGCTAACAACAGCTAACAGAGGCTAACAGCAGCTAACAGAGGCTAACAGCAGCTAACAGCGGCTAGTAGCAGTGTACAGGCATGAGTGTCACTGACTCATCGACTCGTTTGATAGCCTTCTCTAAAACAAACAGGAGTTGACACCTGGCTGATGTAAACAGTGGACTAACAGCCTACATTCACTATAGATAAACTGCGGCCATAGTTGATTGTCCTTCATCAGCCACTGTAGGAGGATACACTTGAATTGGGGAGTAAGAAAAACAGAACAATGACACTAATACTAGCTCTGTTTGTACACCAAGCACACATGATGACAGATCTCAGAGCCAGCAGCAGCTTGTCTAACATGCTAATGTCCCATAAAGACCACAGGTTTATCCATAATGTGCATGTCCAAACAACCAGCTGCGAGCTTCTCACATTGATAAACTCTAACAATTGTTAAAAGGAGACAGACACTCCCTGGAGAATACCTACCTCATACGGGTATCAGTGGCCCAGCGATCAAGCGGCATTAATTCTGCTTCCAGAGACAATAGCAAACTGTGTCAGTCGTATAATAATATATTCAAACGGGCATTAGAGAAGCTTTACAGCTTGAGATAAAAAGAGGCAGATCGCATTAGGTATGTTTCAATTGATATCTTTTTTTAGATTTCACTGCCTACCCTGACAAAACACTAATGAAAAACAGTTATGAAATACTTACGGATGCTGTAACTAAAGGTTTGCACTTCCTCAGAGGTCACAAGCTGCTCTAAATTCTTAGCCGTCTATCAAAACCAGCTATGTAAACTTTAATAAGGGTTTAAAAGTGCAAACTCATAATTGTACTACAAGCAGTCTGTTTGAGAATAGTCAAAGCCAAAAAAGCTTGTGTTGTCAATTTCAGCAGCTGAAGGCTTTCCAGGAGTTAGGAAGATTTTCTAGCTTCTGGAGCTGGAAACCTTTCCTGGAAAACTGCAGCTGAGCATCCCACATCAGTTTAAACCACTTTACCTACTTCATAGCTGGAAAGATTTTAAACCACATCCCCCAACATGAACAACACAAAACAATCCGCATCTGCAAATGCTGCCATCATCACTTCACTCTCCAAGCACACCTTTCTGCATCACTGTGCCTGTCTTTAATTCCATCTTTTACCATTTATATAGCACAACAGTCACCTCAAAGTGCTTTATATTGTAAAGTAAAGACCGTACAATTACACAGAAACAACCTGAACATTTAGACAGTCCCCTGTGAGCAAACCCTTGGTGACAGTGGGAAAGAAAAACTCCCTGTTAACAGGAAGAAACCTCTGGCAAAACCAGTCTCTGGGATGGGCAGCCATCTGCTGCAACCGGATGGGGCTGAAGGGAGGGAGACAGGAAAAATCCTTGGAAATCTTAACAGTGAGACAACACTGCCACCAACAGGTCAGACTTTAAATTACCAAACAGTTCTCATTGAGCATTTTTTAAAATCGGAAAGAGAAAAACTAAGGCAGCAAGTATGCTGTCATCATCTATTTTCCAAAACTGCACAAAACCAGGTGAAAATCATGTTGGAGAGCTGGAGCAAGGACAAAAGTAAAGCTCTGCTACATTTGCTGTGGTTTTGAATCTGACCAAAGTCCAACAATGTGAAGAAACAGGTCACCAGCACATCTGGCTATTGCTTGTGACTAATGTATGTTGCAAGCAACTCTTAATTCCTGGAGTCATAAAATGCATGAACGCATTCAAAACATGAACACAGAAAGACTCTGAAACATTCACAAGTTCATTTCTACGCTGTGACGACCCACTGCACCCTGCCTTCCTTTTGGCTCACGTGTGTCTTGTTTGCAGGCGTTGGAGAGGCGGAGCTCCCGTTTACAATCAGTGACACTGGCAACACCTGCGCCAGTGAGCCGGGACTCTATATAAAAAGCCTTTAGGGCGGCGTTTTGGTCGGCTCTGAGACGCCAGGTTGGACTCTGGCTGCGTTAGGTTTGGTTTTTGACACTATTACATGCATCATCTTCCACTGATTACACACATCACTGTTTGTTTTTGACAGTAGGCTTTCTTTTCTGTTTCACTTGCTTTAAAAGAATAAAGCAGCTTGGGATACATTCCTAACCATGTCTGTGGTTTTCTTTGTCATGACCGTACGGCCCGGTTCGTGATAATGCTCTAAAAGCAACGTCTAAATTTGGCAAAATCATATCTGGTCTAGTTTTAGAAACGAAAGTGATCATGTGCGATTACAAATAAAAGAAAAAACCCTTCAGGTATCCTGTTAACATGGAAAATTCCTCCCAGCGTGTATTTCCAGCTTTAAGATTTCCAGCTCGGGTTGATCTCTGTCAGGATTCAGTGTTTCTGCTTCAGCAGGTCACGCTGTCTCCTCTCAAAGCAACACATCCGTCGTCACTTTTCACTCAAACATCCCTCATGATCACCGGATCCACATGCTGAGGGTGTCGGATAAAATCTTAAGACCTTTTTCCTGGAAACGAGCGGTTTTTCCTGCTGGTGTCCTTTAAAAGTCTGCAGCACTCGCATTTCTCAAAGGTCACTGAGAGAATGTGGCTGAAAGGACAAATGAAATCGTGACTATGAGGTGAACATTTTCTGACTGTTTTTTTTTTTAACCTAAATTTTTTTCTACAATTTGTGTAAGCAAGTAAACAGAGCTGTTTATTGCTGTTTCATGCCCTACAGATCACCACTATCAAATCTGAATATCTCAGCAGGGTTAAAGGGCACTTATCTGCTTTTCCTTATTTCCTGTCATACAGAAACTGTATGACTTCAAATAAAGTAATCATAAAAGTAATAAATAATAGTAGTAGTAATAACGTAAAAATAAAGGGGTCAGTCGATCCACAAGTAATCCCTGCGAGCCAAAAGCACAGACTGCTCACTGACCTGCTCTTCGATCTGCATCATGTCATAGAGTGGGGCTTTCCCTAAGATCACTTTAGGTACAGAAGCCCCACCCCCTTGCTTTTAAAACATTCTGTTTATGAAGAACAACGAATTACGAGTAAGTTGTATTTAAGGGGGAGGGGCTAAAACAGCTTGTTTCAGGCTACGTCCACACGTACACGGGTATTTTTGAAAACGGAGATTTTCCGTTTTAAAAAATAATCCCGTCCACACGTAAAGGCAGAAATGATGGAAAACGCTGCTAGGAACATGCCAAAGCAGCAGGTGGCGATATATTCCTAACCGTGCAGAAATGTTGGCCAATCAGAAGTCTAGAAGCCTCGGTGGGAAATAGCAAACAAAGCTGGGGCATAGAAGCAGAACCGAGTCGTATGTGTGGAGGGACAGTAACTGTGTGTGTATATGTAAGCATTTAAACACTGCAGAGAGAATTAACAGTAACAGTATTGTAGAAATTCATTTCACCGAAACAATAACGTGGCGCACAGTGTGACGTCAAAAAATGCGCACACCTTTGACGCTGCGTTTTCTGCATTTTTCTCGTCCACACGTAAACGCAAAAACCGAGTTTTTAAAAATATCCACCCTGGCCGGAGTTTTTAGAAATCTCCGTTTTCAGTGACCAAAAATGCCGTTTACGTGTGGACGAAAGGTGCAAACGCATAGAAAAATCTGCGTTTTCAAAAATACCCGGGTACGTGTGGACGTAGCCTCAGACAGAGGATGAACTGAGGGGATGATTATTTTGAGCTTTCAACCATAATAAGCTATTCTAGGAGAGCCCAGGAATAAAACCACTGAGGTGTGAGCAGAGTAAGTCCACTGAAACAAAAAAGCCTAAACAACTCAAACATAAAAAGCCTGTTTTTGGTTTTTTGGGGCCATAAACCAGCTGAGTCACTTCTAAGGACCAGCCTGAGTCACGACTGAGGCTGCAGAGCAGCTTCACCTGCAGATGCTTCACATGCTCACTGAATACAAAACAATCCGACATCACACACTAAACACGACGATGGGGTACTTTACGTCTCCGCAGCTCCACAGGTGTGTCCAATCAGGCCTAATGTTGCCCTCGTCTCGGCCTCAGCAGCAGGTTCCCGAGCTCCTCGGTCTGATAAGAAGGTCTCTGCCGTATTCTGTTCGACGCCTTCTTGCTGTTTGTTGTGCGGAGGGGCTGCACGTTGAAACCAATTTAAATGAGCTCTGCTTTGATCCCGTCTCACCGGTTTTGTGTCCATAATGAAGCAAACTGCACATACCGATGAGCGTCAGCTCGATGCATTTGTACTTCAAAAGGCCCGCCTCAAAACGACGTGAAACACATTAGTAAAGGTGCAAGTTGGCAGCACAACGACAACAACACGAGGTCAAGACTTTATCGTGCTAGAGAGGAAGCTTGTTGGGAGGAATGACTCTGTGCAGTCAGTGAATGCAATCAAGTCCAGAAATGAAAAGTTGCCTCTTACAATAATGCAAACAAATTCATCTCAATACCATCAAATTTAGAAACATCCAGAGTAAAAATTAGTCCAAACATTTATATGTCTAGGCTGAGCTGTTGTAAAGAATTATCAGGCTGCTCCCTGAAAAGCCTCAAGTTGATCCAAAATGCTGCAGCAGAGTACTGATGGGGCCTAACGAGCTTCTCTTTAATTAAATCCTGAATTTAATTCTAAATCCTTCTCCTGACATGCGAAGTCTGGGACAAGCAGCCCCTGTCTGTCTTAAAGACCTCACAGTAGCTTATCCCCCTAATAGATCGCTGCTTTCTCTAAAAGTAGAAAGGGAGGCAGAGCCTTCAGCTTCAGGTCGCTCTGTGGAAGCAGCTCCCAGTCTGGGTTCAGCAGGCATTACTCCCTCGTTACTGTTCACACTACGATTGAAACTTTCCTTTTAGGTCGGGCTCGATCAGGTGACCCGGAGCCCTGCTGCTATTGGCTCAGGGTGCTGGTTGTTTAGTTTGTTTTTTTTCTGTCTCCCTGACTCCGCCCCTGATGGGTGCCTCTCTCTGATCTTGCTTCTATTATTGTCCTCTCCCTGTTAAAAAGGACTTCTTCCTCCCCAGAGTCTCCAAGTGCTTCCTCAGAGTGGATCACCTGATTGTTGGAGTTTTCTCTCTGATCCTGACTGTTGATTTGATCTGTCGCTACATGAATTCAACTGAACTGAATTAAACTTCAGAGTAAAGCCAATAATAAAGCAGAGTTCGTTTTTGATTGTTGCTCCCCTCAAACTGTGAGCGAGCAGAGCTGGTGTCTCAGTCACACCTGTTACCTTATGAAAACAAAACCTGTGGCCAAGTCCAAATTTATATACAGTCTGTGGTGTTGAGACCAAGAGAAATGTCAGTGAAAGTCATTTAAACAGTGCAGTAATAATATCATGTCTATCATGACAGTCCAGAGTTCAGAATATGGAGAAAAAGCTGAGTCCACTCAGCTGCTGACACGTTCCTGCCCTGTGATCAACGCTTTATTATTTCTCAATAAACTGAGGGAAACTAAATGCATACCAACTTACAAATCTAATTCTTCTTCTTCATTCAACTGTTCGTCCATCAGTCGCTGCTCAAGCTTCACTTTAAGCTCTTTGCGCTGGAATTTATTCCCCGATAACGGACACATCTGACGTCAGTCTGGGTCATTTATAGCACAGTTACAGCACCAGGAAGGGCTCTGTGGATGTAGCCCAGGTGTCACAACACACCTCAAGTTTGGCCAAATAAATCTTCACAATCGTTTATTCATCTGCTTATAAATCACTGCACCCACGTGACCTCTAGGGCCCCTAAATTGGACCTTCCTCTCAAATAGAGGACACGTTTTAGGCAGCAGGTGTAGGTGTCACCAAGTAACTACACCTGCTTCTTCTTGGCCACTTTTGGTGTTTATGACTCACTTTGCGCACTCAAAGTGTTCAGTGGGCCAGATGTGTTCCAGCTGTCACCCCTGACATCGAGGCCGTGTTAGGTGGAGCTGCGGCTGATCCGAAGCAGTCCACGCTCAGAGCTACCTGTGCGTCAGGTGCAACCATGTGTCGCTAAAGAGGCTCAGAGCGCGCAGCTGGCGCTAAAAGTGCGCGGGAAAGTGTTTGTCTTGTGTTTAGTGACTCTGCGTTAAGCGCAGTCGTGTCTGTGAAATCATCCCCAAAACACGCTGATCGGTCTCCACATTACGCAACCGCTCAGACGCACTGCTGCTCTCCAAGGGTCTCTGCTTTAATTCCCCAGCAGCAGCAGGGACCTTTACAGAGCAGCTCCGAGGAGCACCGATGCCAAAAACACGGGAGTGTCTGCGCACAGACACGCCAGGATAACGTGACAGCGCAGGTAACAACTCCACGTTATCGAAAAAAACAAACTCACCTTTAATTCCTGCGCTGGTTCCGACGGGCTCCGCTCACTGAGCCATTCAACTTAGAGTCCACAATTTAAAAACCAAAAAGGTAAACACAGTTTCTCCTCGGTGAAGATGGGAGCTCCTCCGCTCCTCTCCTCTGCCTCCTCCCGGCAGCGCTGCGCGTCGTGTTTTGGACGTCAGGCTGATAAAAAAGAGGTTTATCGGTTCACCTTGACATCCTGGCTCCTCCCTCCTCCTCTCTCTCCCTCTGTCTCTCCTTCACTCAGTCCCTCCCCTCCTCTCCATCAGCGGAGCAGCAGCAGGAGTGTTTCGTGACTCTCGGTCCAGCAGTCTGTCTGTCTGAATGATGAGAATACAAATCAAGCTGCCGGGTTTTTCCAAGGACGCACAAACTGGCAAAGGAAGACAGAAGGAGGAAAGGAAGGAAGGAAGGCAGAAAGGCGTAAAGCGATGAGAGATGTTTCCATGTCAGACAGTTTAAACTGGGTGGATTTTACTGCTGTGGGGTTTTCTCAGACTCGTGCAGGAGAGTCTGAGGAAGACTGCACCTGAGATCCAGCTGGAGGAGTGAAGCAAATAAAACACAAGCTGCTTAAAATAAGTTCAAGTTCCTCACAGCATGCCACGGAGCCGGACCGATATATCAGCAGATATATGCAACATATATCTGCTGATATAATAGCTGATAACTCTATATTAAAAGTAAACATGTGAAAGAGAAACACCCTTCAACCAGTGTGAGGGCTGTTGTTGCATAGTTTGTCCACCAGGTGGACAAATGAACAGGTGTTTGCTGCCCCAAATATGAAAACCAGCTGATCTGAGCCTGAGAAAGAGAGCATATTTCTCTCATGCTGGCTTATGAGAGAAGCACTCACATTCACTCGCACATTCACACCTATGGGCAATTTACATTTTTTAATTAACCTATCCCCACATATTAGTAAAACTAAATTTAAACTGAATTGAGTCAGGCTGAGCGTGATCTACAACTTATTTTGACATTAAAACTAAATTTCTTTTAAACTGCACTGTCATGTTATCTGAGCGAGAAGTCGTAAATAACAGCACATAACAAATGTTAAGGAAATCTTTATGTTTCATGTGTATGAAAGAAAAAATATCGGCTCATATATCGGATAGCTAAATCACCAAATATCGGTATTAGTCTGAAAAATCCTATGCCGAGGCTCTAGTACACAGTGCATGATGAACCACACGCTTTGAATAAAAGATGAATTAAAATAAGACGTCAGGTGTCCATCTTCTTTATTCTAGCCAGTGGTAGCTAACACCATTGTCCTTTCTCATTTGTTAGCTACGTCACTTAGCATGAAGTAATAAGATCAGCTAATCCATCCAAACTATTAGGGGCTGATGCTAACTTAGCTAATGATCTAATTTGAAAGGTTACATCACAAACTAACCCTCTCTGGATTAATGCAGTGTATAACTAGCATGCTAACCATAGCTTCCTTGCTAATATTATTGCTAGCAAACTCATATCTAAGTGAAATGTTAACTGGCTAGCTTGCCAAAAAATAACTCACCAGATAACATGATCCAACATTTATTTATAATGTCAAACTGATGGATAATCAAACAGTTTTTATTTTAGCCATCAGTAACTCATGTAAGTACAGTTGTATGGCTAACATAACTTCTGTAGCAACAGTGAACACGGAGACAGTTAGCCAGCTAGCTGTAACTCAGCTACACAAGGTGTACCTGATAAGCTTTGTCATTACATCAAGGTAGCATAAAGTCTGATTTACTACAAACAAGGCTGTTTCAAGGTAACATGTGTTATGGGAAATGTAGTCCCCAGTGTTTCTGAGGCTTGCATTTTCAAAGCAGTCTCCTGTGAGCTGAGCAGTAACTTAAATTAACTCAGTTGTGGTTTCCTGCTTTTAATATTTAACACGATGCTACAAACCAGTGAGTTCGTATCCTGTTTAACACACCTGCACCTCCTGAACATTAAATATTTACACTGTCATTAGTGGTAAACTTACCTGTAAGGCATCAGTGTGCCGTCCGAGTCCATATATAAAAGGCTCCAGCTAGCATAATGGCTGAAGGCTCTGCATCAGTGGTCAGATTTCAGGGGCTGAGCTCAGACTACCTGCAGCTCATTTGACTTTCAAACTTCTTCATTACACTAGATTCAAATCACATCTAGCATGCTGCATCTCTAGTTAAAAATTTCCAGCTTCTGAGAAAGTGTTTTGTGCCAGTTTTCCTACTGAACAACGATTTTTACTTATTTCCTGTCATGGCTCTCCTGTTCCAGTGGTGGCTGTTCATGTTAAATATGGGCAAAGTTTCTAATACGGAGGTTAGTTTGTGCACAAGTAATCCCTGTGAGCTAAAGGCCAGGCCTTACACTGCTCTAAATACCCAGCTTTACACAGTTTGTTTTCTATCATTGCACCTATGTGATGTCAGAGAGGGGATATACCCAACTGCTGCACCAAGAGGCCCAAATAATTATTAATAGCAGTCTTTTCAGTCTGGCTACATTGCTGCCTTTGTTGGATTTTAGTGAAATTTCATGCCTTTCTTTTTCCTCTGTTATAAATTTTATCCCCACCAGAGATGAAAGGCAAATACCGGTGTGGGCCCCCGAGGGCTGATCCCGGGAGGAGAAACAAATCGCTTTGGAGATCTGTTATGAATAAAGGAGCAGCTGAAAGAAGCTTTTGACTAAGTTACTCTGAGGTGTGTTGGTGTAAATTATGTAAATTATGTGCGGTGTGTATTTTATTACGTGCGAGACTCCAGGGACGACCGTTTAATTCTCTACATTGGAACTATTATGATACAATTTTAACTCTACAACATTTTTATGTTATCAGAAAGTGTCTTGAACATTCCTTTATTACATTTTGTCAGAATCGTTACTTTCTGGCACCAGCAGCAACGTGTAGGGTAAGGGGCCCCCTCAAACTTCCACTTTTAATTGATCCTACTAGATGTGCACCCAGCATCCACTGCAGGAGGGGCCCCCTGTTCATTTTTGCCCAGGGTCCCTGCAGACTCTAGAGTCTCCACTGCTTCCCACCACAGATGTGAGCAGAGGTCTTACTGGGCCCACTGCAGTCAAATTGGATCAAATTAAAGATTCGTCCTCCCTCCATCGTTTGTGTTCCACCTGTGCCTCCTGACTACACCTCCTTCATCAAACCTCCTCGCCCCTGCAGATACATTTCAGGTGTTGTAACCTTTCAGTATTCTGTACAGAGACTGATTTCTGGGTTATAGGCGATAAAAAAGCCTGCTTACGTCTGGTTTTCCTCTTAATGATTTGAATTTAGCTTCTTTTTATTTTGGCTTGCAGTGAGTAAAGTTTCCTCACGTAGACTTTCCAAAGGAGGTGCTGAGAAGTCCTTTATGTGCAAAGGTAAGGATGGAGGTGGATTAAAGATGAGGAGAGTTGCACAACAAGTTAAAGGCAGTGACTTTCAAGAAACCTTCAAACCCATCACAGGCCTTCTGTTGCAGAAAAAGGAAAAAGAAGCGTCTTTGAGGGCCTGGTGATTGATCTTTGAAACGTGTAAACACCAGAAGAAATGCACAGCTCCTACGTTCCTGCTTCCACGTGCTCAGATATTTGAGGCTTTGTGCAGCCCAAACGGCCCTTCATATCGGTTTTTGCTCCTGTTTAGATGTCCTCCCTTTACTGTGTGTGACCTTCTGCAGCGTTGCTGATTGTCATGGTCCTGCGTCTGGAGTTTTATATCCCTGATTGTTTTGTTCCAGTCCTTCGTTCTTTGTGGATGTAATAGCTGAAACATCGCTCGATGGCTCCGTCTGTTGTGTTTTCCCTGAACTCCTGGATGCATTTAGACTCTCTAGGAAACCAGGAAAAGAGGGAATCATCTACTCTGAGACTGGATTCAGTGACTGCTCCTTTGCTGGTTGCACTCATTTCCATAAACAGGTCAAACAACAATAGTGTTACATAAAAATGTGAAGTTTCAGCACAATATCTTGCAAATTGAAACCATCTTTAATCAACCGTGTCACTGATTAGTCGATTAATCAGCACAGATTAGGTTTGATTTTAGACTTGCTTGTTGCTTCATTTCTTTCTATTACTTCCTGTCAAAGTGGAGCTGAAACACACAGCAGCTGATTGGTTCATAAAAGTACAAATCATCCAATCAGAATCAAGAGTCCTACAATCAGCACCAATCTGCAGGCGTGACACACACACACACACACACAGATAAAAACACAGCCTTTGATGAGTAACTTTCCTCCAGCTGGTCCCTTCAAGAGGCTTTTCAGATGAACACTGAGTCTGTTGTCTTCATCGCTTCCTTCGTCATAAAGATCAAGCTGTTCATCTCACACACACACACACACACACACACACACTAACCCTCTCATAGCAGAAATCCTCAGTCTTTTCTGGGAACAGAGCATTTCTGATCCAGTTAAAGTCTTTGCAGAGGTGTCGCGCGTCTTTTCCAGCTGCTGTTAGCGGGAGACGATCTGGAGCTTTGTTTCACTGTTTTCTTACAAACACACGTATCTGTAAGACAGTCTGCATGTGCGTAGGAGTGCGTTTTCAGTTTGCTTTTGTTTCCTGCCATCAGCACTCGGAGTAGTAGGAGGTTTTTATTGCTATTGTTGTCATTTTTTCTGTTTCTAAACTGAACCGAGGCCTGATAGCATGTAGTTCACCGACCTGTCGCTCCAGTGGGCAAAGAGCCTGGAGGCCACACTCTGAGACACAAAGGAACTAAAAAAGGCTGTCATGGAAACCTGTTAGTATCCCCCAAGAAACCAGTGACCAGAGTTAAGCTCAGACCTGTCTGTTTATGAGGTATTTTCCACTATATGGCACATCAGCTACATGTTTGGCAGCTGATCTGTAACGGCCTCTTCTTTCTGAAACTCAGAGAACATACTGGAGTTTTAATCACCAAGCAGTGATGGTCTTTACCAAACAGCCGGCTGTGTTATTGGTCAGATAGCCAATTAAAAATGCTCCAATAGCACAAAAGGCCTAGCAGAAGCTACACCTGCTTGGGTTGGCGCAGCAGTCAGTCCAAGCAGCCGTGCTCAGGTATCCAGGCGAGTCATGAAAAAGTTCACCTCACTCAGTAGTTAAAAAGTGTTGCTGTAAGAACGTATTAATGCTTTAAAGTTGGCCATTTTCACACAGAGACTCAGTCACTTCTGAAGCCTCTAGTGGATATTAAAGGAACTGCAGTTTTTTTTACATACTTCACTTCCATTTGGTTATTTGCTGACTATACTGCTTAAAACATGGTGTTCCACAGGGCGCTGTTCTTGGACCCTCACCACTTTTAATGCCGCTTGTTTAGACACTTCCATGTTTCGGTCTCTCCCCTTTAGCTGTAACTCACGTTTACAAAGGTAAAACATCTCCACATGTTTGTGTAGGCTCATCCAGGTCACGCAGTCTTAGGAGCTTTAAAAGGAAGCGACTGGACTTCAGTTTTGTTGAAGACGGTTCACCTCTCAGCCAAGAAGCTTCAACAGCTCTAAAACATTTTAGAACGGAAGAAGTGAAGTCGCCTTCTTCTTAAACTTCATGACTGTTCTGCTCTTCTACACATTTGCAAGATTGCAAGACATTTTGTCCTGCTGACGGCGACCTCCCTCATATACGGGAGTAATAAATAAACAATTACATATTTGTTTTTTCCGTGAATCGCTACCTTATCGTGGTGGAGGGGTTTGTGTGTCCCAGGGATCCCAGGGGCTATGTTGTCTGGGGGCTTTTGCCCCCTGGTAGGGTCTCCCATGGCAAATTGGTACGGGGTGAGGGACCAGACAAAGAGTGATTCAGAAGACCCTTATGAAAAGAACATCGAGGGAACAGTTTACCCTGCCCGGGATAGGGTTACCGGGGCCCCGCCCTGGAGCCCCTCCCCGGGCCTGGCTCCAGGGCGGTGCCCGAGGGCGAGCGTCTGGTGGCCAGGCCTTAGTCCATGGGGCCCGGCCGGGCACAGCCCGAAGAGGAGACATGGGCCCATCCTCCCGCAGGAGGTGCCATAGGGGTCGGGTGCATTGTGTGCCGGGTTTACTCTGCTTAGGCTGCTACCCCCCACGACCCGGCCTCGGATAAGCGGATGAAGATGGATGGATGGATGGATGGATATTTGTTTTTTACTAACTACAATAGTATTTGTGTAGATTTTTTGTGAATTAACAAAAACTTTCTCCTGTATAATAATAGGACAGTTTAGGACTTCTTCTGTAATTTTACATGGTTTTTTTTTATAATTTAAGCCCAAAAAGTCGTGCTGACAGACGTTTTTCATTTACTACAGCAGCATTTCTTTATCATGTGCTAAAATTGAGACATGCTGTTGACATTGTGTTTCCTGTGAATGTGCAGGTAAGCTTACGCTGAGAGAAAGGGGATTTTTAATGGTCCGGCTCCGGATGTGAAATGAGTTTGACATTCCTGCTGTAGAGGTTTCCTGGACCCAGACTTTTACATGGTATGTAACTCTTCAGCTGAGGTTTCTCAGTTGAATGAGCTGTCCAATGAGCACCATGACAACACTAATGATTAACCAGGCACTAATCCACTGGCAGAACTAAATCAAGCCTCCCATGATCATATACAATTGGCCAACTGAAAGTTTGGATAGAGACATGATACAATCTCACCACTGAATATGCTAATTTTTCATAGTTTTATTAGATTTAGTTTACAGTTCTGGTTACAAAATATCTTATAGGACTGTGTAACCTCGCGGTTCCTCTTAAAGCTTTGGGTTGGGTAACGTGTGGAGGATCTGTTGCAAACACGAAGGTTTCATTATGCAAATCCTCATTATGACAAACAACACTTTCTGTTTGGGTATCAACACGTGGATTTCATCACCTACACAAGTCAAACCGTGTTTAGACTGATGAACAATCTGCTGCTCCATTGTGCTGCAGTTTGTCCCGTCCATATTTTGTTGTGTCCTGTGGTTTGTAAATCTTAATGTAGTAAAGTAGTGAGCTGCTCCTCCTTTCTTTGCATTTTGCTTCCAAGGATCCAGAGTTTCTGATCATTTTTAAAAACTGGCCTTGAGTAATAGCTCTGGGGGCTTTCTGGGTCTTTAGCAGGGGTGTTGAACTCCAGGCCTCGAGGGCCGGTGTCCTGCAGGTTCACCCTGGGTCAACACACCTGAATCACATGATTAGTTCATTACCAGGCCTCTGGAGAACTTCAAGACATGTTGAGGAGGTCATTTAGCCATTTAAATCAGCTGTGTTGGATCAAGGACACATCTAAAACCTGCAGGACACCAGACACGAGGCTTGGAGTTGGAGACCCCTGGTCTTTAGTCACTGGTTAGCGAAAATCACCCCCCTCCATTGGAAGTCAGATGGAGTGGAAAGAAAATCAACTCTTTGGATGAATCCTGAGAAAAGTGATGTCAAAGAGCGCCTGATAAATAAAAAGACCAACGGGCTCGTCCACCTGTTGTTCTTCTCCCGTAACCTGACTGCTAGCATCACGGCTTTGATGTTTCCTTTGTCATCACTCTAGTGACGAGCTTTGTTTAGAGTTTATGTCCCCGACTGTTCCTCGCTCGGGCTCAACTTCATGTTTAATGCAGTCGTGTCTTCTTCTGTGTGTGTTTCGTTTTGGCCGTTATTTCCTCTTTTTACTATGAAAGTAAGTTGTTTGTTTTTAGTCCCTGATTTTTCTCTTACTGTCAGCTCTTCTCCCTCCTGGTCTTTGTTCAGTAATTAGTCTTTAGTGTATTAACAGCCCGCTCTTCCTGTTGCCCTTTGTCAGAGCTAAGTTTTTATATTTTTTGTAGGCTTTAACACACCACACTACTGCTCTCATGGCTTTTTATTCTCTGTTTCTTTTCTTAAAAGCAATAAAAATGCTGGTTGGAGGCCAAACTGCTTTCTTGGTCTTTCCTATTTTCTTTATTTTGCTCTGGATCGAGGAACTAAGAGGCTCGCCTGCTGGGAAACAGAAATGTTTCAGGGCCACGGCTCTCCTTCCAGTTCTCTGTTAGAAGCCTTTAACAAAAGCTCATTTTACTCTTTGGAGAAAATGATGTGGGCACATCAAACCGGAAATGCCGCTGGTGGGATTTCAAAAGTCTTAATAAGCACGTTGGTGAGTTTGTAACAGGCTGTGAATGAAAGTGTGTCGACTGTCATGAAACAGTACAGGATGCCACAGCATTACGAGCCGCTTTATGGCATCCTCCGTTTTGATTTGGGACGTGACGCAAGCGCCACTGCAAACTCGTTCTTCTTTAACACACATCAAGGTTTCCATTGAGATTCATCTCTTGATATCTGGTCATCGCTTTGAATGGGCGCCATGCCATTAGCACAAGGCTTCAAAAATCAGCTTCTTTGTGAGGAAAACATAAGGACATGAACACTGACTTATTTCAGTTAGAACCAAATCTGCGCTGCATTTGCAAAACGTACGTTTTTGTCGAGGAGCAGGTGTAAACGATTATTTTAGCTGCTCAGCTTCCTTCACTCCTGCAGTTTTCATTAGTAGTCGACCTTCACTGGAGGAACTCGTCAGCGTGAAAGTCGTGCATATTAAAGCTCGAGTCACTGAATTAATAACGTCCGTTATGTGAGTTTGGTAAAAGTTTCCTTATGAAATGTCAGTTTTGAAGATCCCCTGGAGGTGATTTCATTAATGCCGCGACTAAAAGATAATCAGCCTTGTTTCTCTCCGGGATGATTGCAGCCCAGAAGCTCTGCTGCGTTCCCATGAGGCTTTGAGGCAGCTTGCTGGGAACAGTGGTGCATCATTAGTCCTGGTTCTGTATTTTCCATTTCATTGAGCTGTTTTAGTGTAAATTGTTACATTTCTGAGACAGTTTGTGATTCTATTTTTTATTGAACTGTTATTTTTCACGAATCACCTTTATTATTTTATTATAAATACTATAGGGAAGCATATTAAAACCATAATACTACTAATAAACTTGGGTTTATTATTATTTCTAATGACGGTGTTGTTTTGTAAAAGCAAATCAAACCAAACATTCGATCATCAAGTATCGAGGTGTTGTCATAAACTCTGATGTTCTGCTTTTAAGCTTTCATGATCACAGTCACCGTGGTTACCACACAGATCACCAGTCAGAGCCCACTGGATTGGTTAGTAGTTAATTCAATTCAAATGTATTCATATAGCACCAAATCAAAGCAAGAGTCACCTCAATGTGCTTTACATTGTAAGGCAGAGACAATAACACAGAGAAAACCCCAACAGTCAGATGACTCCCTGTGAAGAGGCACTCGGTGACAGTGGAAAGGAAAAACTCGCTTTTTAACAGGAAGAAACCTTCAGCAGAACCTGTCACGGTTCTGGGTCAGTTTTGATGCAGTATTTTGAGTTTCTCGTGTCTTGGTTTAATTTTGTATTTTGATTCTTTTACATCGTCGACCATTATGAGAATTATAGGTTTCTATTTATTCATGTTTTAGGATTTGCTCCTTGGTTGTGTTCTCATGTTTATTGCAGGTTTAGTTCAGTGTCTAGACCAGGGGTGGGCAATCCCAGTCCCCGAGGGCCGGTGTCCTGCAGGTTTTAGATCTCACCTTGGGTCAACACACCTGAATCACATGATTAGTTCGTTACCAGGCCTCTGGAGAACTTCAGGACATGTTGAGGAGCTAATTTAGCCATTTAAATCAGCTGTGTTGGTTCAAGGACACAAATAAAACCTGCAGGGACACCGGCCCTCATGGACTGAGATTGCCCACCCCTGGTCTAGTCTGTCTCTCAGTGTCGTGTCTGCGTCTTTGTTTAGTGATTCATGTTTCCTGTTTTATTGTGAAAGTCCAGTCCCTCCCAGCTGTGTCTTCCTCCTGTTGCCCATTCCCTGATTACCACCCTGTGTTTTCCCGTGCTTGTCGTACCCTCAGATTCTGCCTGTGTGTTTCCGGTTCTCAGTATTCATTGCTCTATTCATGTTTTGTTCATTGTCAGCAATAACGCTGTGGTTTTCTGCTGACATTTGGCTTCACGAGTCCTGCGTTTGGATCCTCACCTCCACCTGCCGCACACAGAGCCCTGACAGAACCAGACTCAAGCTGTGAGCCGTCCAAATCTGATTTGTTAAAGCACTGCTGAAAATAATCTCTCAGTGTGAGAGCCAGGAACATCTCAAACTTTCACCATAAAATGTAAACTATGGCTTGAAAATAGATTTAATGAATTTAGTCAGAAATCTTTGTGAACTGTTTCTGTGGTAAACTGTGTTGGAGCACCAGATCGCCAAAGCGGGCGCCGTCTGCTGCCTCTCGGGTTGATTTCCCAAACATCTCAGTGGGTTTTTGGTTTATTCTAAATCATTTCAAGCACATCGTTCTCTATCAAGCATGTTTGAACCCGAATGTGGCGTTTTTATCAGAAACGATGAATGAAAACGGAGGTCGTGATGATGTAAGAACCTGCTGTGAGGCTCATTTCATTGCAGCTTTTGGGTTTGCACACAGCTTTTATCTTTGGTTTGCTGAATAGAAACATTTAAACCATTAATCACAGATATTGAATAAAGGGTTTCCCTTCAAAGAGCTTAAAGGTAAACAGTCACCTCTATAATACGCTGATTATTACTGCTGGCGTGTGATTTGGTTTGAGCCCCTCAGCAAGCACCCAGTGGTCGTTTCCCTCCGGCTGAGAGGAGAAACGATGTAGTAACAGTTTGTTTTTAGCCGCTGACGGTCTATAAATGGACCGGGCTGTTTCTGCAGCTCCCAGCGGGTGGATAGATGCTCTGAGTGGAAACTCCTTCAGTGGTTTTACAGCTGACGTGGTTTCCACCCACACTGAGCCGCTGAGTGTCAGAGAGGGAGGGAGAGGAGTGGGTTTTATATGAGGGAGCAGGAAAGCAATTACAAACAGTTTGAGTCACCCTAATCACGTGCACGGTGGTTTCCCCTGACACACTAACAGTTATTCACTTATACTTTGTGTTTCCCTTCGTGTGTGTGTGCTGTCGATGTGGTGGATTTTTATATTAAACATGACCAGAAAGCTTCAAAATACTGTAAACACTCAGTTTTTCACTTGTGTACGATATGCTGAGAAAAAGAGCGCCGAATTATGGTTTGTCTGAAAAATAAAATGGAATCTAATCTGGTGATGCTACAAAATTCATACAAAATTAACTGAGATCTAAAAGCATCGCCAAAGTCGTCCTTGTTTAAAGTAGCGTCATGGTAACGTGGCCATCTCGGTCTGCAACCGGTTGGTGAGCAGTTGCTGGAGGTTCCTGATAGAATAAACTTATTTCCAAAGAGGCTTCACTAAAAACTTCTTTGCGATTGCTTTGGTTGCTAGCAGGTTGCTGCTGTTACATATTGTTTGCATGGCTGGTGCCAACTTGTCTGCAAACAGTTGAAGACTGCTCAGCAAGTAGAAGTCAAATGTACAAACAGGAAACGGAGACCGTTTGCTTTCAAAGTTTAAAGCTGCACTTGTTTAAATGTTGCCGCAGCGGTAAGGCACAGCTTTTATTTTGAAAGTGAATGCTTGTGTTGCAGACAAGTTAAAATTTTGACACGAACTACATGTGACCACAGCAAGGAGGTTGTTGGCATATGTTGAGGTTGAATTCTCGACCAATAAAAATGCTCTGCCAACCTTTTTTTGTTTTTTCATGTTTCCCAGGTTTTCTGTTGTGGAACTGTCCTGTACAGTGCCAAGCTTTTTAGTTTTATAATATTTGTTTGTGCACTTAAATGATGGTTAATTGGAACTATGAATAACTATGAAGTAAAATTACTCCACTGTCCATGAATAATGATATAAAGGTGGTAATGAGCAGAACAGGACCCTTCAGGTGGAACTGGATGACCTCAAAGATGGAGCTCAGGAACCTAAATGAAATGTTTTCAATATTTCGTGCAGTGCTCGTGCTCATTAAGCCAGTGTGCATTATAAATTAAAGTTACAGAATCATGAACGTCTGTGCAAATCTCACTGCAAAACTGTTAATCTGATGCTTGGATGTTTCAGTGCTGCATCACAGGTGTAGAAGAAAGAGAGACGCTTCACTCAGACACCGAAATTGTCCCGAGATCTGAGCAGATCGAGTCATCCAGCCTACTGACTCATGAAGGAAAACGTAGGAAATAAACAATGCCACAGTGATGATCCAGCGTGGGATCCGACCCACAGGACGGGGAAGCAAGACAACAACGACAGAAAAGACAAAAGTGTCGGTCTGAGTGGGTTCGGGCTGACGTCGCTGCGCTGAGTCTGCAGGAGAAACTGTGTTTGATCCAGTGACACACAGCGCTGACAAGTGTGTGCGTGCGGGGGTGAAAGTGTGACAGCGTGACGTCCAATCCAGAAGTGACACACACACACTGACTGTACACACAGTGGAGTCTTTGTGCTGTCCGCTCTGGACGCGTCCCATCCCGTGACTTTTCTGGAAGACGCTACATGACGGCATTTTATATTAACTAAGGATCAGTGTGTTCTCAGTGCAGTCAATCCAAAACCACACAGTGACATAATAAACCTCGAGGTGTGGATGGACGTCACAGACGTTCTCTGAGCTCAAGTTTGGTCAGATGTTAGTGTCTACTTCCTGCCAGATGATGCCACTGAGGATCATTGAGGATCCTCAACATGAACTCACCTGAATTTGAGAACCTTAAAAATATCGCTGCGACTAGTTTACATCCAGAGTTATAGCAGTGCTACATGTCATCTTTAAATATAAACAGTGTTGGGGAGTAACGGAATACATGTACCGCCGTTACGTATTTAAAATACAAAATATGAGTAACTGTATTCCGTTACAGTTACCGTTTAAAAAGGTGGTATTTAGAATACAGTTACTTTGTTGAAATAAATGGATTACACGGCGGTACTTCCCTGTTTCATATTGTGGCGGGTCAGGACTGTTTGGGTTTTGTTTGACAGCTACGTTCTGTTGTTCCAGGCGGCAGCGTTACAGTTGCCATGGTTACAGGGTGATGTTCTCTCTCTGCGTGTTTCCTGGGTGAGAGAGGCCTTTTTGTTGTTGTCGTGCTAAGCTAATAGGCAGAATGCTACAGGTATAGCTCTAAAGAATGTAGCATCATAGGCAGTGTAGTCCGTGCTGCAGGGAGAATGGACTGCCATACCCGTTATGTGTCTGTGAGCGAGGGAGGGAGAAAAAGGAAAAGTACGAGCTGTCATTGAGCAAAAACGGGAGCTGGAAGCATGTAAATATAATAATAACCACTGCAGCCAAGAAGAGAGCCTGACGAGCCCAGTTGTAAGTAAGCTATTAAGACTCGACTGTACACCGTGTTCGTGTTTTCCTCCAAAAACAATAAGTTCTGTTGGAGCAGCCTTTCAACGCCTCTCTCTGTCTCTGCTAGCAAAGTTGACCCAGACAACAAAGTAAAGCTAGTTTTCAGCTACAAGCCCGACACAGAACCCACCGTATTAGCCAGAGGTCCCTTTACTACGGTTCGGAGCCGCGGACCTTCAGTAACAGTAATAAATCACAGCAATAGTACATTCATGTAGTTGTAAACAACATGATAATATATTAAGTAATCCAAAGTATTCAGAATACGTTACTCTCATTGAGTAACGTAACAGAATACGTTACAGAATACATTTTGGGGCATGTAATCTGTAATCTGTAATGAAATACATTTTAAAAGTAACCTTCCCAACACTGAATATAACCTCTTGCTAACTCAAGTTTCAGAACTTTTTCTTGGCTGCCTGGACTTTCCTGGAACACCTATACAACAAAACAGAGATAAACTCAAACTTTCAGCAGATCATGTCTCTGTTTCACACACTGTCCTGAGATCACAGCATAGACCAAGAAACCCGATGAACTTGAACCGTTCTGGCCTTTCTATTACTTGGAGTCATGTTTGGACAGTAACCTGTAAAGAACAGAAGCTCAGTTGGATTATTTAAAGTCTGACAGGCTGCTACCCAGCCTGGCTGACGATGACCCGAAGCCTTTGCACAGGAAGTTTCAGGTTCTTCCCTCAGCATTAGGGATGTTTACCGGTATCTGACATAAACGGTAGTAACCAGACCGAAAAGCAGCGCACATTTCGGTGCTTTATTTTCCTGAGCTGTGATACACTTTCTTCTTGCTTACATTTGTATTGGCGGTTGGCAAACAACTGAAAGGTGCATTACCGCCACCAACTGGTATGGAATGATACACTTTAGATTCTAACCAATCATTTTACGTTTCCGAGGATAGTAGGCGGGTCCAGGTACGTACGTTCTTTTAGAGCAGAGCTACAGATTAAAAACGCCCAAAGCGAAGCGGTCAAAGTCTGGCTGTACTTCACAGCAAAAGATGCAAACTCAGCAGCTGCAACAAGTGCTTTAAGCTGATACTGTGATGCTGTCAAAGGAGGTAACACCTCGAATCTGATGAAACACCTGGCGACGCATAGCGGTTTTTTAAAAAGCCGAGAAAAGCGCCGTATTTGATAGCTTGCTGCGAGACCTCACACCGAGCACATCTACTGCGGGTGTGGTGCCTGTTATCTGACCCGGAGTTAGCAACATGAACCCGAAGAGGAGAGTCCTGGCCCCTAGCCCTGCCAGTGTAGCAGAAATGATGAGGATGATGATGCAGCAGCAGCCGTTCTTCTCTGCGTGAGCAGCTTAATGTTGTTCGTGTGTAATTTACGTTGAGTAGGCTAACCACGTTATTACATTAATGCATGTAAGGTGAACTAGCAAACATCATCATAGCTACATGCAGCTGTCTTCTTGTTTGATGGCAGATACTCCCTTCACCCTGGCCAAAAAGGCTAAAATGACCAAAGAAAAAGTGGAAAACAGCTAAACATGAGAGGTTTTTGGACAAAGTTTGTGTTTTTTCCATTGATTAAGCACTGCTTCCAGCCAAGAGTGATACCATATATGCCCCATAGCTGCAGAAAAGGCTAACATTGTTATCTTTTTACAAAAAACAGCTGAACATGAGAGGTTTTTGGACCAATTTTGTGTTCTCCATTCTTTAAACACCTGTTTAAGCACCGGCACCGTTTCAAAAGTACCAGTTTGGCACCGGTATCGGATAAAACCTAAACAATACCCATCCCTACTCAGCATGAAGGTTTGATCCAGCAGCCATCGCTCACATGAACCCATCATAGCTGTGATGTCCCATGTATAGTTTCCTTCATTAACTAGTATCAGGCTTCTCTGTGCATGTGAGGGTGGATGACCCGCCCACTGCAGACCTCAGGTAAACACGACTGACTGCAGTCACTCTGCAGCAGGTTTCTGTCGTCTAAAGTTTGAAGCAGCCAGTCTGAGTCGGTCTGCAGCACGTCTCTTTGTAGCTCGACTCAGGTGTTTGTACTGGATATAAGACGATGCACCTTTGTGCGGTTAAATTGCTGCAATGCAGCAACTACATCACTATTTGTGGAGCAGTTTCTGTTTCATGTCTCTGGATTCTGAATGTAAATAGTTCATGTGTGTGGTTATCGCTAATGTCTCTCAGAGTAACATGCTGTCCTTGACCCAGTTCAGCTGACTCCGTCTTATAGTCGTTTGGCTGCAACTCTCAATACAGCAACTAGATTGCAAGTAGTTGCAGACCTGTGCCCTATATTCAACACAACAGTTTGTTTGTGCCACCGTCTCCAACCAAGTCTTAGCGAGCAAAGAAAGCAGCTGCTCGAGTTCCCAAAGAGCAGGATGTGATGATGATGATGAGGCCCTGCATTTGTGCTTCTTTTCATTTCGCTGTTTGAGCATTTTTAATTTCCTTCTCTGAAACCCGCTCTGTATCTTCCTGAGGAAAAAGTGCTCTAAAAATAAAGTTTAATGATATTTAAAGTCAACAGCCTACATTTATCTTGTCTCTGAGGTGATGGGCTGGCTTTCCAGCCCAGACTGCTGAGCTCGGCGTCGTGCTTTAATCACAGGTTGCTCGCAGGTAGATTTTCAGGGTTTTGAAGTGACAGCGAGATATGAGGCGCTCCTCCCCGCCGCTCGAGTTTGAGGACTCTTCACGCAGCTCACGACCTGATTGCTGAGAGGACGCGGAGCCTCTCCTGCTCTGCATCCTTCTCCTCGTTTGCATCTTCATGAAAGACAAAGTGGCTGCAATCATGAAATATGCGAGCAATCATCTTTTCCTCCTCTGCGTGCCACAAAGAGACGAATGCAGAGCGGCGGCGAGCGTACGCTACGGGTGTCTGCGTGGGTGACAACACGTGTGGGCGTGTGTCTACTTACAGTATAATCGCTTCATTGAAATCCTTCCTGATTCCGAGTTGCCGTGGTAACACGGGTTAAAACGGAGGATGGATGGGAGATGTTGACACTCGTGCATGCTGCTTGTTTCTGCACCAATTTCATTTTCTAATTTTACTTTATGGGGCTTTAATTTCTCCCCGTGTGATCGAGACATTCTCATGTTCTGAACAAAGATCCCACTTCTCTCCTAACACGTGGATATCTGCCCTCTCTCGTGATTAACTTTCATTATGTGGAGCAATGTCAGCCAATAAGGAACGATTAGTAAACTGTTATGATGGAATATAATGAGATGAGATGGCAAACGTGTCAGATGTGGGTTTGTTATCAGCCTGTCTGCAGCAGCAGACCCACCTCAGTGAATTGAGTGCGTTAATTATTGTTCTGAGCCTGCAGGTCCAAACTGGGCATGAAAGCAAAAACTGAACCATGAAATAAGTAATATGGGTCAGAAAATAAATGCAGCATTTTTAATCAGGCGACATTTGATTGTGAGAAGGGAGCCGGAGATCGACAGACGGATTGGGGCTGCAGCTGCAGTAATGCAGACGCTGCACCGGTCCGTCGTGGTGAAGAGGGAGCTGAGTGTAAAAGCGAAGCTCTCAATTTACCGGTCGATCTACGTCCCTACCCTCACCTATGGCCACGAGCTGTGGGTAGTGACCGAAAGAACGAGATCGCGTATACAAGCGGCAGAAATGAGCTTCCTCCGAAGGGTGGCTGGCCTCTCCCTTAGAGATAGGGTGAGAAGTTCGGCCATCCGGGAGGGGCTCAGAGTAGAGCCGCTACTGCTCCACATCGAAAGGAGCCAGCTGAGGTGGTTCGGGCATCTGGTAAGGATGCCCCCTGGGCGCCTCCTGGGTGAGGTGTTCCAGGCATGTCCCACCGGGAGGAGGCCCCGGGGCAGACCCAGGACACGCTGGAGAGATTATATCTCTCGGCTGGCCTGGGAACGCCTTGGTGTTCCCCCGGATGAGCTGGAGGAGGTGGCTGGGGAGAGGGAGGTCTGGGCCTCTCTGCTTAGGCTGCCGCCCCCGCGACCCGGCCTCGGATAAAGCGGATGAAGATGGATGGATATTTAATTGATAACTTGCACACGGTCACATAACAACCGCCCCAAGAGCTCAGATCAGTATCACCAGAGCCTGATGGGTATAAACAAAATGTAAGTCATTTGATGAGCTTAATGCTCGAGTCGACTCGACAGCGGCACGACCAAAACTCCGCGCGATGAGCTTACGGCCTCGGTGCATCTCGGGGACTGCATCTTCAGCCAGTCGCAGTCAACCGCCATCTTCAGGACAGCTTTGGTGAGACAAGACGGCAGTTACACAGCAATAAGTTTTCTACGAGCCAGTGCTATCCTCTACGCTGTTGCATGCTGGGGCAGCAGGTTGAAGGTTGCTACTGCTAACAGACTCAATAGACTGATCTGCAAGGCCAGCAATGTTGTAACCAACATAATTTCTCTAGGGATCAATAAAGGATTTTGACTTTGATTCTGATAAGACGGAGTCAGCCTGCTATCAGTCTGTGGCTGAATCAAGTCACCAATTATATGCAATCTGTTTGTGATGAAGTTAAATGAAGTTAGAAGCACAACCAGTTGAGTTTCCTGAATGTGGTCGTCCACAGGTTGGTGGTGTTGCCTGCTGATCCTCTGGATGACGAGCAGGACGCTGCAACTGAATGTTCACCAAATATGAAAAAATTAAATTCACCTGCCAATCTTTCCCAGTTCCAAAGAGGTTTTATTTTGACGGTAACACATCAAACCAGCATAACCATAGCCTCTGCCGGCATTAATATGGACCTATGATGTCAGCTGTTCGCATTCAGAGTCTGTTTGATTTAATTTTGTTGTAATTAACCAACATATCAAACGATTCTTGAACTTAAGCTTTCTTTGCTGGAAAATCTAAGAAGGACATCCAGGAAATGTTCAAGAAGTCGGGCTAACAGCCAGCCTGTGTTGAAATGTTTGCTGGGAAATCTTTTAAAAACATGAATGTGCATCATATTTGTGTTGGTTATAATTTCAGTGGTTAATGCAGGAACTAGTACAAGTTATTAATATTTGCAGCAGCCATGTGCTAATTTGTTTAACTGGTAATTTGGTGTCGTAGGAAAAATATAATTAATTGTCGTCAGCACTGAAATAGAAACTCGCACTGTGTTCTTCAATAACACCAACAAGCATAACAGAAGTGATAAAGGTCCAAGAACAGCTCCCTGTGGAACACCACATTCAGCAAACAGCAATATTCAAATCATTCGGCTTCCTGTTACAAAGTGTTCTGTGTCTGTTATACCCACCAAATATAATCACATCTGGTTCCGACCAGAGATGGGTGCGTTACTGTAATCTGATTACTTTTTTCAAGTAACGAGTAAAGTAAGGGATTACTATTGCAAAAACGGTAATTAGATTACCATTACTTTCCCGTAGGAACGCTGCGTTACTGCGTTACTAAAACCGTGATTTTTTTTTGCGAGAATGTCTCATGACAGTGACGTAAGCGAGCGCGACGTTTGTGACAACAGCTGTGTGCAGATCAACAATGGATCATATATCGAGTGCAGAGAGAGTATGAGCGTGCAGCGTTTAAAGCGTGGAAGTACTGACCTTACTTTGAGTTTGATTCCATAAAAAGTGACAAAAACATTAGTGTCCGTTGTGCGTGGGAAGAAAACTTCTTTTTACAGCGAAAAAACCCCTAAACTTCCAAACAAGCACCGAGTAGCTACGACGTAATGGGAAACTCACAGAGAAACTCGCGGATTCTTCCACTGACCGCTGCACACCTGCACCAGGGTAAACCTCCGCCTACCCCACTCCTGCTTTACAGGTGAAAATAGAGCAACAGGACCGCTAGTCTTTGACTTTATTTATTTTCTGCTGTGTTTTACTTGCATCTATTTGAAAGAGTGAGTGTAAACACACAAAAAAAATATTTTATTTTATGTGCTGGAATGTGCAGAAAATAGGTTTAAATGTTAAACTAATTTCTTCCAGTCAGAGAATGTTGCATATAATTAAATTTTTGCTTGATGCATAAAGTTAAAAGATTAAAACTAATAAAACAAGTTTTAAAAAGAGACTTTTCCATTTGATTACATTTTGTATGATGGATTATGTAGAAAAAGTAGAATTGGGCTGAAAGATCTATCACTTTATCACCTATTCAGGTTGTAAATCGTGTTTTTAAAAAGTAACTAAGTAATTAATTACTTTTGAAAATAAGTAATCAGTAAAGTAACTGGATTACTTTTTGGGGGAAGTAATCAGTAATTAGTTACTGATTACTTTTTTAAAGTAACTTGACCAACACTGGTTCTGACAGCAGCCAAAACGCATTAAAATCTGTGAATAAGGTTCCCAGAATCCTTAAAGTGAGAAAGCTCCTGTTTCACATTAAATGAGAATATTGATGACAAATATCAGTGTCACACTTACAGCAGCATGTGGAGGAATTAATGAGACAACATTGACCATTTTGTGTTGGAGAAAATTACATGTTTCACACTAATTTCACCAAACGCTGCGCTGTAAGCCTTTAATAACTTGGGCTTAACATTTCCACAGCTTATAGCTGCAGGCTTCGTTTGCTTTGGCATTAGCAGAGGCACTTTTGTTATCAGGAGGGACGAAAAATGGTTTGAAGGAGAACAAAGAGGAGTTCAGAGAGTAAAATAACAGGCTTGGTTCAATAGGAGGAATGTATTAAAGCTGTGAAAGCATTCACAGCAGCGTCACGGACAGACGTCACTTCAGTCTGACTCAAACTGATTTCTTTATACATGAAAATGATTCACTCGGCCGGATCTCGGCCCTGCTAGCTTATTACAGTTAATTTTACTCACCTGGTGAGTGACTGTCACTGATTAGATGGTGAGACGAGGCCCAGCAGGACTCGCCGACACCGCCGCATCTCTGAAATAATCTGCAGCCATTATTTCTAAGGACAAGCTGTTCATATTTTACATACTTGTGCTGTTTGGTGAAGATTAGTTTTTCGGCGCGGCGTGAACGTCACGGCGGCTAGGGTAGGACGCCTGACGAATCTTCTTATGCTGGACTTCTAGCAGGTCGCAAATCCTGGTCGGTGGTGTTTTCATCTCAATCTGGTTTCTACGTGTTTATTACTGCGAATATCTGAATGCACGAAATGAGCAGAATGTAATAAAACAATTTTTTTACCCTGACTCAGTAGGTTAGTGGAAACACCTCTACAGTAAAAAGTATTTTCCCAGTTTTGAGTTTTTAATGTTTGTCACATTTACATGTTTCACATCATCAAACGAAATGAAATGTTAGCTAACCCTTCATCGGCGTATCAAAGGTTTAACCGAGTCAAGGGTTAGCAGGATGTTAGCTAACTAGTTTATATCTAAAAACGTTCTGATTAAAAACGTTCTGCACTCCTTCGATCAATTGCTCCAGAAAACTAAACATCAGCCACGTTTGCAGGTTAGTACTGGTTTGAAACCTGCGTTTAGGTCCAAGTACTGGGTTGGACCTGCGTTTAGGTCCAGTGGTTGCACCTGCGTTTAGGTCCAGTGGTTGCACCTGCGTTTAGGTCCAGTACTTGGACCTGCGTTTAGGTCCAGTACTTGGACCTGCGTTTCACCGCAACTCAAAGGTGATCTACTGGGCTGAGATCTGGTGACCAGCCATTTGAGTTGGACAAACCAGTTTGAAATGATGGAATATTACTTGCTGGAAGCAGCCATCATTGGATGGATACTCTGTGGTCTTAATGGGAAGGATGTGGTCAGTAACAACACTCAGGTAGACTGCGGTGTTTAAATGATGCTCAGCTGCTGCTAAACGACCACAGATATGGCCAAAAATACCCCAAACACCGTTACACCACCAGTCTGAACTGATGTAAGCCAGGATGGATCCATGTTGTTTACACCAAATGCCGACAAAGCAATCTGAATGTCACAGCAGGAAGAGTCATGTGACCAAACAATGTTTTTCCAGCCTCGGCTTCCTGTTGTTAGCTGACAGGAGTGACAGTCTGAGTGCGGTCTTCTGCTTCAAGCCCGGCCATGCTGTGCAGTCAGAGATGCTCTTCTGCAGACCGTGGCTGCAGAGAGCGGTTCCTTGACTTCCTGTTGCGGTCTCATCAGCCGTTGTCTGCTTTTATTCTCCATAAACTTTACAGATTGTTATCAGGGACAATCGCAGCAGATCATCAGTTTCTTAAACACCCAACCCAACAACCACGCCACGTTTAAAGTAACTTAAATCTCAGTTTCTCGTTTTGATGCTCACTTTGAACTCCAGATCTGAGTTGCTGCCATGTGATTGGCTGATTAGAAACTTGCATTAGTAAGATGTGAATGGGTGTAGCTGACTGCAGACGGTGGTTCGGCTGATATAAACTCACTGGCACAGAGATGACGGAGGATTTGTTTGTTCTTAATAAAGGTTCATGTTGAGGGTCAGACTGAGAATGATGACTGATAAATTCTGAAGGCTCGTGTTATGTTAAGAAGACGAGTCTTCAGCAGACTTCGTGATCTCGTCTACATGCAGTCGGATTCTCTTCTAAGTCTCCGTCACCGCTTTCCTTGAAACCATCACATTTTTTATCGAGGTCAAAAAACAGAGTTGGAGAGACGTCATGTTTCTAACGATTATTTAACTCGTCTGAATGTGTGCTGAGGTCACTCCACAGCTTTTATTTCCGTCTGTATTATGTTTTGTTAAAGCTTTTCAGGGTTTAAAGGCGACGGTTCCCAGAAACGTGCTTTTATAATCTATAAAGCTATAACAGTGTGAAAGCAGCCGGAGCAGTTTTCACTATAAATGAATGACGTCAACGTGTTCCTCAGTGAAAGGCTCTCTGGGGTAATGAATAGTCTGTTAGCAGGAGAGCAGAAACGATGATGGACACATTCAGAGCTGCACCGCCTGAATCCTTGAATCACGCCGGCGGCGAGAAACTAACAGACCATTAACACACCTGCTGTCCTCATGTAGGTCATTTAATTCAGGATAACTCGAGCTGGATTTAGTAACTTTGGGATTTGAAGATACATTTTTAAAGAGTTAAAGAGGGATTTACTTACCTGGATGAGCATCAAGACATTTAATCTGTTTGTAGGCGTATTCTGCCTTCAGATGATGAACATATGACTCGTAGGCAGAGATGGGCAGTAATGCCTGTAATCTGATTACTTTTTTCAAGTAAGGGATTACTATTGCAAAAATAGTTAGATTACTAGATAATTAGATTACTGTTACTTTCCCGTAGGAACGCTGCGTTACTGCGTTACTAAAACCGTGATTTTTTTTGCGAGAATGTCTCATGACAGTGACGTAAGCGAGTGCGACGTTCGTGACAACAGCTGTGTGCAGATCAACAATGGATCATATATCGAGTGCAGAGAGAGTATGAGCGTGCAGCGTTTAAAGCGTGGAAGTACTGACCTTACTTTGAGTTTGATTCCATAAAAAGTGACAAAAACATTAGTGTCCGTTGTGCGTGGGAAGAAAACTTCTTTTTACAGCGAAAAAAACCCTAAACTTCCAAACAAGCTCCGAGTGTACGCGGCCACGGGAATGTGACATTCACAGACAAACTCGCGGATTCTTCCACTGACCGCTGCGGCACACCTGCACCTGGGCAAACATCCGCCTGCTATACAGGTGAAAATATATTATATTATATTATATTATATTATATTAACCTTTATTTAACCAGGAAGATCCCATTGAGATTAAAAACCTCTTTTTCAAGGGAGACCTGGCCAAGATAGGCAGCAGCAAGTGTGTCACAGTTACAGAAATTACTCAATTACACACAGGCAGCAATAAGTGAAAGAATACAAATAAAATAAAATAAAATTCAAATAAAAATAAATAAAAAAATAAAAAAATCTGTTAAATGATAATCAATCTAATTGAAACAGTTGCATGTTATGGACTTGGCCTCAAGGATTTGTAGTTTAGATTTAAAAGCACTTGATGAAATGAATTCAGTCATTTTCCTTCTGCAGTTTGTTCCAAGCCGAGGGTGCTAAATGGACAAAAGCTCTTTTACCAAGTTCAGTTCGGGCAAATGGAGCAGAAAGCAACAAGTAACCATGCGGACGAAGAGAATACCGACCAGCATGTTTCATTACACGCAGGGAACATAGATAAGAAGGCAGCAACCCAAGTATCGCCTTATATATAAAACTGTAGCAGGCCGTCCTACCTGAGAGTATAACTCACAGTATACCAGTTTCAAGAAGTAAGGATCTAGTAAGTCTGGCCCTGGAGATTTTCTAGGATCTAACAGTTTAAGAGCTTTAAAGACCTCCTGCACAGAGAAAGAAACAAAGTTAAATGGCCGACCAGTGCACACTGGGTTTGTGCCGGAGTTTACAGAGACTGGGTTCAGAGAGTCAAACAAAGAGCCAGAAGATATAAAATGCTTGTTAAAGCAATTCATCGTCTCCTTCCTGTCATAAACAGGAACAGAATCCTTAAAGACATCGGTGGGTAGAGCGTGGGAGCTTTTACTCACTGAAAGAGACTTCATGATTTTCCAGAACTTCTGTGGATTATTTAGGTTCTCAGTGGTGATAGACAGATAATATTCTGATTTAACTTTCTTAATAGAGGAAGCACATTTGTTTCTTAGTTGCCTGAAAAGAAGCCAATCAGCGGGGTAGCCTGTTTTCCTTGCTTTGGCCCAAGCCAGGTTACAATTACCAATGATATCTGGCAGCTCTGAGGAGAACCAGAGGTTTTCACTTTTATCTGATATCTTCTTAATGGAGCACGTTTGTTCACAATTTGCATAAACCCATCCGTAAAGAATGCCCACGCTAATTCTACATCAGGGATCAATCCTATTTTCTTCCAGTCATCGTTTGACAAATCAGGATAAAATGCTCGTTCATTAAAATATTTAAGAGTTCTTTTAAAATAATCCGATGTTGTGACTTGGCCACTTTAGTATTTCTAATAACAGCAACAACACAGTGGTCAGTTAAGTCGTTACAAAAGACACCCAAGGATGAAAATTTATGAGGAACATTTGTCAAAATCAAGTCAACCAAGGTCGACTTTCTGGGGTGTCTGAGATTCGGCCGAGTGGGTAAACTGACCGGCTGGGTGATAGAATCACAAAAAGATTTAAAATCATCTGAAACAGTTTTGATCCCAGTTAAAGTCAGCAGCTAGAACAAGCTCACCATAATTTAGTCTGGACAGCAAAAGGTTTAAAGGATGCAGAGCTTCTGTGGAGGCAGAAGGAGGTCGATAGCAACAAGCAACTGTTATGCAAAGACCCTTTGCAACATTCACATTCAGAGACAAAAAGTCCAGTTGTTTGCAAACTGATTCTGATTGAACTATTGTAGCATCAAACATAAGCAGCAGCACCACCTTTCTTAAACCTATCGGTGCGATAGATATTGTAGCCAGCCATGCTAACATGTTCATCAGATATATATTTAGACAACCAAGTTTCAGAAATGTGGACAAAATCTGCATCTGCTGATTGAACCCAGATCTTGATCAAATCCATCTTGGGTAACAAACTGCGCACATTAAGATGAATCATCTTCAGCCCAGGTGAGGATTTAAATTCAGATGGTGTCTGACTACACTGCAGCTCAGGGCCTGGTTGCACATTACCCGATAAGAGCAGTAGTAAGACGATCAGAAGTCTCTGATGTCTTTGTACTTATTGATTTTGACTTGTGAAATGTTGAAACAAACATTTTCATAACTAATTTTGTAATCGTACAAAGCAAGAAGGTTTTGAAGGTGAGGTAAATCTTTGTGTAGTTCAAATGATAAATTCATGTCCTTTTCCAAATACAGTGGAAATTGTACAGGATGCACAGCTGCAGTGACACATGTAGCTCTGGGGACCACGTCTCACAGAATGGGGACACAGTTAAATATGCTGAGTGTCCCAAAGTCCCCCACAGCCAATAAGCAAAGTAAAGTTATTAAGAAAGCCATTGTCCAAAACACACAATGACTGTTGATGCTGAATTAAATAGGCTGCACAAACCTAGGATGGCAAGTAAGGCTCCAGCCAGAAGCTCAGATCCTGGTGGCTCGCTAGCAGAGGGGGCGTCGATCAACAGCACAGCTTTTTCTAGCAGCACAGGCCTTGGGGTGGTGCTGATGTCTTCCACTAGCAACACAGATGCAGTTGGTTCAGCCGGCAGCACAGGCCCAGTAAATAGACCACTTTCCAAGAATTTAGCGAATACTTTAAAATACTCTTTAAAAAGCTTGTTGGAAAAAACTAAAACCCATTTAAAATAGTAAAAAACAAAAAAAAATACTCCACAAATTCAAAGCAGACGTTCAACAAGGAGACATGCTGCTGCCACCTTGCAGCAGGTGCAGAAAGTGCGACTGCTGTGAGCACAATAGAGCAACAGGAGCACAAAGTCTTTGATTTTATTTATTTTCTGCTGTGTTTCACGTTTCACTTGCATCTATTTGTGAGCGTAAACACAAAAAATATTTTATTTTATGAGCTGGAATGTGCAGAAAATAGGTTTAAATGTTAAACAAATGTCTTCAAGAGGCATAGAATTTATTTTTGCTTGATGCATAAAGTTAAAAGATTAGAACAATAAAAAAGAGACGTTTTCATTTGATTACGTTTTAAGCTCAAAAGAAAATTTGAAGTTTTACACTGACTGCTGGGATATTTTGTCAGTGGCTGGGATAGTGGGAGTTCAAACAGGTTCGGTCTCCTCAAACCAAAACTACAGTCAGTTTTGTTCCAGAATCACAGGATCGGACTGGAGACGTTGACTGCAACTTAAAATTCTGGCTATTCAACCTGCAGCAGATGGAGGTCTGCATGCAAGTTGAGCTGAGAAGAGCCTGACTTTTACGTCCATAATGTGAAACAGTTTCTTTGAAAGAGTCCTTTCTCCATTTGGTGTAGCTGTGTTTTTGTGGCCTGTATCTGTGTCTGGTCTCCTGTGAGTCATTCCTATCCGAGCACAGCGTCCTCAGTGACTCACAGGACAGGACGACGGGGCAACCACTCGCAAACATGTCCTTGAAGATTCTTCTCCAAGCGTAACATCCTCACAAACATGTCCCAACCTGTCCAGGTGTTGAGCTATAACCAGGTTTTAGAAACGAATCAGGTTTCATTTTGCAGGTTGTGTGTATAAAACTATAATATGAAACAAAAATCAATTATTGTTCCTCGTGAGTCGTGCATCAACCTAAACTCTACCCAATCAGAGGCATCTAGGGCGGGCCGTCGCAGAATTTTGTAGAGGCTTTTCAAAGTAAAAGTGATCTAGAGCATCGCATGTTGATTCATGATGATTTTTATGTCTTTTGTTTTGAAAAAAGATGAGTGAGGTCCAGACCCGAGTGACCTCACAGCTGGTTACGGTCATCCAAGCAAAACATCGGACACGTCAGATAAGAACCGAGATGACAGACCCAGCAACCAATCCAGAGACGCCCTGTCGTCAAGGCGCCACTCAGCTTCACATCTGCACCTAATAGATCGAAGGTTTGAGAGGAGCGACGGAGGCGTCTATGTCCACCTGGAAGGAGTCCAGCTGAGGGCCTCACAGGTGATTCAACCTTCGTGTCATTTCATTCAATGTACCTGCGATGAATCCCCGTCAGCTCTTATAACTCAATATGTCTGTATGGATGAGATGGTCAAACATCTTGAATAACATAAAAAATAACTTTAGAGCACCGTGACGCTCTCCAAGAAGCAACAGGAAACCTTCCACAACAGAACGGAGCAAATAAGAAGAAGGGGTGGGGTTGCCGAGTGGCTTTCAGATGCACAACAAAAGCTCCTGTAAATACTTTCAGATTGAGACAGTTGAGATTTGTTGCTCATGAGATTATTTCCATCCATTTCTGTGACACTGATCAAGTCAGGCAGCGGATGAAATGAGGAGCTGTGGTGGAGGTAGGTTGCAAAGCGGTTTGCACAGTTATTGGTGTCAGCTGAACCTGATGTGGGTGGGCTCTGAGATCATCTGATCTGCAGGTGAGCTGAACTTCCTCAACTGATACTTAAGATACTTAAGACTCTTAGCAGCTCACTCAAACTGATGGTGGTCAGTGAACGTCAGACAGCCTCTAACGGATCACTTCAGCACGCTGGACTTCCTGTGTCATGGAAACATTTGCGGTAGTCCAGAACAGGACTCTGTGGAGCTGAAAAATGTAAATCTGGTGGATAAACTCTTTTGTTCTGGGTGAGGAGAGCGTACAAAGTTCCAAACACCTGGATTTTAAATGCATTTCTGTGAGTATACAGGACGTCGCAGCACCACAAGCTGCTTTGGGGCATCCTCCATTTTTATTTTGAGCGTGAAGCAAGCAGCACAACAATCAGACGTCTCTTCTACACGCAAAGTTTCTGCTGTGGTTTACCTTCTAATGTGTCATTTGGAGCTGGACACTGAGTCTGTCCTTAACCGACCAATCAGCACGCGTTAGCAGAATGGCTGTGTTTCAGGGGGAAAACTCAGCTTTGCTTCAAGAAAAACTAGAGAACAAAAGTGTTTTATTTCAGATTGGAGACTTCTTAGTTTCTGGGGCTTTATGGATATTTTTGTCTAAAACTGGTATAAATAAAACTTGTCGCATGTGCAGATCGGCTCTGGCTACATTCAGTGGAGGTGATGTGCTTCCTGCAGTGAATCTGTGTAACTAAACTTCAGATCCACAGACCCCTGTTAACGACAATGTGGTTGACATCAGGTTTCATCCTGTCATTTAGAGACAATAATATTATTATATAAATCACAGTGACGACAGATGCTGGTGTTCACTGCAACACTGAAGTTTCCAAACTTGGGCTGTCATCGAAGCATTTCAAAACTGAAGAGCAGGAGTAACAATACTGGTAGTTTGGGCCAGAAACTAAAAACTTAAGACTTTTGCACAGTGCTGTACCTCACAGGGTCGAGTCTTTTGTTTCTATTTTGCTTGGAAAATGTAAAATAGATGCAGCAATTTACTGAAACGTGCAAATATACCTGGAAATACAGCACGTAAGGCAAAAGTCAATATTTGGTATGTTCGCCTGTGTTCTTCAGCACAGTCTGAACTTTCTTTGGCAGAATTTCTTTCAGCAGTCTTCATGAATCCTTCTCAAGGCTCCCTGAAAGACATTTAAAGCACTTCTTGTGATGTTTCTGCCTTTTGTTCTATCCTTGGTCAGCGTTCGGGCTCTGGGGAAGCCGATCCAGGTATCCAGGTATGCTTTTACTGCACTGATAGTGTGTTTTCAAAGGTGCGCTGAAAATACAGGCTGCTGCCAATCAGATCCTTTTCAGATGATATTGGTATTAAATTCTGATGTTACATTTTGGGGTCAAAATTTCATCGGTTTTGACAATTACTGTGACAATGAAACCCTAAACTGTCACACAGTGTGTTTTACAGACGGCTGTAGAAACTCACTGCTTCTCTTCTGTACATATTTCAAAGAAAAGTGTTACATTTGGATTCATCAGCCTTGTCTCCACTGATTTTCAGTCCAGCTCTGGTGTCACTGAGACTCCTGCTGATGACGCTTCATAAAACAGTAGATGGATCAGCTGAAGGTCACATAGAGGCCTGGATTTTTCCCTTTCTTAACGTATTAATTTCAGCTAATCACTCAGTGCTTAAAGATACGATTTAAAATCGGATGTTTGCTAAGTTGTCTGTTAAATGTAGACAAAATGCTGGTTGATCCCTTGAGTTAGGTGCAAACTTTATGCTTAATGATTCATAGGTCAGTGTTAACGGACTTAAGCAACAAAACAACAATCATCTGCAATGGTCAGGTGACAAACAGAGATGGGCAGTAACGTGTTACTTGTAACGTGTTACTGTAATCCGATTACTTTTTTCAAGTAACGAGTAAAGTAAGGGATTACTATTGCAAAAACGGTAATTAGATTACCGTTACTTTCCCGTAGGAACGCTGCGTTACTGCGTTACTAAAACCGTGATTTTTTGCGAGAATGTCTCATGACAGTGACGTAAGCGAGTGCGACGTTCGTGACAACAGCTGTGTGCAGATCAACAATGGATCATATATCGAGTGCAGAGAGAGTATGAGCGTGCAGCGTTTAAAGCGTGGAAGTACTGACCTTACTTTGAGTTTGATTCCACAAAAAGTGACAAAAACATTAGTGTCCGTTGTGCGTGGGAAGAAAACTTCTTTTTACAGCGAAAAAACCCCTAAACTTCCAAACAAGCACCGAGTAGCTACGACGTAATGGGAAACTCACAGAGAAACTCGCGGATTCTTCCACTGACCGCTGCACACCTGCACCAGGGTAACCCTCCGCCTACCCCACTCCTGCTTTACAGGTGAAAATAGAGCAACAGGACCGCTAGTCTTTGACTTTATTTATTTTCTGCTGTGTTTTACTTGCATCTATTTGAAAGACTGAGTGTAAACACAAAAAATATTTTATTTTATGTGCTGGAATGTGCAGAAAATAGGTTTAAATGTTAAACTAATTTCTTCCAGTCAGAGAATGTTGCATATAATTAAAATTTTGTTTGATGCATAAAGTTAAAAGATTAAAACTAATAAAACAAGTTTTAAAAAGAGACTTTTCCATTTGATTACATTTTGTATGATGATTATGTAGAAAAAGTAGAATTGGGCTGAAAGATCTATCACTTTATCACCTATTCAGGTTGTAAATCGTGTTTTTAAAAAGTAACTAAGTAACTAAGTAATTAATTACTTTTGAAAAGAAGTAATCAGTAAAGTAACGGGATTACTTTTTGTGGGAAGTAATCAGTAATTAGTTACTGATTACTTTTTTCAAGTAACTTGACCAACACTGGTGACAAAGCAGCTGATGTCCAAAGAAAAACTTTAAAACACCTTCAGGAAGCTGAAGCTGGAGGATTCCTGACCTCAGTGGCTCAGAACTTTCGACATCACGTTAACTTTTTAAAAAACTGGATCATTTGTCCTCGAACGCTAAAAGCAGCAGTTTTTCCTGCTGTCATGTAATCAGGATCCCACTGAAGTCTGAGATTTATGGAAGAAACCATCAGTCACGCTCATGTTTGTCTTTCCTGCACAGTGGGCATGCCCGGGCATTTGCTTAGCTGCATTTAATACACAGCTCATGATTCACCTCAGTGATCAATCTCATTATCTGACTGGCTAAAGGAAAATTCCATTTATTTTTTAACATTAGAGACTAAAGGGTCAGGGGTCATGGAGGTCCATCCCATCACAGAGCACTTCCTGTCTGGAGCCATAATTAACAGCTCAGTGCTCCAAATACAGACAAGCACAGACTGAGAAACACGACTAGAGCAAAGTGTCAAATCACGTTTTCTTTTATAAAACTTGGTGAAGAAAGTCTTAAAAAGTGACCGTATTTTATGGTACAGCTTTAATTCTGGAGCCTGTAAGCCGAGAGGAACGCTGACAGTTAAAGTCGCTACGGAGAACTAACATAACAGCAGAAACAAACGGATGTTCGTGAGACTTTGGCGTCTAGTTGGATCCTAAAGGTCGTTCTGCAGAAACAACATGGCAGCCAGTCTGTACATTCAGAGGTATTTCATTTTAATAGCTTAGAAAGAGAAAGCCATTGACTGTAACCGTCCGACTTCAGTCTCAGGGTTTGACCCCAAAGCTTCAGTTATTCTTGTCGTTTCAGTTTCAGAGTGACTGAGAGAGTTTGGACTGAGTAGAAAGAACCCAGAACAACCCTGAGAGAAACGCAGTCTGCAGCACTAAACGCTGGGACGAAAAGAAAAAAGCCTCATTGTTTTATCTGCAGCGATTTATATTTGGCAGTAGGAGTCTGGTCTGGGAGCTGCAGCATCAGTGACAGGATCTGGGTTTGGCGGGGGGTTGCAAAGCAGCTTGCACCGGCTGCCAGCACAGCCAGTTTGTAAGATGACCCGGTGCACGTAGATCAGTGTGTCGTTGGCCTACGTGATGATTTTAGTTTCCTTCACAATCACACAAGACTTCTTTTGTCTCGCGATATGCAACAAAATAAGTAGTAACTATTTGTGTCATAATTAGTAGTTTAATTTTTACCAACTAATTCAGATTTGCATCCACCTGGACTTCAGTCGTATACGTTCATCTTTTATTTAGATAATCAATCATAATCATTGTAGATCTTTGTGACACGTTGAGTTTCATTCATCACTCTCGTGATTGAAACACAACATTTATGCCACTGAAAAAAAAAAAAACTTTGGCCAACCAGATGTCTTGGTGGGTAAACGAAACCCGGGCTGACTGTTGTTATTATCAGGGGTCAAAGGTGGCAGTTTGGAAACTACCAGAGCTGGTGTAACAGTTTTCTTTGCTGCTGCTCTGACGTAATCATAGCTGCTTTCCAAACCTCGCCAGGATAAACCAGAGTGAGTGAAATGAAGGCACAATAAGGTGTGTAGGTCAATGCAGCTCTGAGTGACCAGAAGCGATTAAGGGTGATCATTTCTATCTCAGAGTTTCTGTTAAAACTGGACGGCTCATCTCCCATCACATCTGAAAGCTGATATTTTACTGACAAGAGTGACTGAAGCTGCGCCGACACACACGAGGAGTCGATTGTCTCATGAAATCCATCGGAAAAATTCTGAAAAAAACCCAAATGTTCAAACCCTGAATGTCCCAGCTCGCAAACAAGAGAATAAAAAAGCGGTGAGGTTCGTCTCAGCAGGATGGAGGGCAGAAGAAGTGGTCACAGTTCACAGGCTGAAAGTTTCCCTGGACAAAGACATGGAGGAATGTTCGGTCCTCACTTCACAGTGCCCTCAAGCAAGGCACTTCTACAGCAGGCGCTTGTTCCAGTGGAGCTGAACAGAAGCAGCCCTCAGTTCAGTGTGTGAGTGGATGAAAACAAAAGCAAAGTCTTCCCTGGACAAATAACAACAACAAACTAAAAATAAAAGGCAAAAAACCCCAAAAAAAACAAGAGTTCATTTTCTGTCTCCGCCTCCTGATTTGAAACAGCAGATATTTCACACTTTTAAATAACATTAAACATTATGGCTATGATGAAAATTTACATTCTGACATTTAGATAGGACTACCGTAAAAATACAAATGTGCAAAAGTTGTAAACAAATCAGATCGTATGTGTGGTTTGTCACAGCCTGGTGGGCTCCTCGTCACTGTCGCTGCAGTTACCACAGCAGTCCTGCAGGGGGAGGAAGAGAGCACCGATGTTACTGTCAGATCATTTTTCTATCGACTCAATTTTATTCTTTGTATTTGTATTGTATGTATTTACTGGTCTTTTTTGTTTTTTACCATCTTGCTGTTTTACCATATTAACTCCGCCTTACTGACGTCCGTCTGTCGAGTTAGCTTACACCAGGGGTGGGCAACGCCAGGCCTCGAGGACCGGTGTCCTGCAGGTTTTAGATGTGTCCTTGATCAGACAGCTGATTGGCTAAATTAGCTCCTCAACATGTCTTGAAGTTTTCCAGGGGGCTGGTAATGAACTAATCATTTGATTCAGGTGTGTTGACACAGGGTGAGATCTAAAACCTGCAGGACACCGGCCCTCGAGGCCTGGCGTCGCCTACCCCTGGCTTACACTATACAGTTTAGTGTACTTTGTGTTAGCTCACAGCTCGTGTGTGTTGATGTATGCTGGTAAATAAAAGAGCGGTGATGTTCTGGAGGTGAGGGAGGTTGCTCACATTTCTGCCGAACAGTCGCTGCAGGAGTCCCTGTTTGGGTGTCGGAGATGGCTGTCCTCTCCAGTCCAGGTCAGGAGGAACCGCCCCGTCCTGGTAGAAAACGTTGAGCTCTGTGAAACACTCTGTCTCGATCATCTGCCGAGAAAAACACAAAAATCTCAGAACCTGTGCAAAAACACGGGGCAGTTAGGAGTCTGCCCCGTGGTCAAAAGGCTCGACTTGTTCTGGACAGCAGCCGTTAGTGAAGCAGGTGGCAACAGATCTGAGGTTTGACATGAAAAGGGATGAAGGCGGGTTGCAAAGCAGCCTGGACTGACTTTATGGCCTCCCTGATTAAAGCTGTGCTTGATTTCTGTAACATGTTTTACATTTAAGACTATTTTTCAAAAGAACAAATATAATGTTTGGTTACTTATGTAACCACGGTTCTCTGGAAATTGAGCACTGCATCTAATTACTGGGGGAGTGTGAACCGTCCTGTAACTTCCTGTCTTTGCAAGAACTCGTGCTGGTGCTTTTGGCTTGTTGAATGTACTTAAAAAAATGTAATCTTATATCAATTATAATTTAATTAGTTCCATCTTCAGTCTTTCAAGTTCCTTCTTATGTTTTGTTCCATCTGTTATTTATTTTTAAACTGAAATCTGCTCTAAAGGTCAGGCGACTTTTCCTAACAGCACCAGTGTGCGTAACGACAAAGTGAAGACCGTGTTTTTCCAATTAGGTATTTTTATCCTCCTCCTACTGAGATGGAGCAGCAGCAGCATGTTTAACATTTTCTCACTGCTGTTAGTCATAAATGTCAAAACCTCTAAAAATCATGATGCTGGTGGAAACATCATCAGGAGAACAAATTCCTTTTCCTGGGTTTTTTTCAGCAGGACGTTTTACAGCAGGAGTGTGAGTCTCTAACCTCGTTTTGCCAGGGAATGGGAACGCTGCCCGTGGACACTTTACTGTAGAAAGACTCGTCCTTTGGCTCCAGCTCCACCCCTTTAACTGTGGAGAACTGCTCGATGTCCAACACGTCTTTACAGTAGATGGCCTGAGGCTGAAACACACAAACACACACAGCCGATAAGGTCGTCAGTCTCAGCAGAGACAAGTCCAAACATCTCCAGTTATCTGACCCCACGCTGGCTTCCTGCCTTTGCCATCGTTTCCACGTGCATCACCCCGAGTCTTCGCCCTCCCCTCGTCAAGCACAAGTCTGCATTTACCTTTTCAGTCTTCTTTGGCTTTTATCGGGAAGCTCCTGCTTCACCCCGACAGCGTCGAGTTCCTTTTTATGTTTTGCAACCTGCCAGTTTGCCTCCTCAGTGGCCTCTTTTGGAGGCACACCTGAAGGGGAAAACACCTTGAAACCAAACTCTGCGTCTCTTTGATTAGATGTAAGCTCGCTCTGTACCCGCCCAACACGAAACCTGCTGTACGGATCCTTCCTGTTACAGACGCCGTGCAGCAGCTTCTCAGAAATCACGCCACGGCTGTGGAGTGCTCTCATTGTGCAGCCTCTCACTCAGAGTTATTATTAGATACTTGGCTCTCGCATTATTGGCTAACACACAAAATCAGCGAGGTCGTCCCACCTGACCCCCTCAGAATCAGCTCCATTAATAAAGCCAGTATCTGACATCACACGCTGTAGGTTTTCTAAGCTTTGGTCCTCAGAGCAGAGTGGGTCAAACATTTGGTGCTTTTTAAGTCACTTAATCCATTTTTACATCTACATGAAAACTTCCTATGAAGCTATGAGGGTCCAAAAATGTTCTTTTTTAAGCAGCTTCCTTTAGAGGTCACCACCGAGGATCATCTGCCTCCATTTCATCCTCCTCAGTCACACCGAGCATCTGCAGTTCCTCCTTTCTTTCATAAATAATGCATCAGCTGATTCTGAGGGTCGGATCAGGATCTGGTTGATCTTTTATGCCAGATGTGTCGAACTCCAGGCCTCGAGGGCCGGTGCAGGTTTTAGATCTCACCCTGGGTCAACACACCTGAATCACATGATTGGTTCATTACCAGGCGTCTGGAGAACTTGTTGACGAGGTGATTCAGCCATTTGAATCAGATCAAGTAACGACACAGAAAACCTCAAAACCATCCAGACTTAAGTGATTAAATAGATTTTATTACTTAAGTTAGTGCAGCCTGGCTTTAACACTGACCTTTGTTTTCGTTTGGATCGGTGACGTGATTGGAGGCTTTTTGCTGCTTGGATAAAGTGGGCGTGGCTCACGCCGGACTAGGACTGTGATGTTGGCTGATGATGCACCGACAGCTCTGATAGTTTTAACGGCAGAATCACAGAATCATCGTTGATCCCAGCGATGTCCACATGACGTGACCCCAGAGATGTTACTGAGTTGTGATATTTAATGTTTTGAGTTTTCTTGTGTATTTAGTATCACTGGTGGAATTAAATGTTTATTTTGCACTCAAAAGAATCACAAGTCCTTTTATAACAGTTTTATGTTTTTATAGATTTTTAATCACCATCTGTGGAGTAGGTGGCGCTTGAGTCAACTGTCTAGTTTTTACATTTCCTTGCCCCTCCCCCTCGTCTTCACCTGTCGCTGACTGTCAGCTGCTGTGTGCTTTGCTCCCTCATGCGCCTCGTTGTGTCATCACTGCTTCCTCTATAAATAGTCTTGTTTGTTAAGACTTCTGTTTATGATCCCTGATTCGCTCGCTGCGTCCTTCCTGATTTCTCGTGTTTAGTTTTGGATTTCAGGGTTTTTTTCCAACCTTTGAACTTTGTGACTTTGTACTTTTGACCCTTCCAAAATAAAGGCAAACACTGTACTAGGGATGGGTATCGAAAATTCCTTGGAATTGTTTGCCACTTTTGCAAACAATTCCCTTATTGATTCCAGTCGCCCCGAATGACGTCACCACGTTGCTCTTGTTCAAAGAGCAGATATAAAACAAAGTTCTAAGATAATCGACCTTAGTGTTCTCCTTTTTTAAAAAGAATCAATAAAGAATTGAATTGTGAAAATCTTATCAATACCCATCCGTACACTGTACGCACTGACAGATACAGATCTCATCATTTGTCTTCACTCAGGGAAACAAAAATGAATGTGTGACGGAGTCTCAGACTTCATCTCAGGTCACCAACAAACCTGTTTTCAGGCTCGTACCTGAACGTCAAGTCACAAACTTGTCAACGACTCTTCAGAAGCCGAGTTTTGTTCTAAATGATAAAAATTAAAATCTTCTTTTAACCAGTGAGCACGTCGGTGTGCTCGCTGTGGACTTACATCAGGGATGAAGGGTGTCTGCAGCATGCCGGCCTCCAGCCGTTTGAAGTTGATGGAGCGGAAGATGGGATGAGCTTTGACCTCAGTGGCTCCGCCCCCCAGGCAGCCCAGCCTGTCGGTGGGATCTTTGGCCAGCAGCTGAGGGGTTAAAAACACAGCGGAGAGTTACTGCTTCAGGTCAGGCGATAAAGCATCAGCGGTTACGCCTCAGACAAAAGTTGAGTTTCATTTTCCACCAGTGTTACAGAGTTTTAGCAGGAAGCTGTGTGTTTGTATTCAAAGCATGACGTGTCTGTGAAAAGCAGCCAAAGGCAAAGAGTTCTGGATGTTTGCTACCCTCTGTATTAAAATGAAGCAGACACAATGTCAGTGATCCAGCTTTGCTTGTCTGGCCTCCACAGTCTGTACGCATCGTGAGTCTGATCTTCAGGAGGAAGTTCCCTTGTTTAAAGCTTGTTTTCCTAAGCAGGGAACATCTTTCAGCCAAAAGTATTGCAGATCATTACTTTAAGTGTACGCAGACCAGTTGAGCTGTGTGCACTCGCCCTCCAGGTGTCCAATTATAAGTCAGATAAACTCAGACTACAGGTGAACCACAGATCTCACCTTAATCAACCTCCCACCTGACTTTCATTTAACCCTTTAAAGCCGGTCAGAGCAGCACGCTCTGTTTTGTGTAACTATTTTTAAATCCCGGTAGCTCTGCAACCACGTGAGCTAGCGCAATAATTTTTTTTGCATATGAAACCGGAGGAGTTGTACTTGCATCTTATGCCATCAGCTTGTCCTCGGTCACAGTTTCCTTCCACATATAGCTTTGCAAAAACTGCATAAAAAGCACTTGCAGCAACAAAAACATAATATTCCAGAAACACGCTTTGCCGATCCGATCAGCTGTTCATAACACTTCCTACGTCCATCAGCACGAACTATCGCATGTCCGCCATGACCATGCCCGAAACCGGAAGTGACGTCATTTTGCAGAAATGTAGTTTTTTACCATCAGGGCCTCATGAGCCTATACTGGTGTTTTTAAAAGTTATCTTTGACTTTATGACTTTCTGTGCACTGCTGGAAATAGTTTATTTTGATGCATATGCTGCTTTTTTGCAAATTTTCACTATAATATTTATTTTCGTTTTTCCTGCAGTATATAAAAATTGGTGTATTTCAAGAATAAAACTATGAAGACACTCAAAATAAATTTCCTGTGGTGGGAAACTATTTCGTGCAACTTTTTTGTATTTACAGTTTTGAGGGATAAGCCTCTTAAATTTCTCTAACTAGAAATATATGTTAAAAAAACAAAAAACGATTTTCAATTTTTTTGTAGTTTATTGCACTTTTTTGCAATTTATGTAATTACTATGCACTTAATGCAGACATATTATTAAAATTTAGGCTGTAATGGTTGTATTGATGTATAGCAACTTGAAATGCTCCCAAAAATGTCTCCACAGCATGTAAACATATAATATAAGCTCTGGCGGACTTGGTTCTATGGTAGGTCTTAAAGGGTTAAAAAAAAAGATGCAGGTGGAAATCTGACCAATGAGCAAAAACAAACTGCAGTATTTCCTGTTGGGAGGTTATTCTGTCTTCTGTTTGTTAGCAGACTCGGCAAACATGGCTGAACCGCAGACGGACGACGCGTATCCATCAGCTCAGCGTCTGCGTCGTGTTCCTGGACGTTTCTCTGCGTGAGTTTCGTCCATTCACCAAAATCTGGGATGTTTATAACGAGGTTTGTGATTCGGCCCTCGACCGTGACGTGGTGCGGCGTTTTAAAATGTTTGCCTTTCACGCCAAAGAAGGCTGGATTCTGGGTGGAGACGCACCCCCAGCCTCGTGGTGTTATGAGCTAACGTTGTCTTATGTTCGGTTCTGAGTCTGGATGAATGGGATAAATGTATCTGGGTACAGCTAATCTGATCCACACGTCCTCCTGGATCCAGGAATATTGGACGATTACGAATAATTGCAGGGAGCAGGGAGATCTCGCCGCAACGTTTCAGCCGCTCTGAAAAGCTGAGTCTGAGTCCGGAGTAAGAAAACATCAGTCAGCGATGGCGTGACTGAGGTGGCAGATGGGAGCTAAAGACGCCGGAGAGAAAGAAGCTGATTTGGCCGCTCGCCGGCGCGTCCACCCACCATTTTACAGACGGACTTGGCGTCCTCGGAGAACTTGCTGGAATATTCCTCCTCCACCTCCCTCACCAGCCGCTCCACTTCCTCCCTCTTGATCTTCTTCTTCCTCTGCTGGAACGGCGACTGGCCCTCGATCATCTCGTACAGCAGGCAGCCCAGCGCCCACCAGTCAGGGCTGAAGGTGTACCGCTCGTTTTTCACCACCTCTGGAGCTGGAGGGGAGCGAGGAGGCGGCGGGAGAGAAATTACAACTCTGGATCGTGAGGTGGATGTTTGTACTACAGTAAAAGTACAATTACCACTTTGTAAAAGTCCTAAAATAGATAAACTGAGTACAAACACACAGGAATAACCAAACGTTTCCCAACACTCGAGTGTTAAGTGTAAAAGTTTTCTGTTATTGTGAAATGTCTCAGTGTTAAATTAAAGTTGGTAAAAACATTTAACGTTGAAATGTGTTTGATGTGAAAGCACTTCATACTTTAGTGCAGTGCTCACATAAATGTGCTCAGTAAAGGTCAGAGGTCACTTACACATGTATCCCACTGTTCCCACTCGTCCCTTGATGGTTTCTCCCTCTGGCACATGAACCGCTAGACCCAGGTCTGATATCCTAATGTGACCTGAAGACACAAACGTTAGCACACATGAGGATAATCGGCTAATTAAAGATAGACTCCATCTGTCCATCCTATCCTATCCTGTGGTCCACTCGCTCTACACAGGCTCCTGTTTCTGACTTCTTGAGACTTTCAGTCACGGTGATTCAACGTTAGACAGCTTTGTAGGCCTGCCACTTCTTTTTTCCTCCACTTGTCCAGCATATCTCAGTATATGTTAGCATGCTGAGATCAGTTTTCAGCTAACAGTTGCTAGCTGAATGCAAAATGGCATTAAATACCTTCCAGACTGTCATTTTTATTGATTTATCTAAAGGAAGGGAAACAAATTATGTTTTTGTGTTAGTAACAAACTGCTAGTTCTTTGCAAACGTGTCTGTTACTTGGACACAACACTGGTTCATCCCCTGAGCTCTTTTTGGGATTGAATTATTGAAAAGTCAGAGTTAAAGTGGTCCAGGTCTGAGCGACTCTCAGCAAGCTGGAGAACTATTGTTTAAGAAACTTAGTGACAACAGAGTCTGGATCACTGTAAAGAAAGGAGGGGTGGCTCAGGACTGTGTTTAGAAATCAGATTCCCATTGAAGGCTGAGATTCATGGAACCAAGTAGGGCTGCTCAATTAATCGAATTTTAATCTCGATTACGATCTGGGCTTTCAACGATCATTAAAAATGACTGCGCCGATTATTAGCCCCTCCCTCATGCTTTACTCTCGCGCTGCTCTGTGTGGCAAATCGAGCGCACCTCTCTGCATTTCGAACACGCGTCACAACAATTAAGAGCAGCGGTCCCCAACCTTTTTTGCGCCACGGACCGGTTTATGCCCGACAATATTTTCACGGACCGGCCTTTAAGGTGTCGCGGATAAATACAACAAAATAAAACTAGTACCGGTACCGAAAAAAAGAAGATTTATTCATAACACACGTGAAAAGACCCAGGAAAACCGAGTTAATGATAAAAACAATAACAAAATAACGCTGAAAACTATACATTTCACACCTGAGCCTCAACTCTCGCGGCCCGGTACCAAACGACTCACAGACCGGTACCGGTCCGAGGCCCGGGGGTTGGGGACCGCTGATTAAGAGGAAGCTCGGAAAGCTAAGCAGAAGTTATTTGGAGAGGAGAGTGACTGCTGTTGGTTGAAAAGAGGTAAAAAAAACTTCAATGGTGTAGAAACATTATGGGTTCATGAGTCAGACGTGGATCAAGTAGACACGGTGTGTAAACTTTGCTACAGTGTCGTAGCTGCACCACAGAGCAACACTGCAAAGTTCACTAAACATAGATGTTTACATTTTTCATTTATTTTTATATTGCAAACATTTGCACTGTTATCAGTATTTGCACTATTTTATATTATTTTTGACAATCTTTAAAGTCATTATTCAACACATTGTTATTGTTAAATAAATATCGTCAAATAATCGAGATCTCAATTTCAGTGAAAATAATCGTGATTATCATTTTTGCCATAATCGAGCAGCCCTACAACAAACCATCAATCATCAAGTTTTTTCAAACGGAGAATCTCAGATTTAGACGTTAATGGCGTTTGTCTTTAGCTTCAGTCACTCTGTTATGATGATGCGTCAGCAGAGACTGGCGCTGCCTGAGGCGAGTTTCCTGGAGTCAGAGCGCCCTCTGGTGTTTAACAGCAAACACTGAAACTGCAAAAGTGAATCTTGGAGTGGAAGTGGAGCTCGTGTTAACCATAAATGCTTTTTAATCTGTATTTGAGTCAGATAAATATGACTTGGTGCTTCCCGGAGATCTTTAACAAGGCCTCATTTTCACCCTCCTCCCCCCCACCTGCCATATTTTTATTTTCCAAACACTGACTGGAATTACTGCAAAAGTTCATCGTGCAATGTTACTGAAAGACGTGCAGAATTAAAGATTTGATGATGTTTGTGGTGGCGATATCTCCTCCTCGGTAATCGGACTCACCGTGGTCGTCCAGCAGGATGTTTTCTGGCTTTAGGTCCCTACGCAGAAGATAAAGACACGGAGAGTGAGCAGAAAGGCAGGAGCCAATGAGACGAGAGGAAGGTGTCTGGGTGCTCACCTGTAGACGATCCGCTCCCGGTGGAGGTCCTCCAGGCCGCAGCAGATCTCCGCGGTGTAGAAGATGGCTCTCTTCTCATCGAAACCCGCGTCACCCATGTGATAGATGTGAAACTTTAAATCGCCGCCGTTCATGAGAGTCAGCACGAGGCACAGGGCGTCCTTGGTCTCGTAGGCGTACGCTAAACTCACCTGGAGATGGACAGGAGTCGTGTGTTTAAGCATTTGGAGCTGGGAGTGATTCGTGGACTCTTCTAGGGCGGCTTTGCATGATTCACACGACTTTCAGCCGTTTGTGACTAAATCGACGAGCTGATCTGAGAGCTGCTCTAAAGCCCTGAGGTTGTTAAGCGGTATGCTGCAGCTGCTTACACACACACTGCCAACATGCTCACCGAGGCTCCAGCTCTTCATACACACATGTGGATGAAGATATGTGGAATCTGTAGGCAACCAATAAGATCTCTGACACTGACTGATGCAGGGGAAATGCTGTGGCTGGGACGTTGAATCGCATTAAAAATATGCGCACTGTCCTCAGATGCCATGCTGCAGATAATCTGAGTTTGTCCGCACCGTCGACTGTTTTCTTTTGAAAATTGTAATCCTTTCAAGTTTAGGAAGTTCAGCATGTTCTGTTCTGCACATAAACACAAAAACCTCGTGCCAAAGATTTCCAAACTGATTAAGATGTGTTAATTAAAGCCGTCTGTGAGTTTTCGCATTAAACCCCGGGAGACCGCGTAGGCCCGAGAGCCCGGACGAGCCGACTGACGGCCGTCCAAATCAAATAAAAGCTGAACAAAGTCCATCTGGTCGAGAATCAAACCACAGCAGAGACGCTGCAAACCTCAGCGCTGCCTTTTAATTACTGCCACCGCACCGATCCCTCGAGCTGAAGCTGAGATGACATACTTACTACAAATCTGCTGTTGACTTTCTCCAGGATCTGCTTCTCGTTGAGGGCCATAGACTCTCCTTTCCTCTTCTTTATCCTCTTCTTCTCCAGCTTCTTGCAGGCGTACATTTTCCCCGTGGCTCGTACCTGACACGCACACACCTGCAGAGGACGGGTGGAAGAAAAAGGACACTTTAGGATCCCTGAAAACATCATCATTTAAAAAAGAAAAATTAAAACCAACAAAACTATGGAAGCCCGTTTCCACCACACACAAAAAAGTATCTATAACTCAAAATTTCGAGTTATTAACTCAAAATTTTGAGAAAATAACCTGAAATTTTGAGTTATGGATACTTTTTTTTTTTAGTGGTGGAAACAGCTTCTAGGGCTGCACGATTTTGCATAAAATGAGAATCACGATTTTTTTGCTTAGAATTGAGATCACGATTCTCTCACGATTTTCTTTTCCAGTATAAATATTTATTGCGCTTATTAACTGCACATCAACTTCGTAACAGTTGAGACTGAACATAAAAACAATAAATAAACATAAAAACAACAAATGTCTCACATTTTGTCGTTGCAGCAAAATGTTGTACTGCTTGTAATTCCGTCTCCACCGTTGCTCGACGCTGCGTGTATAGAGCAGGTAGTGCAACAATAGAAAAATAGCTGTGGGACGGCACTGTGTAGCGTTTGTCTAGGGTGTTGATCATTTTCCTAAATCCCTCGTTTTGCACAGTGTTGATGGAGCCATATCTTTGGTCAGGTGATAAGTAACAGCCTCCGTAATTTCTTTGTGCCTGCGGGAGTTCGACGGGTATAGGGAAGCGCTGTATAAGGTTCCCGTTATTGATGTTTGGGTGGTTGACCGGGACGGATTTTCTCCTGTCACTTTCTCGTCATCCCTGACGTGCTCTCCGTTGTTTTTTCCTGCTAATTTTAGCAGCCAGCTTCTGTATCACGTGGTATAAGGCTCCGCCCTTGTCATTTGTTGAGCAGGAAGAGTGAGCGCTTGTTTTCATGCAGATTACGTCCCGGATCAAAATGCGGTACAATCGTCGTCTTTTTTTTTTTTTTTTTTAAATCGTTGTCATTTGGAAATGAGATCGCCCATGAGTATGAATCGAGATCACGATTTTCTAACGATTGATCGTGTAGCCCTACGGGCTTCCATACAAAACCTCGCTGGAAACTGACTGAAAAAATCATGAAAACTAAAAAAAATATCAAACTATATTAACTGCAGCAAATGAGGAGGAAACGAGTTCACATTGGATTCTATCACATAAACACACAGTTAAAGCAAACTTAATGTTTCAGCTGCAGTGTTAAGGTAAAGAAACAACACACTACTGACAGGCTGAGAAACACAAGCTGTGGTAAAAACCACATTTAAGCTTTTTCTTTTTGACACTGCAAATACAATTATGTTGTATTTGTTACAGTGACAATACAGACATGATGATTATCTTATCCAACATCTTTTAGAGTAAAACTGTTTGACACAGAAGAACCGAAACAAACCCTGGATTTTGTTCTGATTTTGCCAAACTGTACCAGAGGAATGAATTTAAATTCAGACATGCTTCATGGACGCGGATCAAACATTGTTTTTCTTTCTGGAGAATGCACGGAGGGTTTTGTGATCTTTGTGGTTTGTTGCTTCATTGTCTACTCTGCGTGTCCCTTTTATTAACTTGCACAAACTTCAGAGGAGAACCTCCAGCTGTGTTCAGTGCAGCGTCCTCCTCCGTCTGGTAGTATCAGTGCTCAGATCATCCTCTGAGCCTGGAGGTAAGATTTGCATGGTTTCATTAAATATACTGAAGTTACTGTACAAAAGCATTCAGCTGACTCTGAGGGGGTCAGATGGGAGGCACTGAACGACCCCAGAGCCCCTCATGCAGGTCAAAGACGGTCAGAAAATGTTAGCGCTCCCAATTGCCTTTGTGTATCACTTAAAGGAGTCCCCTGTTTTCTCCTCACCACGACCTTCCTTGTGGTTCCAGTAAATTCGACTCACCGTGATCTGAACCGACAAAACTGACCCTGACTTGTTATCTCATGACCTGATGCGTATACGCCTAATCAGCTATCAGTGTTTGGAATTAAAAAAGACTCGTCTCATTAGACGAACAGAGGGCACAGAGACACCATTCAGTGGTGTGTAACAGGATTTAGATGCCTCCGATAAAGTCCTTCATTTCAGGGAACACTGAACTCCTCTGCACGATTAGACCGTGTAAAGGTTTCAAGGCATTTGTTTTAGTCTGACCTCAGTGAAACAGCCTGAGCACCCATTTCTCTGAATCTAATGACTGGAACGTAACTGACAGTTTTTCCTTCTGCCCTCTGTTTCGTTGGCCAGTGTTAGGACCCACAAACTCATCTACAGCCTCTGATTTCTTAACGGTTGAGATTAAATCCAATAAAAACACGTCTTAAAGTCTAGAACTTTCTGACTTACCAATGCATAACTTTCCATTCAAATCTTCACTGACCTCAAATGAGGGCAGAGCCTCTGAACTTTTAACTCAGGTAACTTTACCTGTATATACTGTAGCTGCTCAAGAAAGACTGTTTTAATGACATTGTGGCAACATAACACATTATAATTAAAGTAACAAAAACTTTCAGTACTCACCTCTCCAAAACCACCTTTTCCTAAAACTCTGTACTGTCTGAATGTATTTTTCGTCACTGGTTGCCTGTTTGACAAAGAGAGAAACTCACTTTAACAAACGTCCAATTTAAAAACCAATGTACATGTGTTTAGAAATGAAATGAATGTTTAGGAAAGCTATACTGATGATATAGCTGAACCAGTTTAAAACCAGTTTAAAACTTGAAAGAAAAGCACTGTTAAGTCTGCTCATTTTCCTTTTGTTTGTTTGTTTGTTTGTCTCCAATCAAGAAAAACAAAGAATTGTAAACAAACTTTAACTTCAGACACATAAGAGCCGTTGATGTTACACGAAAAACAGCCACGTTTCTTTTATTACTTTATTTTTTTATTTGTCAAGAGATAAAATTAGAGAGGTAGCCAGCTAACTGCTACTATGGTTAGCAAACAATTTGTAGGCTACTATTAGCATGTCGGCTATCATTAGTTAAAAGAAACCCAGTTTTATCTATTAGAGCCTCGCTAGTCTGTTAGGAAATTGACTATGAGGAGAAAACTGTTTGGTCAGATGTTCAAGTCGTGGAGATCCTTTGTTTGGTTTTATGGACCAATTTTAACTTTTAGTCTTTGTCTGGTCAATGTTGGCTAATGCTAGCATGAGTGCTTATATAGATAAATTGCTAAAATTTCATTTGTTTTCTTATTGGATGTGTCAATAACTTTTTTGTTTGATTTTTTTGTCCTCTTAGTCTCTTTGTCAAAGGTAACGCTAATTAGCTATTAGCTTGACATCAGATGCTAGCCAACAGTTAGCTATATAGTCAGTTTTCCGGGGGAGTAGGGAAAACCACTGATATTTGGGTTTGATCAACCATTGATAACTTGAATTAGCAGCTATCATCTAAACTTTGTTAGAAGTGATCAACACTGAGTATCTACTTAATACATCTGATTTAACAATAATCCATTAATTTGGTTTAACAAAAGTAGATTAAGGCTACGTTCACACTGCAGGCAAAAGCGCATCAAATCCCACTTTTTTGACCCTATGCGACCCATATCTGATCATGCTATGACAGTGTTAACGGCACAAATCCAACCTGGGTCACTTTCGTAAATGGTACTGAATCGATACATATCCGATGTTTTAGAAAGCTGCTGTTTGATGGTCATGTCGCATTAAATCCGTCTTTTACGTCACTGACACAAGACAGACGCCAATTATCAGCGCCGGAGAAGACATCGTGAACGCTTCCTGGACATCCAGTGAAACTGTTTAGAAGACAACGTTGGAGAAACGTGAACATTTTCTTTGTACTGTATAATCTGCAGATTCTGACAGAAATCTGCAACTATCCTTTGAAGCACCGCTCCTCTAAAACAGCAATAAGGATCATTATTAGGCCATATGTAAATAACAAAATATCTTTATAACTTAAAGCAAAATTGTGAAACGTAAAGTCCGAAGTCTTTATATTAAGGGCCATCAGTCAAACAATACTGTTGCTCTGGGTCTAAACAGAGCGCGTTGTGTGTGACGTCTTCTTTTGCGCATGCGCTTTGAGGGTTCACACTAGAGCGCGTTTGCTGTCGCATTTTATTTGTAGTGTGAACGAGCAGACAAAAAAAATCGGAATTGAGCATTAAGACCTGCAGAGTGAACGTAGCCTTAGTGTCTTGTTTTGATCTTCAGGTGACCGTTACTTTAATAATGACATATTATGTGAAAACTGTAAGACACCAGCAGCTCTGCCACCTGTTTGAACAATGCAGTGGTTTGAAATACAGTTTTTCTGTTGACAGACAGTCGTTGGTAAATGGATTGCAGAGAGCCGCACACTGTTGTAATAAACACCAGCACCACTGATCTGGACCCTCCTGGGATCAACACTCATCTCATCACCCCTTTGGGCATTTTGGTCGTCCAACCAGGTAATTTAAATGGACCCTGGGGCACAGGCTCATTAAACCTGATGACTCATTTACTGCTTAATAAGCCATGGGATGAAAATTCTCCTATTTCTTTTTTCACTTGCATTTTTTAATAATTGGCATTGGTTTGTGTATATTTGCATTTGCACATGTGACCTTGGTGCTTTTATTGGCAAATTTCTCTGCCAACAATCATCTGATGTATTCCAATGGAAATCACAAGGAACATGGAAAGTTACTAGCAACAAAAGCACCACTCTCTCTGCTGCCCTGCATATTAAAATGTGCAGTAACCCTCACTTTTAATGTGTTAATATCTTTTTATTGACAGTGTTGGAACAGACTCTAATGAAACTCAAAGATTTTCTCCATCTTTCTCTTTAGGCTTTAATAGCGTGTGGACTGATTTCTATGTCATAAGTTGATAAAGTCACACTGACGCTTACGTCCAATTCCCTTTCCTAATTTCCCAGCATCAACAATGAGCAACACTAGCTAGCATTAGCTTACAAACAGCATATTAATCAACACCAGCACAACAGAGACTCCAACACAACTCCACATACAGGCAAAAAACAATCACAGATCCAGCTTCTGATTTAAATTGATACATAGCTAGCTAACAGGGTGGGAAGCAAATAATAAATTATTGACATTACTTTGAGAGCCAGTTTCCCCGTTTAGGTTTCTTCACTCTCTCTGACTGCACTCATCATCAGCTGCTTACTATCAGCCATTACCCAGCCCTGCTAAATCAGCCCCATTAGTCTGCGGGCATATGCTTCTCTTGAGTTAGTCAGTCTCGTTTTTCCAGCAAGAGAGCAATCGGCCTGCACAAGAGAAGCTTTTAAGAAGTACTGACAGGGAAAAATTACTTTCCTTCTTGTCGTCACGTCTGACGCTTTTCTCTCCTTACTTGAAGCACAAAGAGTTTGTTCATCTTTAAGTTCACCAATTAAATCCAAATGTCAGATTTGTTTTGTCCCTTTGTGTCTTTTTGCCTAAGTTAATAAAAGGCAGACATTCTGAGGTTTATTCAGATTGTGACTTGGCAGCTTTAGTTGAACATTAACTCAGATTTAGGCTCATTTATCAGTTTCTGGCCTCTGATCAGGAGGCTGGAAGAAATGGAGGTATTATGTTTTATAATCTTGTTGGAGACCAAAGGCAAGATGAAAATACCATAATCTCCATTAGGCATTTAATTATTTTCTATCTGAATAAAGTTTAGATTACTTTACTTTGGTTCTTAGCAGTCCAAGATGGATAAGACTACAATCCTTGTTTTTCTTCTGATCATATTTCTGAGTTAAACTCCAAGAAGTGATTGAGTTTTTAATGGCAGGCAGACAGAAGTACAGGGAGGACTTTTTCTTTTCAGGACTAAATGAGACATAACTGGCGTCATTAGTTTATTTCTATAAAGAGGTCCAAGGTCTAAGCCCTGTGGGACCCCACATGCTATCTTTAAGTGATGATGTGATGAATCCTGCTTCCCAAATTACTCTGTGTTGTCTTTTTAAAGCTCAGTTTTTAAACCCTTAAGATCTAACTACAGCCCAGCCCATGCAGCAGTATATGAATGACTAACCTCGTATTGTGGATGGATTATCTCAGTTGTTCTCCTGACTGGAGTTTGGTCCGTTTACAGCATCCTGCCATGCGATTGCATTTGTCCCTAACCATCGGGAACTCTCACGCTAACTTTAATCGAGTGGAAAAAGGTTAGCGTTCATCCTCCAGCTTCACTGTGTTTATGCTATGCTAACATAGCTGTGTCGCTAGCCACCACGTAGCACATCATTATATACCAGCTCGTCCAACTTCAGTAACCCTACAAACGTCACTGCTGTTTAGTTTTCTGTCTTCATTTATGTTGGAAGTGATAGCAGAGCTGTATGTTTGAATTTTTCAGAAATCTCTCCGTCAGAACATGCTATCTCATGTTTAGATGGAAGCTAGCAAGCTAACTTCCTGCTAACTTCTAACTCCGTTAAATTCCATAAATCCTGTTTTCATGGATGCCTGGATGTTAAGCTTAATTGTTACACCTGGTGAAGCAGCAACGCTGATCTTTTGAGCACAAACCTGACTATAATTCTTTTAGCCTTGCTGAGCAAAACAACTTAAGGTAAACTTTTTGACTACACTGAACAAATCAATGAATTATATTTCCGAACTATAAATGAGCTAAATTTTCTACTGCCCTCTTAGAGTGACTAAAAATGACATGCAGCTTTATGTAAAACAATTTCTTGTTGTCTGTCTCTCTGATAACTGCGTGGAGACATCTTGAATGACCACGACTTTAATCTCTGTCAGTCAGCAGCACGGCCTGGCTTTACTGCTAAAAGAGAACTTCCACTTATGGTGCTCATTTCTCATGATTTTGCCTCATTTAAAGGAAGGAATTCAGAGCCAGTCCTCGAAACTTCAGTCGATGAACTGACAAGTTTGAGGTCAACAACCCTCCGCAGTTCCCGGAAAACCAATCATGCTAAACCCTTTAAAAAAACTGTTAAACGGCATGTGAGGCTGGAACAAACGAGACTCGTGTTTTATATCTGCTAAACGTGGATCCCTGTAAGATTCCCTGGTTTCCCAAGAGCGTTGTTTCCGCTAATCCATCATGAGCAGAAGTTTAAACAATGAAAGCAAAACAGTCTGCAGGATCCAGAGTTTGTTTGCGGCATCGCTGAAGTTTTCAAAGTGGAGACTGGGAACCATCAGAGAAGCAAACAAACCTGACAAAACTGCCATAATGCCATTGTGTATCGGCTTACTCCACCACAAACAAATTAACAAAGCACTCATCAGAGCGCACTTACAGCTGAATACCAGGAATCAGGACCCTGGTGTTTCCTGGGAATCCTCATCAGGAGAAGTCCCTGTGGGAAGTCTGGATTTTGGCTTGTGGATATTTTTCTCAGTGTTGAAAGAAGAAACTATTTCTTCCAATTACTCTGTGTGCTAAAGTGGCAGCGCAGCCATGTGACAGAACATCCTAAGGGAAAAGTTAAGGTCGCCAGATGTGACCTTGAGTGGTTTCACTCCATCCTTCGAGCAGCTGCAGGTCGCTTCATAATTAACCAAACATTTCTAAGGAAGCCACACTGAAATCTTAAAAAAACAAGTGTGACACACAAGACTAAAGAAGAAGAACTTCTTTCATTGTTGGTTCACAAAGATTTGCTTGATCTCAATTCTCTATAAACAGCTTCCCTTTTACTTTTCTTGCAAATGAGCGATAACAAATTAATTAAATACTAATGTGTGAGCCCTGCAACAGACTTGTCCAGTATGGCTGCTGTGATAGGCTGCAGCCCTCCCAAAACCTGAACTGATTAGTGGAAAAAAACTTAATTTTTTATTGTCAAATGTTTCTTTTTGCCAAACTACAGTTCGTTCAAGGACCACCAGGGGGCTGTGGCCCACACTTTGAGACTCCCTGCTGTGTCTATTTTCTGGTGTGATTTAAAAACGATCTACAGCGCCATCTGCTGTGCATAAAAACATGGACGTCTCTTACAGCCAACCAGCAGGGGCCGGCTGCTTGATTTTTATAGGAAGTCCAGTTGTTTAAGTACTCCCTGTGCTGGGAGCAGTTGGGTTTTTTTCTGCTCTAGGATGTGTATGATGTCACAGAAGCCACACCCACCTGCTGTTCAAACCTCAAACAATCCAGGAATAGAAAAGTGTAGCTGAAGGTGAATCGCTGCTCTTCCTTCAGGTATTTAGGAGTTGTTTGCAGGACACGTTGGAGCTGTTTGGAGAGATTGTCATCCTTTGTTTTTCTGTAAACCTGTTATCGCTCAGCACAGCTCTGTGGAAGCGTTTATTTCTGAAGACGTGATTAGACACTGCTCGGTCACACTGCATGATCGAGCAAACACCCTCAGGTGTTGCTTGAAATTCTGCAGAACCCCCTTTAGGCTGTCTGTTCCAGTAGCTACCCCATAATATTCAACAGAAAAGTGAAACATCCCCATTGAGCAATTTCCAAATCAGATTTTTAAACGTGTGACGGTGATTTTGTTTGTAAAGACTGTTGAAGCAGCTGAGCGTGTTCATACTGGTCCTGTGGAGGATTTAGTGCCTCTGAATGCGCCTGAGTTATTTTTTTTAAGTTGAAGAAGTTGCTGCACACAGAGAGCAGAAAGAAAGAAGGAGAAAGAGAAAGTTGGTGTTTATGCTTAAATGTTACCTCTCCAGCCATTTCCACTGGAGGAACCTGTTGTAGTACATGCTGTCGAGGTAGTCTGCGAAGGGCGCCATGCTCAGGTAGTCGTGGATCAGTCTGGAAAACACACGACACACAACAGCTGTCAGTTTCACACTGAATTCAGCTTCATCACTGAGAGCTCTCCGATCATTTAAGTCATTTAAGTCAACAATCTAATTATTTCTGCGTCTCCTGTTTGCTGTGACCTGACTTGGTTAAGGTGAACCTCACACTGGACTCTCAGGAAAATGAAGGATTTTCAGTAGGACTGGGCGATATGGCCTAAAATTCATATCGCGATATAATTTGAAGCATGTGCGGTAACGATATATATCGCGATATATTCTTTTCTTCTGTATTACGTATTTTCCACACTATAAGGCGCACTTAAAATCCTTTAAGTGCTTCATCTCTTTGCTATGACTGTCGGCATAATTTGCAGATGATAATAGTTGCCGCTGCGATGCTTTCGACCAAAACAGACGCAGCTTGATGACATCATCAACATCAAATTTATATCGTTTATATCGCCCACCCCTAATTTTCAGGTATTTTATTCCCTTCATGTGGACACAAACCCGCCGAGTTGAACATGACTTTGTTGTGAGTTGGGATGTTCCTGGTGACACTTTATTAGTGATTAAACGACTCAGAGGGGCTCAGAGCAGAGCTAATGGTCCTCCACATCGAAAGGAGTCAGTCCATGCTGAGGACACTGAGTAGGACACCTCCCAGCAGACCCCTAGTAGGAGGAGGGACATGCTGCAGAGATGATATAGCATGTCAGAGGCCCACACTGTCTCTGCGGATGAGCTGGTGGAGGTGCCGCTCCATCCTGCACTCAGATAAGCAATATGGACGGATGGCTGGACAACGGAGAGATCTCAGACTAGTCGAGTCATCTAAAAGCCAGACAAAAAAAAGGTACTGTGCAGACTAACTCTGTGGCGAGGCGTGGTCTGTGATGCCGCTGCAGGTGAGATGGACGCACCTGCACGGCATCTGCAATCACCTCGCCAGTGCAAAAGGCTGTGCTGTTGTCATTAGTTTTGTTGTTGTTGGTGTGTGTCCGACTGTGAGCTGCAGCCGAGGTGTTTGAGTGTACAGCAACCGTTAATAAGATGCTGCAAAGCATGCAAACATCGCTGGGTCTGTCGTGGTTTTATCACAAACCCGTTTGCTTATTTCCTGTTTTGGATGCTCCTGAAATCCTGCAGGTCTCACAGTAAACCTCCTCTCTTACACACCTCTTCTTCGGTCATCAGTGTCCTCATTGAGACTCTGCTTCGATGCACAGGCTTTTTGAATTACAACGTTAGCCATAAATGTTTCATCCTTGGGTGCCCTGTATGCATCCTGCAGTAAGCCTCCGGTGGACGTTAGAGGAACTGCAGGTTACCCTCAGCCACAGAGTGACCCACACAGAGCTTTGAATGGTCTACTCTCAGCTGTAAGATGACGCACGATGGCTGCTTTTGCAGTTCAGAGATTGTGGTGTTGATTTTGCCTCTCTGCGCTGCGCCACGCCTACGCAGCGATGAAGAGGACGTTACTCAACATGTGAGTGTTGTTAGCACATCGCATCAGAGAAGCAGCATTAAATGTATTCTTATTATTTTTACAACCTGCTCAAGTTAGTTAGTTTTGTTTTACGTCATCTGCAGCCTGACAAACAGCCACCGATACTGCAGATGTTACAAAGACTCAGGGCTTTAAAATGAAAATGTGATTATTGGAATTTCATTGCCACACATCTCTCTGTAGTGCTGTCGGCTCTTTGCTTCACATTCTGAAGCACTGTGAGGCGACTGTTGTTGTGGTTTGGCGCGATATAAATAAAACTGAATTGAATTATTGTTGCCTAACAAAAACCCCCAGAAACACGTTATTAGACGGAGAACTCTTCGGGCGTTTGGTCCTCCTCTGGGCCAATCATAGCCCCTCACACACACAACACTCAGGACACAAGTTTGAAAAAACCGTTGACTTTATCACCTTCTAAAAATCGACGCTGCTCTGAACTCTGACTTTAGTTGGACTCGAGCCTTGTGACTTTAAAGACTTCGCACGGGGGCGACATCAAAGCCCGGCTGCCGGTTTCTCTGCAGGGCCCTCGATGTTTACCAGAGATATTTCTGGATAAGCGCTAACGCCGACACCCTCGACACAAAGGGATGTTTTATTTCACGCAGAATGGATAAAGTCTGTCATATCTACACAACTGAATCTCTTATATTTGACATTAAGTGGCAATTTCTCTGCTGCGCCTACACAAACAGGGCATTGTTCAAACAAACGCTGATTCGTTTCCAAGCTCATCACACGCTCGGAAAACCTGCAGCTTCTCAAACGTAGATGTAATCAAATTTCCCTTCATGAGTCCATAAAATGAAGCGTCTGAGTAGGAAGATTCTGGGGGAAATCTTTTTTTGTGAAGCAGAGACAAAACTCACATCACTGCCCATCCACAGAGTCGGGTTAACCCTTTAAGACCTACCATAGAACCAAGTCCGCCAGAGCTTATATTATATGTTTACATGCTGTGGAGCCATTTTTGGGAGCATTTCAAGTTGATATACATCAATACAACCATTACAGCCTAAATTTTAATAATATGTCTGCATTAAGTGCATAGTAATTACATAAATTGCAAAAAAGTGCAATAAACTACAAAAAAATTGAAAATCGTTTTTGTTTTTTTAACATATATTTCTAGTTAGAGAAATTTAAGAGGCTTATCCCTCAAAACTGTAAATACAAAAAAGTTGCACAAAATAGTTTCCCACCACAGGAAATTTATTTTGAGTGTCTTCATATTTTTGAAATACACCAATTTTTATACACTGCAGGAAAAACGAAAATAAATATTATAATGCAAATTTGCAAAAAAGCAGCATATGCATCAAAATAAACTATTTGCAGCAGTGCAATATGAGTCCTAAGCATCCCAGAAACCACACAGAAAGTCATAAAGTCAAACATAACTTTTAAAAACACCAGTATAGGCTCATGATGCCTTGATGGTAAAAAACTAAATTTTTCGCGAAAATGACGTCACTTCCGGTTTCGGGCAGGTCATGGCGGACATGTGATAGTTCACGCTGACGTCTATTCCAACGTAGGAAGTGTTATGAACAGCTGATTGGATCGGCAAAGCGTGTTTCTGGAATATTATGTTTTTGTTGCTGCAAGTGCTTTTTATGCAGTTTTTGCAAAACTATATGTGGAAGGAAACTGTGACCGAGGACAAGCTGATGGCATAAGATGTAAGTACAACTCCTCCGGTTTCATATGCAAAAAAAATTATTGCGCTAGCTCACGTGGTTGCAGAGCTACCGGGATTTAAAAGTAGTTGTGCAAAACAGAGCGTGCTGCTCCGACCGGCTTTAAAGGGTTAAAGCGGCCGCAGGCGAAGCAGAATATTCCAGATCTTGTGATCTTCCCAGTAAAGTGAAGCAGCTTGGACTTGAGATAGGATCTGGATGTGGCACATTCATCTTTTTGTCTGCTCGTCTTATTTTGTTGTAGTCAGCTGTTGGTGCCGTTACTCGTGTGTTTGACCATCATCAGGTAAATGCTGACGCCATAAACGAGTCGTAGAGTTCAAAGGCTTTTTGTGAGAAAGCATGAAAAAAAGAGCAGCTGTTGTATTTTAAATATTTAGAGGTAAAAAAATACATTTGATCAGCTGATTTAATTTATTTACCCTGAAACTGTTTCTTACTCAAGTTTGTAAATGGTGCTGTGGATCCCAGCTTTACTAAACTGCAGTGAAAGGGAAGGTTAAAAGTACAACCAGATTATTTTGGTTTTATGGGTTTCCACTGTGGTTTGTAAACTCTGATGTCATTAGATGTACATTAGAGTCAGGAAATAACACCTCGGCCTGTTCATCGGTTTCCTAACAATAATATCTGGTGACGTCTTTGGCGAATGGTCTCAGCTCTGAATGTTTCCTTTTCTGATTTTCTTTGAAAACAGTTTGTTATGGACTGGTTTCACTGGTCTGGATCACTGAGATCAAACTAAAGGAACTCGGTGTATCGTTTCCAGTTTGAAGCGCACCTGTTTGTGTGATTTTTGGCTCTCAGGGCGCTTCAGGAGCCCGGGTCAGGTTCTTGTGACCCGCGCTGCTGAACAAAGACCGAGGATTCTTGTTTCAGCCTTAGGGCTGCTTACTCCTGACTGTAAGGTGTGTGGGGGGGTCTCAGATTTAATTTCTTTGATTTATCTAACAGCTTAGGTTTTACATTTGTGTTACAAGTCACTTTTTGTTTATGTTTTTGGTAGTATCCCCTTGCCCAGTGAAAACCTCTTAACCTTAATGTTCCTGGGGTCCGAGGTGAGCGAGAGTCCGAACAAGCCTTAAAAAAGCTGATCTGATTAAACTGGGGAAATGTATCCAAAAGAACAGCAAATGAATCCTTAAAAACCCTGCAGTCTTACTTGGTGCAGTCCTTGAAGAGGTCTTTGCAGGCCTCCTGCTGCAGCCTCTCTGTGCACTGAGCCATCATGGCCTCCTCCACCTCAGGCACGTGGTCCTCTGACTGCACAGGAAAAAACACATGAAATCCAGGTGAAAACAGTGAATCAGCTCCGACTGTAACTCTGACAGAGAGAGCCGGGAGGATGAGGTTTGAGACAGAGCTGGGAGGTGTTCGTGTTCGTCTGCAGGTTCAGACTTGCACGTTCGCGCTCACACAGAATTAGCAGGAAACATCAGGGCGGAGCTTTAGCCTGAACTACGAGGCGAGGCCAGGATTTCTTTCTGTTATCTGGCTTCACTGATCCTGACACAGGCAATGGCCAATCAGAGTATCAGAAGCACTGATGCTGGTCAGGCATCAGACTACCTATCTCACCTGGCCTGGAAACACCTGAGGTAGAGAGAAAAGACTTTTGACCCTCTTACTGTCAAACACAGAGATCTGATTGGTCAGCAGGCGGTGATCTCTTATGTCAAACATAACCTTCGCCTGCTGAGAAGTGAACCACCTTCATGACACTGAAACGTCAGGATTATCCTGAAGTTAACCTCACAAACCCTGCTTCATAGTTACATCATCATAAGGTCAGCCAATGAGCGGCTCTGCTCCCGTCATCAGCTGATTAAATCTGATTTTCCATCAGATTTCTAATTGACGAGCCGGACTGAGCGCTTCCTCCTGAGTGATGCGTTCAGGGACACTCTAGAGGCAGGTGTTTTAAAATTCAACCACAGTGGGGGCATTTATCAGAAGACAGTCGAACCTTCTGCTACAAAACTGGCTGAAAAAATAATAACAGTAAAAAACTAAAAAGTACAAATAAATTTAGCACTTTGTCCAAAACTCAGTGACTCTATTCAGTCTGCTGTGATGACGAGTTTTATTAATTTACTCCACTGGGCAGGTCATGTATTTTGAATAAAATTATAAAATAAATGTATAGTGCACACTGTCACAGCACACTGGTACCGACAGACAGAAACAATGTAAAACATGGAAAAGATTTGACGACTTTTGGTCTGATATTTTTGTCAATGAACGCATCATTAATAAAAGTTTAAATCGCTCCTACAGAGCTCCTCTGCTACTTTGACAACAAAACTGATGTTTTGTTATCAGATTCAAGATCGTCCAATGCAATAATTTTCTTTAAACATCACAGTTTGGACACTTTTCAGGTGATTTTTTTTGTAGATATTTTGTTATGTTTGTGACACATTTAATGACCAAAAGCCAGTGGAAACCTTTTGGTCATTTGATGGTCGTTGGTCTTCTGTTTGGGCTTGTTTCTATATCTTCCTGCTTCAGAGGGAAATGAGCTTTGAGCTATCTCTGATCCTGAACATGTGGGCAATAAACAAAAATACTAACAGATATCATCCTAATAAAAATAAAACCATGTCACACCTGACAGGAAACAGAGAGTACCTTTGGGTTGAAGTATTTTTCGATGAGCTCCTGTCCGCACTCCTTCCTCTTCTCATCCGGTGTCACCTCGTAATCTGCCTGCAGAGAAACGCATACATCAGCATGCTGTTAGCAGGCACTAATACTTAAATAACACAATCTGAGGACAAAACTGTGCTCAACTTATTTCAGTGAATTCATTTACTGCCATGAACTGAGTTTACTTTTTGTTTGTGACATTATGTTCTAGGGCATTTGTATTTCTTAGTACGAAGAAAGTTTAACCAAGAAGGCTTTAGCGCCTGAACCTACACAGGTAGCTTTTAGCATTAAATCCAAGCAAGTCAATTTTAATGTTTGAGGCAAACTAAGTAACTTATCAATTATTGCTGAGTATTTTTTTTAATCACTTGAAATAAAGTCGTTTTTGTAATTAGGGTTAACCAAGTAATTCTTAGCAATTAACAATAATCAATTAGCTTTTAGCTACTGATGCTAACCAAGTAGTTTTTAGCAATTGATGCTAACCAAGTAGCATTTAGCAATTGACGCTAAACAGGTTGCTTTTAGCATTTGAGGCTAAGTAGTTTTTAGCAATTGATGCTAACCGGGTTGCGTTTAGCATTTGAGGCTAAGTAGTTTTTAGCAATTGATGCTAACCGGGTTGCTCTTAGCATTTGAGGCTAAGTAGTTTTTAGCAATTGATGCTAACCAGGTTGCTTTTAGCATTTGAGGCTAAGTAGTTTTTAGCAATTGATGCTAACCGTGTTGCTTTTAGCATTTGAGGCTAAGTAGTTTTTAGCAATTGATGCTAACCTGGTTGCTTTTAGCATCTGAGGCTAAGTAGTTTTTAGCAATTGATGCTAACTGGGTAGCTTTTAGCATTTTAAACTAACTAAAGAGTTTTTAGCACTTAAGACAAACAAGGTAGTTTGCGACATCTCAAGCTAACTAAGGAGTTTTGAGAATTTCTGCACTATAATGTGACACTGCCAGACCTTCACAAAGAGAAGAGTACCAGGATGTGGTTTTCAGTAGCTGTATTTTTTTTAGCATCCTGTCATCAAAACACCTGACTAATAATAATGGATTGCATTTATATAGCTATCTAAACAGAGTTAGAGAAGTGTTTGGGTTAAAGTGAACTCTTTTATTTTTTCGATATAAGCTCATTTACATTTTACATGCATTTCTGCATATGACCACTAGATGTCATTTCATTTAAAAACATAACTCAGTCATTAATTTGGACAGAATCTGATGAAACTGTGAATATATGATGAAGGCCCATAATATTGATTGCTCAGCTGAACTACCAGCTTCGTGTGTGTCCCCTGCAGCCTCCTCTCGGCTTCAGAAAACCCACTTTATGAGTTAATTGAAGACTTTTTGCAGCCCTCCTCCCCCACACCTGAACCGATTGCATCTACTCCTCCCTGTGAATGACCTGCAGTAAACTGAGCCTGACTGGAAAACCCCAAAGTGCTTCCTCTCCCCTCTGGCAGCGCGAGCCTGTAAACTAATGCTAAGTGACAGCGGAGACGGTTCAAATCTCATTTTCCCCTCTCCATCTCGTCCTCTCGTAGGGCTCTCAGAGACGAGACGGGAAGCGGTTGTGGGGTAAAAGGGAGCATAATTGCTTCGAATGCGAGTTGAAAACTGCAAAGCCATCAGACTGGAGTCAGCTGAGCAGAGCAGACTGTCTTCATCAACCTCCTCTACCTCAGCAGATAGGACTGCAACCATTACCTGATCCACTTTAACAAATCATTTCTACTGTTAATAACACCAAATTGGCAAAACTTAAAGAAATGCAGGCTTAAAAGGTTAATCTGACATTACCTCAACCTGATGAGCCTCCGCAGTTACAACCTTCTGACAGCTTTCATTTGTTTTTACTACTTTCCCATATTAGCAGGTGAAATTTGACTTACCCTTGCCCTTACCTAAGCTCAGACAGGATTAGCCATGAACCAGGACAGTTAATATTAAAATAATCCCACACTTCCTGTCTGAATGGGGCTTAATCTTTGTTTTTGTTCTGAGTGTGATACTGTCTGACAGGTCAAAGAGCTCTTAATGCTTCAAACCCTCATTTGTTATGAACTTTTGCACAGAGATTCATGGTCTCTGCAGAGTGAACCCTACAAACACTGATTATCCTCTGACTTATCACCAGCAGGTGGTTTCAGATCAGATCACATCAGAACCCTCAACTCAAGACAACACGCAGCAGTTTTGGACTCTATAAAACTGAAATATCTTGAGTGTAATCACATGGACTGGATTTTTGTAAACACATCCCGAGAGGATAATCACAGATGACAGTGATGAATTACTGATATTTAACACGTAAGGACATCTAGAAATCTGTGGTCTCCGGAGGACGACCCCTCAATTCTTTAAACTGCTGATTTGTGCTCCTTTTCATCTTTTGAGTGGTTCAAACCAAAATATTTCCAGTATAATTTGGTAGATTAATATTCAATTTGTATGCATATCCCCAGAGGATAAACACAGATGACAGTGATGAAGTAATACACAGAGTAGGGATGCAACGATACTAATTTTTTCAAACCGATACTTGGATCTGAGTACTTGCCAATACAGAGTACAAAAAACAATACTTCTACCACACACACAAACACAAATACAATTGATTGGAAGACCGGTTTTATTATATTCCCTGCCGATAAAAAATAAAATCTTAATAAAAATGACCACAAAAAAATTTCAAGTGAAAAATAAGCACTTCTGTTAAATTATTGCAGAGTCTCCACATTGTAATTTTACAAAATATCACTGAACTATTGGCACTGTCTCGAGCTTTCAGAATAATAAATAAACACTTCTGTTTGGAATAAAATAAATACAAATTAGGTTTGCGAATAAAATAAACTTTTAAATTATTGCAGAGTGTCCATATTGTAAACAAACAAACAAAATAATTATTATTAAAAAAATAATAAAATATAAAAAATTATAAAATAAATAATAAATAAAATAATAATTGGCCCCCTAGTGGCCAATCTAAAAAACTACAACAGAAATGACAAGCCACCCTCTGATTAATGAAATAAGTTGGTATCGGTTCATGGTATCGGTTAACTTTTACGAGTATGAGTACACACACATTTTACAGTATCGGCCCCGATACCTGATACCAGTATCGGTATACCCGATACCATCGGGTATATCGGTATCGGTGTCGGTGCATCCCTAACACAGAGGCACCAAGAAAGTCGTGGTCCCCAGAAAGTCCTCGTTCAAAACAATCATCAACAAATTCATGACTAAAAACCCTGAACATCAGGATTCCCAGCTAAACCCTTAATTCCAACCTTCCCCCTGACGAACCTGAAGTTGTGAGGACCACTCTGAATGTCCTCATAAAGCAGAAATGTCCCCACTGTAATGGTTTTAGATACAGAAACACACTGTGCGACCTCATCTGCTGCAGTAAACGAGTCGTAACTCGCTCCGCTCACTTCAGGAATGCTTCCCTCACACTTTGTTTCATTCCCACCGCAGTGTGTGTGTGACGTGGATACAGCATGGGAGGCAGGAAAGAGCGACTCAGTGACGCAGATTGTTCCCAGAAGTCAAGAGTTCCTGTATTTCATTAAACAGATATTAAACCCTACTTCCTCCTCCTCATCTTCAAGTGCTCCATTTGGGCATTCAGGGTAATTAAACTCGCCAATCAGGGTCAGTTCACCCGAAGAAAAAACAGAACATTTTCCCACAGCTCAGCGTTGGCCTGCTTGGACAGTTGGGGCACATTTGCATTTATTTTGGGCGACTCGAATCCTGAAAAAAACTGTTTATGTATCACAGCAGAAAAAAGCATAAATAGGCCACTTTACCGTGCTCTGTTACTGTGTGTTACTTCCTGCTGTAAACTGAGAGCAGCATTTAGCTGATAATGAGCTAACTTCCTTTATCAATGTGAGTCGTTGGAGGCTAAAAACCAGCTAAAAGCGAGTGAATAGCATGTAGTGCTATAATCACAACGTTTAAATGTCAAAGTATTTGTTTCCTGTTAAAGGCCTGCTGCTGTATATTCTACCTCATTTCCTGTCATGTATCAGGTGCTTGCATTAAAGCTACTAAATAACGATGTTACACCTGGTCCAGTTTAGAGAGCACTGCCTCGTTCCCTAACGGTATCAATGACAGAAATGACCCAGGATTTCTTACAGGAGCGCCTCCTCCACCTCCTCACACAGCCCTAAAACACAGCACTGAACAATGAGGGCTTCAAACTGCCTGAAGCAGATCTAAACAACACATTAATCTAACGGATTAATTACAAGCTGCAGTTAAATGTCAGATCCTTACTAACACTGATAAGTGTGCTAACTCACTCAGTCAGCCTCTTTCACTGTTGCAGTCATACTGAACTCACAGCCAGTGTTGCCAACTCCTCAGTAAGGAAAATCGCTATTGGCTGTCCTAGAAGTCGCTAAATGACGTCATCACCTAATTTGCATAATTGGTCATGCTAATGTAATTGTAACCTACGTTGTTGGAGAGAGAAATAACATCGTGGAAGAGACATAAAGTGAGTAAAAAACGTCCTAAATGCATTTAGAGTTTATTTAGAACTACAAATTAAATTTATTTTAGCAATTATTGTTTTTTTTAATGTCACAATTCCAACCCTGCTCCTTTATCCGGGCTTGGACCGGCAAAAGTGACCCGAAATAGGCACTCTGGTGGAGTTACTTTGTGTGTGTGTGTTTATAAGTAGTTTTAAACCTCGTGATCCACAAAACAGCATAAGAGTAAAAGAGTAAAAGAAGAACTGACTGCGTTACAGCACCCGCTGCTTGTTGAGAGTAAAAGCGATATGTGCTTTCACGTCTTTTTTTAGCTAGGGGGTCTGAAAACTCGCTAAATATAGCAACAAAGTCGCTAAGTTGGCAACACTGCTCACAGCTTAAAGCAAACACACATTAATAAACAGCTGTATCAGTTTTCCTGCCACACAAACCCTCAGATGATACTTTCAGTCTGTATTAAGTGTTTAAACTCAGAAACAGTTTAATCGTGTCTGTTCCTCTCTGCTGTCAGCTGACCTCTCCGTGTCTGATTGGTCACGCTGTTTTCACGTTAATACATGGGGAGGCTGATAAACGCTGGGCTCACAGGACAGTCTGAACCCTGCAGAGAAAGATGCTGAGGCTGGACACACACGAGCACACAAAGAGAAGAGGTCAGACGAAGACGGCTCCGCTTACCACGGCGTCCAGGAACTTGACGCAGCGCTTCAGCTCGGGTCGAGTCTCACAGAACTGCCTGAAGAGCAGCCGTCCGATCGGCTGCCGCTCGCAGAGGCTGCTGTAGTCCTTCTCTGCAGAGACACGGAGGCAAGCGAGGTCATCGTTACACAGATCTGAGTCAAACCGCCGGCGCTGTTTTACAGGAGGCCTGCCTACACTGATGGAAGAAACAATTCTTGCATACTTCATTCATCTGGACACAAACGTGCACATTGTTTAATCCAGAATCAGTCTGTGAATGCTCTCTGCTGCGAAAGAGCAACACAAAACTTTTCAGATGCAAACTTATTGCGTAACATAAACGCCTTTATGCAGAAAATAAAGCTCAAAGCGAGCGCACTGATGTCTGATCAGATCTGTTTATCGGATCTGAAAAATCGAGCTTCATCCAGCAAACTCACGTGGAGTAAAAGGCTGGATTAAGAATAGGCGAGTCCAAATGCAGGAAAGATTTACATGATTTAACATGTTTGGTGTGTAGAGGTCTTCGAGGCGCCTGAAGGACACAAGGATGAGTTTAACTTTGGTGCTTTTTAACATCTTTTTCCATCATTTTTAATCCTCAGAGCTTCAGAAGCTCAGGAAGCAACTTTCAGAGCTCTGTTAAAACTGCAACCAGATCAATCCAACACCCACTCCAAAGGTCACAATCTAAACACAAACTCTGGGTTCTTTTCTATAACAAACTTCAAGCTTCAAATTAGGGCTGCCATGATTAGTCGACTATTAAAATCGTCGACGACTGATTTAATAGTCGACGCGTCGTTTGAAGCTTTGTAAGATCACAAAAGACGCAGGAATAAGTAGTAGGATTTAAGAGTGTAATAACGGACTGAAACAGAAGATGGCAGCACTGCATGTACAAGGATGCCAGCTGCCGTTAAACCCCGAAGAAGAAGAAGAAGCAGTGTCCCAGAATTCATAGCGCAGCCCAGCTCAGTTTCCAACAATGGCGGCAGCTAGTTAGTTTTAATATTACTCTTATTATTCTTTCTGGGTCACAAAATAAACGTTTAACATATTTTCAGGCGAGAATGTAGCTGTGTAAACCTCAAATATCTGCTCAGTTTATCAAGACACCACATATTTTCAAAAGCGCTCCGACGTTTTCGGAGACGTCTGTTACCCACTAGCTCGATAGCTAGCCGGGGGCTAGGCTAACTAGAGCCGTGAGAACACCGGGCTCCCGCAAATCGCTTTCAAACCCACCGCCGTCTTTCGCTACTCAGGCTAAACATGATATATAAGTCACTTAGATAACTTAAAAATGTTATTGTTTGGCTTTTTTTGTGTTTTATTTGTTCCTGAGTAAATCGGTTTGGCTGAGATTAAAGTTATAGTTTTTACACAGCTGAATAAACGTCAAGCAGATTAAACTCCATTGAAACAATCTGCAGATTTCATTAAAATTTAATAAACTATCATCTTGTCTTTATTTTTAGTTAGCACATACCTGAAACACTTAAAGCTGTAAGCTAATGATAGTTATATAAGAGCAGATGCTGCTGGTGCAATAAGCTGTATGTTTTACGTCCAATGGATGATGATCTGATTAGTCGACTAATCGCAAAAATAATCGGTGACTAGTCGACTTTCAAAATAATCGTTTGTGGCAGCCCTACTTCAAATTAAATCAGACCCTCACAGGAAGTACAAAGTAGCACGCAACCTTAACCACACCTTATACTCTGTGACTATTTACAACGTAGAAAATTCATCAGATGAAATTTGCTTTCGACACAGTTTTTCTTTCCCAAACATTTTTACTTCCTTCTAAATAAAAGCTGACTTTTTATAACATAAATAATAAAGTTCCTGCAAGCAAAACAGCAGGTTTATGCAAATACGCTGGTATTTGATTATTCCATGGATCAGTGTCGTTCCTGTTATGCTGCGAGCACCAAACGTGTTCTTATTATCTTATTATTACTGTTGTTTCTGATGTATTGCATTATTAGAAGGCTCTAGAAAAACAAAGTCGGATGGACGCTTATTTCTCCATGTAGAGCATGGAGGTTAGAAAATGTTTTCTGAGGAAGGAAACATGCTCAGCACATTTGTGAGGCAGGAACTGTTGTGAAAGACTGAATGTAAATGCTAAAGAGGCAGCGCACTTTCTTATAGCAATAAAGGAGCAGGCCTCGCTCAGTGAACGCTGGAGACCCTGTGACTGACGGAGGAGTAAACCTTTCTGTCACATCGATCAGTCTGACCTTTTCGCTCTTTTCCTCGTCTCTCACGCCGACCGCCCGATCTTCAGTGAATCACATTTGCTTGTGCGTGAAGCTTCCTGAGTTGTTTTGCATGCGTACGAGTCACAGATGCAAATCCACGTTTCCTTGTTAGCGTTTCTATTTTTTTCCCTCAAACACAGCTGGACAGATGAACTGAAACGACCTCAGATATCAATCTAAAACCTCCTCATGCGAGTGTGTTTTTGTTTTTGCTGTACATCTGCTGAGTCGTTTCCTTTTGATGACCCACTGACTGACGGTTACTGATGCCTCGTTCCGTCAGGTTCTCCTCTGTTTTATCCTACTCTGAGATTTTCTGCTCTAGTTGTCTCTGCTCTGCCCTTTGTCCCGCTCTCCTCTCCTCTAATGATCTCTTCTCTCTCTGATGTTCCACTTAAGTCCCGCTGCAGAGAGAACAGAGAAGCTAAGTGTGCGGCAAAGGGAATAAATCTGTGGATGACAAAGGACATGAGAGAGAGAACGACGAGAAAAAGGCCGTTCCAAGCTTTCATATCTACAAACCCACTGTTTTCTTTACCAAAGGGACATTACTTCATTACAGTTCATAAAGTTACTTAGGCAGTATCAGATGCTTGCTTCTCATTTATGAAATTCGACATCTCAAAGTTCTGGGAATAATCGTTATCTCATTACGGCTGATTACGGACGTTTTGAGACATGATAGTTGTGATATACATGAATGGAGATGCAGGGCTGTAGAGAACATGCTGTACATTAACACGCAGAAAACAAAGAGGCCTCTGTCGGGTGTCCTGTTGGCTTCGAAGGCCCTGCAGTGAAACTCACTTTCACTGCAGGGCCTTCGAAGGGCCTCCATCGCTTTATACAGCGTCACACTGATATTAAGTGCACCAGTTTGTTCTAGAATGAGCTGAACAACTATCAATAACCGTGCCAAAACATCCAACAGGAGGAAAGGTCAGCAGAAAAAGCCAGAGTTACTGTTTCCTTCCTTTCAAACCAGCTTGGTAGGAAAATCCAAGCAGATTAGCAGCGTCTGAAATACTCAAACTGGGAAAATCTTCCTCATTCTGGGGCTCAGACTGAACGTCAGCAGGTCATCTTGAGCTGCCAACGTGTGATAGGATCTGTGTTAATGACCAGTTGAACAAGTGGATGGTGAGTGTAAATATTGTAGGATGTATTTGGTAAAAGGAAGCAACCTCAGAGCAGCAGCAGCACAATGAAAAATATTATTTTCATTAACCCTTTAAAGCCGGTCAGAGCAGCACGCTCTGTTTTGCGTAACTATTTTTAAATCCCGGTAGCTCTGCAACCACGTGAGCTAGCGCAATAATTTTTTTTGCACATGAAACCGGAGGAGTTGTACTTACATCTTATGCCATCAGCTTGTCCTCGGTCACAGTTTCCTTCCACATAAAGCTTTGCAAAAACTGCATAAAAAGCACTTGCAGCAACAAAAACATAATATTCCAGAAACACGCTTTGCCGATCCGATCAGCTGTTTGTAACACTTCCTACGTTGGAATAGACGTCAGCGCGAACTATCGCATGTCCGCCATGACCTGCCCGAAACTGGAAGTGACGTCATTTCCGCGGAAATGTAGTTTTTTTACCATCAGGGCCTCATGAGCCTATACTGGTGTTTTTAAAAGTTATCTTTGACTTTATGACTTTCTGTGTGGTTTCTGGGATGCTTAGGACTCATATTGCACTGCTGGAAATAGTTTATTTTGATGCATATGCTGCTTTTTTGCAAATTTGCATTATAATATTTATTTTTGTTTTTCCTGCAGTATATAAAAATTGGTGTATTTCAAAAATAAAACTATGAAGACACTCAAAATAAATTTCCTGTGGTGGGAAACTATTTTGTGCAACTTTTTTGTATTTACAGTTTTGAGGGATAAGCCTCTTAAATTTCTCTAACTAGAAATATATGTTAAAAAACAAAAACGATTTTCAATTTTTTTGTAGTTTATGTAATTACTATGCACTTAATGCATGCATATTATTAAAATTTAGGCTATAATGGTTGTATTGATGTATATCAACTTGAAATGCTCCCAAAAATGGCTCCACAGCATGTAAATATATAATATAAGCTCTGGCGGACTTGGTTCTATGGTAGGTCTTAAAGGGTTAAATCCTACTTAACCCCTGATTATGAACATCTATGAATCTTAGATATTAACACTTACATAGAAAAGTGCTGGTTGTGCAAGTTGTGCAAAGTGCTTTGACGAGTAGAAAGTGCTGTATAAGAACCAGAGCAGTTACCATACTTTGGAAGTTGCTGCATGGTTACAGCATCACCACCATGACGAAGCAGCCGGTTCCCTCTTCCTCTCTCTGGGTTGCTCGGTTCTATTTAAACCATAAACATATTTCTATGATTCAGCAGCTGAACACTGAAACCAGTGTGGACCTACTTTACTGTAATATCATGTTACTCTAATGGCCTCTTATGAGGACTGAGGAGGAGGCGGAGGAGAAAGCATCAATCGAGACTAAAGATGCTTTCATCTGTGCAGAGGAGGACGTGCGGTGAAACTCCCAGCACGTGTTTCTCAGGTTCTGCGAACAGCAGAGTCGCCGTCGCACAAACAGACCGAAAAACACACTTTGTGTTTTGCTGCCTCGACTCTGCACACAACAAGAAAGCACATGTCCGAGTGCAGCGCGGGGCCAATCTTCAGTTTTTTGTTTTTAATTGGTGCTGGTGAAATGTGTCGTAACAAAGGGAGAACATCTGTAAGATCTCTGTTGTGCAACACAGAAATGTCTCTCGTTGCTCGCGGCATAATTACATAACAATAAATGATGTTCGTATCAGGGGATGAGAGGAAAAAGAGGCAGTCTCCTGAATATCTTCCTCCCACTCGTCGTCGTTCTTCTGGTTACAAAAAAGTCTCGAGGATGAATCGTGACTTCCTTCTTCGTCTGTCAGCTCACTTTCTAATCCTCTGTTTTTACTTTCCTCCTTCTGGCCTTTCAGCCCTGCAGCACCTCTGCTCCCCTCTGTGGGACATCAGCATTTCAAACTGTACTGTATGTGGTTTTAATGCTGAGCTTCTAACTTCCTGTGTGTGTTTGACTGAACTCATGCAAATCCAAACTTATTTGCATCGGCCCTTCCAGGGAAACAAAAGCAGCAGCAGCATCTCGAGTGTAAAATCATCTTTATTTCCTTATATTTTCACATCAGCAGGAAGTCTTTAATTATGTTAAGTACGTGTCTAAAAGAAGCCAGATGCAGTGATGATTAGGAAAATCAGCAGATGAGCTGGAAACAGAGTGGTCATGTTATTTAATAAGCTGCTGCCTCTCCTGCCACAGCCGAACCAAAGGGAACGCCACCGCTTCAGCTATATTCATATTAGCCTCTATTTCATTTGAAATATCGTCAACTGCTCTATTAATAATATCTATATATAATATTATACTCTATATGTCCTGGTGCTGCTCTGAGCCTGACGGCCGTTACAGCTGCTCCTGTTGGTGGAGTGTCGTCACCGGAGGATGGCCTGTAGTCCCCGAGCAGAGGCTACTCAGAGCTAAAAGGAAGTCAGTTCCTGCCATCATCACATGGAAGAGCTGCATGAGTTAATTACTTCCGAGGTTACTAGGGGTGGGGGAAAAATGGATACTGTGTAGCATCGTGACATTTTGTTTGCTAATAATGTATGGATACAGGGACAGCAGAAATCGATATTTTGTTACAAAAAGGTTTTTGTGCTCTGACTTCAGAGCATGTTGATCCTTTTTCTGAGCAAGAATCCTGACATTCCTTCACTGTCCAAATGTGTTTAACTTGTTTTTGGCAGCAATAAACATGACAGTTTACTTATTTTAATTTAAGACATGTTTTATTTTAATTAAGTTTAAAACTTTTTTATTTAATGTAAAATTATATTTTGTTTTAATTTACTTTCAAATTCTTCAGTTGCTGAAGGGGCTGCATAGTTTTCATAAACTGCATAGTTCAGAATAGCTACAATTGTACCAGATGGTTGATTCAGTTAAGTTGGACTAGACTGTAATACAAACCGTTCAGTTTGTCAACAATCAAACTGAAATGAGAGAAAGACTGAGTGTGAGACTTTGATATTAGATAAAATGAATATTGATAAAGTTTACCTTTATGTACAGAATCTGAATATCACAAAATATTTAAAAAATTGCAATAATATCGTATCGTGGGATGTATGGTGATTCCCACCTCTAGAGGTTACCACACTGGAGCTGCCAGGAGGGCCGTTCTGAGCCTGTCCTGTAACAACAGCACGAATGCTAAAGACGTCATTTCTCAAACAAGTTGTTAACTTTCAACTGTTTTTCTAATTTTAAGTCAGATTTGGCCAAATAATTATTTAAGGTTGATTTTAAAGGTTTCATCAATGATTTAACACAAACACATTAGAATAAAGCACAGTAAGTACAAATGGAGTTATTAAAGAAGAAGAACATGAATTGTGGGGTTAGCTGTATTAAAATAAAGGTGGTGTAAAAACGGAGCTGACCTCAGAGCTGCTACAAAACTATAAGCAACACATACACATTTAAATAATTACTGTAAAAGCAGAACAGTCAAAGTTTATCATCTGCCTCTGATCATCAAACCTGAAGCCGGCTCAGCTTCACCTCCTCAGGCCTGACGTACGTTTGGGTGCCGCTCTGGATTTCTCTCTTTATTTGCTCCGTTTAGTTCTCCACACTCTGGACTTCAGCTACTTCAGCTCTGCACCGGTCCTCCACCCACTCAGTCACCCACTCCCTGCTCTAGTGGTTTTATATTAACCCTTTAAGACCTACCATAGAACCAAGTCCGCCAGAGCTTATATTATATTTTTACATGCTGTGGAGCCATTTTTGGGAGCATTTCAAGTTGCTATACATCAATACAACCATTATAGCCAATTTTAATAATATGTCTGCATTAAGTGCATAGTAATTACATAAATTGCAAAAAAGTGCAATAAACTACAAAAAAATTGAAAATCGTTTTTGTTTTTTTAACATATATTTCTAGTTAGAGAAATTTAAGAGGTTTATCCCTCAAAACTGTAAATACAAAAAAGTTGCACAAAATAGTTTCCCACCACAGGAAATTTATTTTGAGTGTCTTCATAGTTTTATTTTTGAAATACACCAATTTTTATACACTGCAGGAAAAATGAAAATAAATATTATAATGCAAATTTGCAAAATAGCAGCATATGCATCAAAATAAACTATTTCCAGCAGTGCAATATGAGTCCTAAGCATCCCAGAAACCACACAAAGTCATAAAGTCAAACATAACTTTTAAAAACACCAGTATAAGCTCATGAGGCCCTGATGGTAAAAAACCACATTTCCGCGAAAATGACGTCACTTCCGGTTTCGGGCAGGTCATGGCGGACATGTGAAAGTTCGCGCTGACGTCTAATCCAAAGTAGGAAGTGTTATGAACAGCTGATCAGATCGGCAAAGCGTGTTTCTGGAATATTATGTTTTTGTTGCTGCAAGTGCTTTTTATGCAGTTTTTGCAAAGCTATATGTGGAAGGAAACTGTGACCGAGGACAAGCTGATGGCATAAGATGTAAGTACAACTCCTCCGGTTTCATGTGCAAAAAAAATTATTGCGCTAGCTCACGTGGTTGCAGAGCTACCGGGATTTAAAAATAGTTACGCAAAACAGAGCGTGCTGCTCTGACCGGCTTTGAAGGGTTAATGTGTATGGGTCAAAATGACGCCCTGTGCAGCTCCAGGTATACTTTCTCTTTCTTTTGATCCCACAGTATTTGATGACCCACTTTAGATATAATCCCAAAATACGAGACGATGAGAGTTAAACGGGGTTTAAAACGACCGCCTTGGCACTTCCAGTGTTAAACACAGTGTGAACGTATCTGTGTGGACGGGAATGTTAATCTGGGTAAAAGGAAAAGATGAAGAGTCCACGCTGTGATTAGAAAATGCCCGAACACGTTATTGAGACAGGAATGTTTCTGGACTGGAACCTGTGGTAACGCTTGGGGAAACCTGAGTGATGAAACGTGTCACATTGTCGTTGCTGTTGCTGAATCATGCAGAGTTTTGTTTACCAAATGGCTCAACTATCAGACCAATAGTGCTTACGTGCATAAACAAAGGCCCATTTTGAGCCTGGAGACGTCTTGAATGACTATTTGAATATTCAAAAATCATGACCATCCCTACAAGCAAAATAAATATGTTTTCCGTCTCTTGCACGCTCTACTCGGGTGCCACCCTTGCTTTAACCAAATTGAGTATTTCCAGCAGTGAAAACACATCTGGATCAGACTGTTTCCTGATACATGTGAGCAAAGTACAACTTTGGAAAATGTCCTGACATTTTAGCTCAGTTAGCTTCATGTGCTTTCATTGTCTTTTTGAACTTCCCAAAACAGTAACAGTAACAGTAAACTTCGCCAAGAACACGACCCTGGAGGCACGCCCCCAGGAGCTGGTGAGATAGAAATCTCTAAGACTTGAGCGTATGTGTAGTCCTTGACGTCTTTGGTGAACTTTGGTTTACCAGTAACAAACACGTGCTGTACTTTAGTCCAGGTTGCCCACCTGTCGCGCCACTGTGCCTCGAGCCATATTACGTTTTATAACAAGTCATCAGCCCAGCTCCACTGCTTCTTCCTCTTCTTTCTTCCTCACAATGTGTCCTATGTGTCTGACTTGCCCCGCCTGGGTACCATGGATGCAACCATGCCTCTGTACACAAACACCCCCCCAGGAGGTGAACAGGAAGTCAGCTGTAAAAATCTTCATAATGCTAATAACTCACATCACACTGATATCACATGTTGCTGCTGCTGTTAGGCAGCAACTTAAAGCAATTGCTTTCATGCACATGACCTCGATTATTTGTTCTAATCAAACATCAGAGACTTTGAAATAAAAGCCCGTCTCTAATGCCGGACAGTGGCCTCCTGCAGCTAAGATAAATATGGGATATGGTTACTATTTAAGGAAATAAAGTCATGAGAACCAAACCAAGTAAACCACAGTTCATGCTTTGGTCACATATCTTCTGACCGTCACATCTGGACATTTCCATCCAATTTTGTGAAGCAAAAATCATAAACAAGTTGACATAAACACAAAGCACGAGACGCACATGTGCCAGAAACTGCAGTTCCTCTGACGTCCACTTGACGGCAGCTCCAAATGTCCATCAGTCTTCATAGAGTCCCATTTTAAAATGTTCAACTTTAACAAGGAAACGTGTTTACAGCCTGATACACGTTTGGGTATTTCCCAGTCAATGACAACGTTACGTTTTATAAAGGCTTAAAGTTCGACAGGAACCATGTTTGAGCTCATTGTGTCTTTTGGGGCTTTTCAAACAAGTTACTGAACCAATAATATAAGTGAGTGAATTTGTAGACGATTATTAGCTGGCGCTAATTAGCAGATATCTTTGTCTGTGTTGCACAGTTGCCCAAATATGGTCACTTCTGGGTGCAGCAATCCAACATGACGGTGCAAACATCGAGGTTTCAGTGACGTTACACATCGTTCTACTTTATGCTTTCTGAAGTAAACATGTACACAGGCTTCTTACCCCCAAAAAGGTGAGATAGTCAGTGGATCTGCACTTTTTTGAGCTCACTCAAAGCTCTTTACACCACAAACCACCGCCATTCATTCACACAGGACTTTATTCTTTAGAAAAAACTTCTGTGTGCGAGTTTTATCTATCTGATGACCTAACATGCATGACTTCAGATTGAAGAGGAAACCTGAGCACCTGGAGAAAACCAGCCAGGCGTAGAGAAAACCATGCTCGCTGCTTTGACCTTTAATTTTATTTTGTAAGTGCAACCAATGACAAAGCACAACAACGATTATCTCCGAGTCTGGTCTCAGGTAGAGATCAGATCTTTTCCTGAGTGAGTTTAAATTTTATTTCTCCAACCAGTCACCAGTTAAAATGAAAGTAATCAGTTGGTTGAAACAGTAGAAAAAAAACAGGCTGCTTCCTCTTTCTGCAGGCGCCGCAGTTTCCTCTGCGGTAGCACTTGAGCAACACTAGCGTTTTGTCTTCATACCACCCACACACTTTCAGACCCATCGCAGGTTTGACTTTTCAATGGATAGCATGCTATTAAAGTTCGCGCTGATTGTCGCTGCTTGTTGCCTGAATGTAAAAGACATTTTTATAACATGTTAGCTGCAGCTCTGAGAATACTACTTCAAAAAGTAAAGGACGCATAAAAACAGAAGTTGTAGAAACGCTTGATCCACAGTCTCGGTGTGTTGGACAGGAAGCAGTGACAGTCTGGCGATTACAAAAGACGTCAACTGTCATCTCAAAAGTGAGTCTTGGTTTGGGGGACTGTTTTTCATTCAGTTTATTCTGCAGCAGTTTCCAAAACCTTCCATATAACACGGTTACAAAGTTCACAACTCCAACAGAATATACAACAATCATGATATCGTTCAGTTTTGGATTTAAGCCCAGGTTCATGCACAACAACCTGACCTCTACCGTGTGTGTGTGGATAAAGTGGGGGTCAGCGTGGGGCTAAAGTGGGGTTTGGGCAAGTAGATCCTAATTATTGACATCGGCATGAACGTGTGGCGGAGATGTGACGGTCATCTCAAATCATCGAGAGCCTTCTGCTTATAAAAGTCGATCGACGGGCTCCATGGAGCTCATATAACTTTTATTTGATAACTGGTCTAAATTTAAACTCGTCCAGTTCCTGTAGAAGGGAAATGTTTTCTACGCAAATGGAAATGTATGAAAATGAAGAGCAACGACAGCAAACACTCAGTGTTACGCTCGGTATGAAAGTTCTGCCAGATACATCTTATCTGTAGCTATTTTTATTTAATTTAATAACTGCACAGTACTCTCTGTTTATAGTAACCATTGTCCTTAATGTAAATATGTATGTGTCTGTTTCTGTCTTGTGTACTGTTTGTTTGTATATGTGACTTTTTGGCTGCTGTTACAACCAAATTTCCCCTTGTGGGACAATTAAAGGATTATTCTATTCTATTCTATTCTATTCTATTCTATTCTACATTAATCAGCATTAAGCAATTTCCCAACCGTCCGGTTAAAAACTGTGAGACAAAGTCACAGTTATTGCTACAAATGAGGTTAATGCAAGCATAATGTCATGGATCATATCCAAAGTGGTTGGAAGTGAGATGTTGGCGTGTGACGGGTCACTGTTGACCTTGGAAAGAGTCGTTTCCCTTTCACAATAAACGTCTTCCTCAGCATATCCACTCCGATCAGTTCTCACAGTGAGAGATATCTCGCATTTAAAAACTAAAACTGTTAAAGTTTGTTATTCACATGTAACAACTCATTTATTCAATCGTTTGTGATTTATGGAGGTTTATGTGTTGGAACGAATTCTTGATGAGCAACAGTTTGGTGATCACAGGACAGTTTTGTACAGACCTGAGGTCTGCTGGTGATAATATCAGCCATGTGGATGAATGAGAGTCTATTTCTGTACAGAATTAGGAAGCCGCCACCGCCGCTGCTGCTGTATACACAGGAAATGAAAAATCAACACTGATCGTATTCCCTCAGTGAAATGTCATGTTTAATACTGAGGATGAGTAGCTCATGTTTCACTGCAGCCATGTGTCTCTACTTTATTTGCTTTCTTAAAGAGTTTTGAGCCTCGGGGCCACCATACCAGAGTGCAAAGACAAGGAGAGACACTAGAAAGCACAACATCTTCTGAAACAATGAGGGGATTGAAGTCAGGCTTCAGATGAGCCACAAAGCTGCTGTGCAGCAATTCATAAATTAATATCTAAAACTGGACGTCTTTTAGGGGTTTTTCCCCAGTAAAGAGGAGTCATCTGCTTCTCACTAAAGACGTTTTAAGATATAACTCCCACACAACTCCTTTAACAAGCAGCCCGGTGCAGAACCAGTTAGGTCTCTGTGGACAGTTTTAACCTTCATAACGACTGCAGGAGACTTTTTTATAACTTAGAACCTGGAGCTATACTGGGAGGGCTTTAGGGTAGGGGCGTGGCCTCTGACACGGCCTGTAGCTGCTGTTAAATGTTGATGTTAACGACTGCAAAGTCCACACCCGATAGGTGACTTAACGATGGCTACGTCCATCTTTTAAATACAGTCAATGAGGGATTGTGTCACGCCAAGTGGGCGTTGGTGGAACTGCAGTTTCAGCCCAGCTGGTTACTGCTTGTTTCCCCACAGATAAAACTTTATTTATAAATCAATAAGGACGAGGACACGCCGGCAATCATGATAACAGTGAAAAATAAAAATCTAAGAATGAGATGATGTTAAAAACATCGTAAATAATCCACCTGCACAGCTACAGATTCTTCCCTTTCAGTTCTTAATATATTATTGCACAATTACCCACTTAAATAATGTCTTGTGTTTTGCATTATCACAGCCTGTGTTTTCCATGGTAATAGTTACGGTAAAAATGTCCCTTTATCTCCTCTATTTCTTAATTCGATGTTTTTTTGTGCAAGTCTCATCATGTCGAGTTTGAGGTACCAGCGGTGATGACTGAGGGGGTATTCAAAGGGTGCCATGGATACGATGTGTTTCAAAGGCGTCAGACTCACTCGACACAAAGACGTCCACGTCAAATGAGATAAAGGTGCTGCTCTGAGAGAGAGAGCGACTGGAGAGAGAGTGGCGTCAGCTCACCTATGGTTTGTCGAAGCTCCTCGCACAAACTTATGTGTGGGAACTGCAGCATCTGCTTCCACTTCTTGCTCTTTCCTTTTCTGTTCCCGCCCCCTCCTGTGAATGACACACATTTTTTATTTTATTTTGGGTTTGACGGAGAAGAAAGTCTCTACATTCAAAAGAAAGCGAGAAACACGTGAGCGTTTAAAGTAAATCAGCAGGATGTCGTCATACCGTTAATACTGAGAACCCGACTGAGGTTTTTAAGACTTAAATATGCGTCGAGTGCATATTAAAAAACAGCATCGAGCCATGACGAGCTGCATGCTGATGTTTCTGAACAAGTAAAGTAAGAAACTCAAATTCTGGTTTCCAGTTTGGATTTTGGGACCGTTTCTGAGGCGGTGGAGAAAAAATCATTTCAGAGAGCCGATCGACTCGATCGATGCAGTGATCTGATTGGTCAGATCTGCTTATTCAGATCCAAAAATTCTAAGTGGGTTTGAAAACATAAATGTTGCAAATTCACCCAGTGAAATCACATGATCAGTGTGAAAAGCTGCACTGAAAAATCAGACATGCAAATATTTTCTGAGCGTTTGATGTTTTTCCTGTGTTTAAACAACAAGTAAATTCATTGCAGGGACAGTTTGCGTTAGCCTGACTGCTCACCACAGATCACATACAAACAATGGTCTGTTTGTGTGTTATAAACCAGGAAGCTCGTTGGTTTGATGAAGTCGGGGTTTTTTTCCAATCTTAGGACTGAGAGCGTCCAGCAGTCATTTGGGAAAAATGTTATTCTCCAACTGGTTGTCAAGTAGTTTCTGGAGGTTACCAGCTTAAAAGCTTCCCTGGGACTGCTTTAGTCACTCATAGTTTGCACGAAACACACCAACCTATCCACCAACATATAACCTGGAAACAGAGAGCGTTTCCCTTCCAAGTAAAAGTTACGCCTTACTGTTGCAACCAACACGTTTCAAAAGGTACAGCTTTTACTTTGAAGGGACACTATATTTGTAGAGTAGTTTGAGTGTTTGCAAGTCGACGTCTTCCATACTGGTGAACGAAGCAAACGCCAGGAAACCAGGAAATTTTTATTTTAAGGGAACACGCCAATACGCCAATCACAAGGTAACATTATTTTACTCCGATGGTGGGTTCACACTAAGCAGACCAGACTAGACCATGATGCATTGAGTTTTTCCTTTCCAGTCACCTTTCTCACTCACTATGTGTTAATAGACCTCTCTGCACTGAATCATATCTGTTATTAATCTCTGTCTCTCTTCCACAGCATGTCTTTATCCTGTCTTCCTTCTCTCACCCCAACCAATCACAGCAGATGGCCCCGCCCCTCCCTGAGCCTGGTTCTGCTGGAGGTTTCTTCCTGTTAAAAGGGAGTTTTTCCTTCCCACTGTCGCCAAAGTGCTGCTTATAGGGGGTCATATGATTGTTGGGTTTTTCTCTGTATCTATGAAGCGCCTTGAGGCGACTTTTGTTGTGATTTGGCGCTATATAAATAAAATTGAATTGAATTGAACTAGACTATAATACAATAGAAGCTGCAGCAGGTGATGTCTGTGTGGTTTTAAAGCTTTGTTGTTGCTGTGATGAGATTCTTTCGATGGCCATGATGTATTTCCACATAAGTAGTCCTCCTGTTGGCGGTCATGGCTGAATATTCTTGGGTTCCCAAAATCACTGTTCTTCATGTTTCATCTGAAAACTCCACCATAACAACCACAATTTACAAAGTAAACATCACGTGGTAAACACAACTTGCGACCACGAGCTCCACGAAGGTCATAAACTGAGTACGAAGCAGGGTCGCTTTCTCATAGACGTCTATTCAATCAGATCTGTTTGAAACCAGAAGAGTCGCCCCCTGCTGGAAGTTGGTTTGATCCAAACGTGACAACAGAAGAGAGAAAAGCAGCATGTTTTGGTTTTAGTAGGAAGCGCAGGCTCGATCTATGGGGGTGATGTGACCAGAGGTGCTGATCTGAGCAGATGTGGCTCCCATGCGCTTTAAACGAACAGCAGGAAACCCAACACTCATACCCACAATCACTAATTTCGCAGCTTCACCCTCTATCTCTAATTTCGAGGGTTTGAGGCTTACACATGTTCAGTAACACCTCTGCTGTTGTCGGTCGAGGGTGGCAGGCAAGGTCAAAAGGCTCGTTACAACAAATGATCCCCAGCGATGAGCCGGCTCCTCACCAATCCAGCTGTGCACACACGAGCTGCAATGCACAAAGGAAAATGAAACCGAGAGCCGGACAAATGTCTGCCTGTTCATCCCTCCTTCCTCCAGAGTCGTATTCAAATAAGACGAGACCAGTGATTAAATTTGGTCCTTTGAATTTACTCAGAGGTGATATCGATCTCTAAAAGAGGATCTTTGTAAAGCTGTGACCTGCTGGTCTGCATCTGAGGATTGTTTGTTTTAGGGTTTCTGGGATGTTTTGAAGGACAGTCTGAACACTAAATCACAGACACTGGGAAAAACAGAGGGAAGTAGTTTCTAAATCAATAATCAATTTAGCAAACAGGTCCTGTGAAGCCTGTTTAAAGCTTTTGAACATGAAGCATTTCTCTCTGTGGACAAAAGCAGACTGTCTCTACACCCGAGCCTGAACCACTCCTGAATCCTCTTTGTTTATCTCAGTTAAGAGCACATGCTGTGGTCAGAGGAGGGAGCTTTTATTCAAGGCTCCGTGTTTGAAATGCGATGAGGTTAAAAGTCATGGCAACCCTGCAGCCGATGAACCGTTTTCATAGAAGCCGTCGAGCAGGGTGAAGACAAAGAGCTGCAGAACAAAGAGAAACCAGAGGAAGTTCCTGTCCTCTCTGTGTTTGGGCGGTTTCTCAGAGGCAGGCGGCACTCTCGTTTCTGATAGAGCTTCATGCAAGACGCAGCAATAAGCAGGACCAGCGCACTCTGTGAGCTCATGTCTGAGCCTCGAACGCCAACCATCCTCCCTTTGCAACTTTAGGAAAGAGATCAGATCCCCACCAGAACCGTACAGCTTCTTCCTGTCACCATGCTCCGTATATATCTGCTCCAGAGATTCTTAACATTTAATCTGATGACAAACATCCATCTTTTAGAGATATTGGATTATCACGCTACAAAAACAAGAATAAAGTCTAAAGAATCTGCATTTAATATTGATGAAAGTCGGGAATTCAGACGATCTCTAAAAGTGGAGCAAAGCAGTGATGGAGAAATGTTTTGGTAGCGTCGACTGCAGTTCCTCTAACAGCCAGTTCACAAAAAGTGACTCGTTCCTCATTGACTCCCATGTTAAAAAAATCCCACTTTACAGAAGAAATCAACCAGCTAAGAATAAACACATTGGGACAGTTTCTCCCTTCAGCTTCAGTATGGTGGGTAAATTTGTTTATAACTGATCCATCTCGATCCTTCCGAGGCTTAAAGTTGGACTTCAGTGATTAATATTGGATTGTAGCTCTAGTAGAAGTGGATTGGGCTTGTTCCCATCATGCATTTGGGAGCATTTTTAGTGGAATATCTGATAAGTAATATATTCTCTTCTGCTTCCAAAAACCCAACAGGACAGCTGCAATAAATCTAATCAAACGGCAGGTTCATAAATGGACATCAGTGTCTATGGTCTCATCATCGTGTTGCTATTTTCTGGCCCTTGGCTACAAAAAACTGGGACAGAAAGTCAGATTTAAAGAATAAAAAATAAAGGAGAGCGAGTCCCCCCATCTGCTGTCTGTAAACACCCTCTTACGTGAAATATCGTGAACCTACACCATCCAGGCTTTTACCGATAACACGGCGTTGTTGTAAATACAGCAGCAGCCTTGAGGCGTCCAGCCTTCAGCATCCCTGATCCTGAAGGAAGGCAGTCCACGCTTCAGGATTTGCTATTCAAATACTTCCAGGCAGCTGCTTTGAAAATCAATTACTGTCATAAAGACATTGCAAACAAGATGTTGTGTTTGTGGCTGGAAAATGGGCGATAATATCAGAATTACAGATAAGCTGACTGATGCCCCGCGCCCGCTGTGTGCATTAGTGAAAATGTAAATCAAGACAAACAGCATGAGTACACGGATGGAAAGCCGATGAAAGACGGACTGAGCGATACACCGATGTAATTAAGATGAAAGCAGCCCAATTCATCCCGCACTCTCAAAGTCATTAGGCAGTTCAAAGGTTACACTTGAAGGCCAAACATGACCCTGGAGGCCATTATGAGGCTGGCTTATGAGCTAAGCAAGGTGAGTTCAGGTTTAACCATGCTCTGAAGCAAGTCCAGGAAGGAAACCACTGCCTGCTGACCAATCAGCTGACCAATCAGCTGACCAATCAGCAGGCAGTGGAACACCTTAAACTCTGTATTTCCATTCATGAAGACGTCTGCTGATTTCAGGCCTTGACAATGACTTTGACTTGGTTCGGTGTTGGGTGGTGTTTTTCTGAACCATGGAAATAATTCTGTGATCATCCACTTTAGGTGTTGCTACGCTGGTCAGTGCATTCATGCTTTCAAAGAATGAACAATTCAATTCAATTTTATTTATATAGCACCAAATCACAACAAAAGTCGCCTCAAGGCGCTTCATAGATACAGAGAAAAACCCAACAATCATATGACCCCCTATGAGCAAGCACTTTGGCGACAGTGGGAAGGAAAAACTCCCTTTTAACAGGAAGAAACCTCCGGCAGAACCAGGCTCAGGGAGGGGCGGGGCCATCTGCTGCGACCGGTTGGGGTGAGAGAAGGAAGACAAGAATGAACAAGATTGTTGATTTGACTGGTCTCTGAATCATTTCTAGATCTTTTATCAGTTTCCTGTCAGTCAACTGTCCGATTACTTTTAAGTCTCTGGAAATGGGACACTGTCTTTAAAAAAGACTGTAATTTCTGATGTTGCAAAAACACTCTGCAACAAAGCTGAAGGTCTGCACGTCTTTGCATCTTGATTATCTGATCTAAAATCCACTGTGGTGGTGTATGGATTGTGTATAATTTTAAATCTCTTTACAATAACATGTTAACATCGAAGGCCCTGGTAGGACCATCTCAGGACACTGTAGGTAGAGAATACAGACGCAGAGGCCACACACATTCTGATTTAATACAGATTTATCAAATCAGTTTATCAGCTAGGTCCAGATATGCTTCTTTTAATGTTTTTCTGTATGTCAGGGCACCGGATTAAAATGCTGAACAGGTCATTACAACTTTGGTGGTTCAACCAACATGTAAACCGAGGCAAGTGCTTACATCGAGTGGACAGAAAACCGGCCTCAAACGTGCCGATTCGCAGCTTTTTCAGCAAAGCAAACGAAAAATTGTTTTTTATTTGGCTCTGCGACTTCGTTCCGCTTACATGTTTATTTTTAAAAGGTGCTATTTTAAGGTGTTTGTGCTTCGCTTTAAAGCTCACGATTTCCCAGATTTTAATTGCTGTAAACAGCAGTGAGAGAGGAAGTGACATCAGGGACCGAAATCACATAGCATAAGGTGAGAAGTGGAACGCAAAAAAACAGAGGAGGAGGTGACAATCAAGTCAGGTTCAGATGCGGCTTTTCATTGTATTTCCTGTGAGAAGGCACGTTTCCTTTGTGCTGTGCATTCAGACTGTGGTTTCTACATTAAAGGAGGATATTTGTGTCTATATACCAACTAACATTTCTATAGGTGTAATATGGCTGTTTTAGAGTGTGCAGGGTTTTTACTGATGTGTTCGAGTGCCGGGCCAACACTCGTATATTTTAAGGCCGCCTCCTCTTACCCAAGATGACAGATTGTCAATGAAATGCAGTCGGTCAATACGACCTGGCTGCTCACAGCCTGAAGCAGAGGGAATCTCATAAAAGACAGAGCCTGGGAGTAAAGACGGGGCTTGAAGGTTTTTAAAGCAAACTGTGTTTTTGTCAGCTTTGATTAGTGAACCGCTTCGAGTACTGACACCTGCTCCTGGATTAGAGACGTCATCATCAGTCTATACTTTCTCAGTCTCAGTAAGCAATGAAGAAACACTACAGATAAACCATGAACCATAACATGTTCTGCTTTCTCAGAAACATTCCTGCCTTTTCACTATTGATAATGTCTTCTCACTACAGAAGAACCATTAAATAACAGAAGACTTCCTTTCTTCTTTAACTCTAGACGAACCCGACAATTTATTTCACTGTATTTGTGTTGTTTGTTTGGTTGTTTTACAGATTTGTTGCACTGATGAATTTCTCTGATTTACACCAGCAGCATTTCTTTGTAACGTCCTGTTGAAACTGCAGTTGGGCTGTTTATTATCACTTTTACACACAGATGGTTTATTAAATGTTAACATTTTCAAGAAGGTTTTTAGGTCTTCCATCAAACTGGACTGACTTTAACCCCTCTGTTCTTGGAGTATTTCATCCTTCTGTAGCAGGACGCTAATTCTTTATTTCAAACAGATTGTTTCAAATTTCTCAGTAGCAGCTGTGGCACAAACCATATCTTTCTCATCCATCTATAGTTAGCTGGTTTATAATTATTGATTAACAACATTATTGCCAGAGATCTTATAAGAGAGACTCGGGTGACAGAAACAATCCTGCACTCAAATCAATGGGAGTTTATTTGGTAGGAGGCAGAAGTTGACCATACAGGTTTTTTTAAAACCATATTTAGGGTTAAATTTAAACAACCTTTGGTGATTATAAACAATAACCACACAAATAAAGTCAAAAGATATTTCAGAAATGGTGAGAGTTGCTTTCATGAGGCCGCAGCCTTCGTTAGTGCACGGTCAGCATTTCTGGAGCTTAACGGGCTCGTTGGTGCTGCTGGATTTTGCTTGTTTAGCAAGTTAACGAGTTAATAATAGTGGTTTGGAAATAAATGTAAAACAATTTTTAATGCTTTGAACAGAAAGCAAATTATCCACAACAGGACACTGTTACCAAGTACCAGCCATTCCTACTGCCTCGAGTAATATCTCATGTATGCGACTGAGATCTGAGTACGTTTACACTGCCTGGTATGATATCGGGACTGATGATGCTGTCTTAGTGGACTTAGACGAAGAGTAGACAGAATGAACTTAAAGTCGGTTGGACGTTTACATCAGTTTATTGCCTCACCAGACGTTTTGATTGCGTGCAGCAGTTCAGTTTATTTGTGCTGTTGCACACGCATGATGTCGTCTTTGTGCCCGTTTTATGTGCTTAATTGCATCATTCTCTGTGCAACATCCAGGATAACCTCCCAGATTTTGAAACCTAAACGGTGGCAGGTGTGACCACGTGCTAACAGGGTTTACTGCGGGGCTTTAGATGCCAAAGAAGCACCTAAAAAAAAACAATGAGCCACGAATGCCTCACGTCAGTCCATAATTCAAAGCTCACTAAATCATCGCCATCCTTCACTGATGAATGTGACAACAAACACACACTTGTTCTGCCTGTGTTAAGCTAAGTGTTAGCTTAATATTCGTTAGAACATCTAAAACATGGACAGAAATCACACAGGAAGTTAAAAAACATATTAAGCTAACATGGAAACACATCTAATCTAATACAGCTAACTAGATGGCTAACCGTGTAGTAACAGTGTAGCAGCTAATTACGCCAATATCATAGTGAAAACTTAAAATGGACCGGGGCGTGTATATTGTGTTTTACTGCACGTCTAAAATCTGAAAAAATAATTCTGTTTGGTTTTGATGTCGTGTAAAATCGCTCCTCAGTGCTGGCCTAAATCACCGATTGGCCCTGCAGCACAAAAGCAGACATCTGCAGGGCATGAGCGTCTCTGCACACAGGAAGTGACACAAAAGGTCACGACTGGAACTTTTGCGCAGCAGAGAGCGTCTCTCTCCTCCGTTCGTGCTCCAGCGTTCACATCGCGCTGCATGATTTTAGGTCACTGACACATTCAGTGTTTCTTAGCGTGCCATCAAGAAGAAAACTGCAGCTCAGAGGCCTGAACCCCCTGACTCTTTCTTTGGAGTAATACTGAAGAGCCGTCACGCTGCACATGCCTTTCGGCGAACTTTTGAGACTCTTCACGAACCAATTTGATTTCCAAGGCACACTGAAATTAACTGGTACTAATTGCTTAACAGAAGTGAGGAAATGGGCTAAAATCACATCCTTGGGCAAAGCTGAAGACGGCATACAGTATACAGCACTCTGAATAATCCAACTTCAGAGTAAAACAGGTCTACTACAGATGAAACTCCCAAAAAAGCTTCCTTCTGAAATTTCCATAACACACCTGAAGGACACAAAGATGTCGGTGCTGCCCCTCTAAAAGGTTTACGGATGCAAAAACAGAGCTGCTGATGAGCTGAGTTTATCATCGTCTGGCTGAATACCTCCTCTGCACTGAAGTTATATGCTCTTTGAAAATGTACATTTAGATTACAGGATTATCTTTAGGACTCATGTGTAGTTACAAAGAAAGTACACAAACATGAATTAATCAGGTTCTTTGTAGGTTGTAAAATTAGATCAATACAACCTGTAATAAAATACAAAATATAACATATGTATCATCACACTTAACAAAACCAAAGCAAAATGTAGAAACAGTGTGGGGAAAACGAAGTGCACCCCAGTGCATCCGTAGAGACTTAGAGGTTAAGTATCAGCCAGATGCTGATAATCAAATGCAGTTAATTCATTTATCATCGGGCTGCCACAAACGATTATTTTGAAAGTCGACTAGTCACCGATTATTTTTGTGATTAGTCGACTAATCAGATCATCATCCATTGGACGTAAAACGTACAGCTTATTGCACCAGCAGCATCTGCTCTTATATAACTATCATTAGCTTACAGCTTTAAGTGTTTAAGGTATGTGCTAACTAAAAATAAAGACAAGATGATAGTTTATTAAATTTTAATGAAATTTGCAGATTGTTTTGGTGAAGTTTAATAAACTCCTTGCTATCTAAAATATAACAGGACACCGGAGTAAATTCTCGAGCATCTCACACTTCTGATAATCAGCTGTCTGCTTGACGTTTATTCAGCTGTGTAAAAACTATAACTTTAATCTCAGCCAAACCGATTTACTCAGGAACAAATAAAATACTAAAAAAAAGCCAAACAATAACATTTTTAAGTTATCTAAGTGACTTATATATCATGTTTAACCTGAGTAGCGAAAGACGGCGGTGGGTTTGAAAACGATTTGCCGGGAGTCCGGTGTTCTCACGGCTCTAGTTAGCCTAGCCCCCGGCTAGCTATCGAGCTAGTGGCTAACAGACGTCTCCGAAAACGTCAGAGCGCTTTTGAAAATATGTGGTGTCTTGATAAACTGAGCAGATATTTGAGGTTTACACAGCTACATTCTCGCCTGAAAATATGTTAAACGTTTATTTTGTGACCCAGAAAGAATAATAAGAGTAATATTAAAACTAACTAGCTGCCGCCATTGTTGGAAACTGAGCTGGGCTGCGCTATGAATTCTGGGACACAGCTTCTTCTTCTTCTTCGGGCTTTAACGGCAGCTGGCATCCTTGTACATGCAGTGCTGCCATCTTCTGTTTCAGTCTGTTATTACACTCTTAAATCCTACTACTTATTCCTGCGTCTTTTGGGATCTTACAAAGCTTCAAACGACGCGTCAACTATTAAATCAGTCGTCGGCGATTTTGATAGTCGACGTAATCGTGGCAGCCCTAATTTATCATCGGAAAGCATGACCACCTCTATTGACTCATTCAGGTGTGTGATAACACAATTCAATTATATTTTATTTTTATAGCACAAATCACAACAACTGTCACCTCAAGGTGCTTCATATTTTAAGGGTAAAGACCTTTCAATGATCCCCAACAATCAGACGACCCCCTGTGAGCAAGCGCTTGGTGACAGTGGGAAGGAAAAACTCCCTTTCAACAGGAAGAAACCTCCAGCAGAACCATACTACGATCTTCTCAGGAGCGAACAGCAAAGACGTCCAAACGTCTGGGAAACTGCAGAAAAGCCTCAGACTCTACGGGCCTCAGTCAGCTTATTAAAGGTTAAAGTTCATGTCAGCACACTTAGACGAAGATTGCACAAGTACATCCTTTTTGGAAAGATTTCCAGGAAAAAGGTCTTTCTAGAAACGACATGGCTGCACGGCTTAGGTTTGCAAATCTCAACAAACTACAAGACCTCTAGAACGATGTCTGACAGACAAAGTGGAAATGCACAGCGCCACCTCTGGAGAAAACCAAACACAGCAGATCAGCAAGAACACCTCATACCAACTTTCAGCATGTTGGTGGATGGATGATGATTTGGGCACCTGGCAGCCGTTGAGTCGACCATGAACTCGTCTGTTCTGTATACCAAGACTCACACGTGAGGTCATCTGTCTGAGAGCTAACGCTTGAACTAAACTGGGTCGTGCAACAGCGCAACGATCCGAAGCAGCAAACAGAACGACGAAAGAAAAGATTCAGGGTCCTCGCCACGCCTAAAATGCTGCGGTTGGACATTCACAGAGTTGTGCATAAACAAGTGCCCACAGATTAATAAAGTCACACTCCTGCTAAACATGCTTCAACAAGCCACTCAGTCACTGTTTGTCACACGCTGCCTCTGCAGTCTGGTTTAGTTTGAGTAAAGACCCGCTGTGATATAACTTTATGAAGTGACTGACGCGTTTCGGCTTGTGGCGTTCCTCAGGGTCATTCGGCCAAGCTGAAACACGTTGGTCACTTCCTGAAGTTGTTCCCTATTAATGTAAGTGTCGCTGGACTCTTCAGCGTCATTGGTGTACATGACATGAATATTTTTCCAATTTTAAATGGAGGGATCATCGTCTTCACTCAGCTTTTACATCAATTTGTGTTATTTTAAATACATCATAAATACACTACTGATCCAAAACACCTCATAAAGTATTATTTAAAACTACAAGCAGATATTTAGAGGAAAAAAATCCCGGTTTGAGTTAAAGAAAGTGAAAGGTTATCCAACACATACTGAAGGATAACACTACCAGCCCTTGTTTCGATGAATGAGCGCCCTGTTTACTGAAACACGTCTTATGTATGCAAATTAAATTAAACAAATTATTCATTCATCCCCAAACAAAAGGCCGGGGAATTATCCCGATATCAGATGACTCTCACATCCAAAACCAGGCAAACCCCAGTGAGGTCAGAAGAGTCACGGCTGTGTGATGACTCAGTGGGGACAGTGTTATATGAGGAAAACTGAGAACGATCATTATACAGCGATTATGTGTTACATATTAAGCAACGAGAAAAGGTGCAAACTGGTGCAGAAAATTCTGCAGAACGCAGGAAATTAAAAGCTCAAACTTTGTGTTGAACTTAAACTCAAGAGTTTAGATAAGTCTCAGCTCCAGAGAGGTCAGAGTCAAGGCCTGACGGGGCCCAGAGATACGGTGCCTTTCTCAAGGGCGCTTCGGCTGCATGCCAGCACAGAGCCTCAGGTCCTGATTATGTATGAGCACAGCTGATAAACTCATGAAACATCTTCTCAGGTGCCTGTGCACACGGCATTAGGATTATGTCGGCCGTGAGCCACTCAAACCTTTGTCTCCTGTTTACTGGAACAATAACAAAGGCCTTTGATTGCAGGAGGGCCGTTTATGTTGCATTAGGTATTCAAAAGTGTTAACAGTTATTGGACAAACTGTGCCAGTAGAGTGTCCTACGAGCCAACCTTTTCACCTGGACTCTTACCCACAGATATCACAGCTTCCTGGTTGTAGCTGATTAATGAGGGCCGTTTTAATGATGATGATCTTTGGCAGGAACAGTAAAATCAATTGTGTGCACAAAGCCGTGCACAGCACAGCTGCTCTGCCACAACATCCTGTTTCGCAAACTACAGGACGATGCTGCAAGATCAGCAAGGGAAGCCCGATGTGTCGCTGCAGCCACAGTTCACGGTTACAACCCTTTCCGGACAACCTTTTAGGTACACTATCAAAGCCACGCCAAAAAATAATTTTAAACATTTGCTACTTGTAACGTTTTCCCAGGCTTTAGGTCATACTCTTTAATTCAGCGTATACTGGGATATAGTAAACATTCATACATGCCCTGTGTAGGTAGCATAACAGAGTTATTGACTTTACAATGTAGTCGGCACAATGAACGAGGAAGACAGAGATTTCACGGTAATTAAGAGATTTGTTTAAACATATTCCACGCCGAAGTGGACACTGTTTGCTAAATTCTTGAATAAAGTCCTCATTAAGTTGACATTCAGCGTAGGACCACGGATATGAAACAAAGCCTTATACCGCTCGAATTATAAACGGAGTTCGGTTGGTCGTTTCTATCTACTCGTACGAACTGTATTTACGGTAACACCCTGCGCGCATCATCATAAGATTTGTCAGGAAGTGCAGGAACAGTTCGTGCCGCCTGAGTCCGGGGCATCCCTCCGGTGCTGTGACTGTAACACACCGGCGGAGAGGAGCTGTCACACCGCCTTCCCCATCCTTACCTTCCCGTGCTTTGAGCAGCACAGTGTTGGCCACGATGTTCTCGAGCTCCATGTTAATGCTGTGCGGGCTTACAGCAGCGGCAGCACACCGAGCTCCAGGTCCCCCCCGGCGGCTTCAATCACAGTTATCCTCTGCCAAGCACCGTCCACCGCCACCACCTCCTCCCACCGCCCAGCCAAGGAGGAAAAACTCCGTTCTGCTTTCGCGCAGACCCGTCCGGTGACAGTGGGCCCCTCCTCTCCTCTTTCTCCTCCTGTTACTCCTCCTCCTCGCTACATCTCTCCGCCCTGAAGCTGCTGTCAGAGAGGAGGAAATAAAGCAGACGTCTCACTCTGTTACAAAGGCGCGTTTAAGGAAATAAGCGTCATAATATCAAAGGCAGATAGCTCACTCTGCTCATATCTAATGCTTCGGTTTTAAACTAGCCCCGAAGTGTGTGTTAGCTAAACAAGCAATTTAAAGGTATTAGAACATGCTAGCAACAATACCATTAGAGTTTGAGTTATATTAAAACAAACTTTACTTAAACATCAATTTAAAAAAGACAGAGTGGCACAATTTATAATGGACGCTTTACCAGAGACGGGCACAACTGGTCTCTGATAGCGCTTTATGACTTTAAGCTAACCGTTTAGTCATTTAAGCATTTAGTACTGTTAGCTAAGCATTTAATCAATTACCTTTGGTTCACCGTTCAGTACTTTTAGCCATTTATAACAGGTTATTACTTTTAATTCATTTGGATAACTGTCTTTTATTTTTAGTTAACTGTGTATTACTTTTAGCTGACCGTGTAATCTGTTATTTTTAGCTAACTGTTTCGTTCCTTTCTTTACATTAACATTTTATTAATTTTTTGCTACCTGTGTTATTTATTATTTTTAGTTAGCTGTTTATTACATTTAGCTAACTGTTTCATTTGTTACTTTACATTAATAGTTTATTACTTTTTTGCTACCTGTTTTATTTATTATATTTAGCTAACTCTTTATTACATTTACCTAAAAAAATAAATGCAAGCTCCATGAACATGCACAGCTGTGGATTCCAGCTGCATCTGTAGTTCTGCAAACTTTGACCCCTACAGAGTCGAGCCTTTCAGTTCAATCAGCTGCATTTTGATGTCATCTGTGTCCAGGCAGTCAATGCGAGACAAATCCAGCTGCTCATTAAACCTTTCTGGTTTGATTAGAAAAGAAAACATTGGTCCAAACACCCGAAAGTCCCGAAAACACATTGTGAATTCTGTCTGGAGTCTACGGATGTATCCATGTATTTCTGTGGTGCTGATGCTGCGCTGAGCAGACAGCTCCTGAAGTATTTGAGGTGTTAGAAATTTCAACATCGCTTGATAAAACTGCCAGCTAGCAACGTCCCTCTCACCGGTAGGCGAAGTTATTTTTAGCCAATTACAAGTTGAATCTGGTAGTTGGGGTTGTTAGCTAAGATAGGTCATTAAGAAGCGGCACAACTAATGTGTCTATGTGAGCTAATTTGCGATGTGCACCACTGGCCCGGCCATTTATTTCTTTAATGCACCTGCTCAGATTAATTCACTACATGACGTGCCCAGGGCTGGACTGGGACAAAAAACTCGGACAAAACCGGGCATTTTGACTAGAGACCGGCCCCCCAGGTATTATAGGAAAAGCCATAAAGCCTTTGAATGAAAACAAACGCTGTTGTGACAGTGATGCACGCTGTCTTGTTGGTATATATATGATTTCTATACATTGTACATCAGATAAAAACTTGGTTGTAAGATTCAGATAATTATTTATTTAAAGCGAGACACTTTAAATGAGGAGGAGAAAGAAAAGTATTTATTTGTGCCCCCCTTTCCCTGTTAATGCCCTACCTGGCCCCCTGGCAAAACTTTGCTAGACCCGCCCCTGCACAGCTGTCAGGTACATAGAAAAGGATCGTGGTGTTATTTGTCTCTCAGAAACAGTTCATAACTTCCCTTCAACTCATTCATGTCACCTACAAGGTAAACCTGTTTCTCCATCACCTGTTCAGCTCTGATGATTCAGTAAGGACATCTCCTGGTTTCATCTTCATGTTTCCCTCTCACCACATATCCAAACAGATATCATGACCAGCAGCTTTACAGCTGTGGCTCCAGCAAACATCAGCTGATACTAGAAATTAATATTAAATAAATTCTAACAACAGCTGATCAAGCTTAAACGTGCTGCTGGTTTCTTCTTTCTGGTGCAAAGTGGGCGACAAACAAACGAGAGAGAAAAGCCGATCAGCTGATCATTGATCAGTTTCATGATTGAAGTATCAACAGGAGAGAGAGAGGGGAGAGAATGAGAGAAGAAGAGGCAGCTGTGCAGCAAAGACAGACTAACTCCAGCTTTGTGTCTTTTTCATTGTAGCTGAAGTCTGGGACAAACTGTTCCTTTTCACCTCAATACGAAATGCGTAATAATTTCTCTGAATGCGGGACGACTCTGTTTATTACGGGACGGTTGGAAACTCTATTAACTAACAAAATAAAGTTCACTATCAGTAACATCATAGCACCCACCCAGCTGTATAGAAACTCCGTCATGCTAGCTCACGCAGTACGAGTTATTGTAACTGACTGTAAAATAAACTCCACCTAAACTTGGTTTATATCTGACCCAGATAGACTGCAGGTCATAACTTCTTACCTGAAGTTCAGTTCACCTGACACTGGGACCGGCGGCCGCCTCGGGGCTCTCCTCCTGCTGTCTCCCCTTTCTCTCATCCACCTGCTGGCCTCTGTGGAAGCTCCGCCACAGCCACCACCAGAGTTATTTTTACACATCTGCCAAAAAATCATCAGCCCATAAAAACGAAAAATCGCCGTCGGGCAGTCCAGCTATGGTCGTGCCATCAGTTAACCCTTCGCGTGCCCAGGGTTGCAGACCCCTGCTGTAAGGAATTAAGTAATGCAGATTTTTTTCTATAATTGTTTAATGAGAGGCAATTTTATAATTCCATTATCTAAAATGACTTGAGCTCAGTACTTTTTAAATGTGGACTCTGAGGAGAGGTCTTCAGTTGACATAGAATGATGGATGCTTGAATTCCCTGAAACATTTGGATGTGTGATCTTTGACAGCAGATTTGGTTGTCAGAGATTGTACATCCAAACATTTCAGGGAATTCAAGCATTCGTCATTAACTCGAGCGCCACTCCTGACAGTCTACAATGGTAGAGAAGCTCAAACAGTCCTTAAAAAGGCCTCTCAAATATGATTTCAGGAAAACGTTGAAAAACAGCTCTACCTTCATCCCAAAAGTATTTTTGAGAAAACTAATGACAACAGGAATCTGCATTTTGCACAAATTTTTCTTTCTCCTGGATTTTTTAAATTCTCAGGTGGACATTTTTTGTTGTTGTTGCTTTTTTTAACTTGATAAATTGAGATAATGTTAATTATGAAGGATTTATGGATATTAAAATGTAATTGTTGCCCTGTTAAAAAGATCAGCTGCATCATTAAGCAGAAGGGCAGCTGTATTTCCCATATACTGTAATATGTACATGTACAAACTAAAGCATTTCATTGTTCAAACCGTAGAACAATGAATTGTTAAAAGAATAAGTACAATTTAAGATTTAGGTAAGTTTAACACAATTTAACTGCAAACATTTGTGCAAATTCTATTGAAAAGAACTAAAATTACTTTACTTATTAAACCCATTCAGTTCAGTTTGGACTCTTCTTAGAATCAGAGCCTCCAGGAGCTCCGGCTTACAATGTATGAATTGAAATTCCACTGCTGTGGGAAATTTACATTTTCATAAGTCATCTGAACTTTTATTGTTTCCTGTAATATTGACGACAGTGTGTGTTTGTGTGAACCGTACAGGAAATATGTGTCTACTACTGTAACTACTAGTAGATCTACTGCTTGTGGTACTATTGGCATATATTTATTGATGTTTCTTTGTCATCATATGTCATTTAGCTATTTGTGAATTTAAGTGGTAATATTGTGCAGGTAAACTTGCTTTATTAATACGTAAAGTTTATTGATATAGTGCTTTTTAAGATGAGGACATGTCAAAAAGTGCTTTAGAAACGTATTAAAAAATGTTGAGATCATCACCTGAATCCAGTAAAACAATACAAAACACCCAATCGACTGGTATTTAAAGAGACTGTAGGCTGCTCCTCAGGTTTGGCGCTAAAGTCTGATATATATTAGATTTCAGGAGGATTGTGTCAGTATTTCTACTTTGGTGTTTCTCACAAAGAAAACTATGAGACTCAAATCATCAGCAGGGTTTTAACCTTTAAGCAAACAGGCAGGAGGGTTTAAGTGTAGATTTTATTTATATCTGATCAATAATGAATAATGACGACTCTGAGGATGTCTGGATTTCAGCGCTGTGAGTCTCAGAGCAGGTGTGGAGTAGGTTAGATCACACTGACCTCTGGATGTTTCAGTCATCAGCTGCAGGTTCTGAGCTCTGACTCAGCAGCTCAGAAAAACACGATGTCAAGCATCTCATTTAAAAATAAACATCCCCTCAAATCACCACAGAAAAATGACGTAGAAAACACCGGGCTTGTTTTTAGATGGTGGTGTAATGAACGATACTGCTCGTGTTTAAAGATCAGTTTGTGTTGGATAATTGTTTTGTCAAGTGAAAAAACAGGATTTTGACTTTTAGCAGTGGATAAAAAAGCTGAAAGTTGTAATTCTGATTTATAATCAAAGTGTTCATGAATGAATTATTCATGGCATGTTCACGGTCATATACACGACATGGATGAAAATTATAGATTGATCGACGTGTATACCAATTTGCTGAAGCCTTTGATATATTAATGACGTATATTATTGTTGGGCAGCTTGCTAATGCAATTTATCTGCAAGATAAGATACTAAAGGTTTAAAATAAATGATGCATTATTTGTATGTATATAGTAGAAGCATAAGCATAACATGGGAATATGTTACAATGTTACAGTGTGTAAGTGAGTGAATGGTTGTACCTTCTTTCTGCTCTCATCCACTGGAAGATTAACAATACTCTGACCCACATGCCCCCTTCTGGACTCACCTCTGTTAATATCTTAGCAGTTTGGCATACATACAGTAAACTTAAAACTTTCTATTTTTTAAGTTTTTCCTGCAAAAACTGATTTATGAAATAATTGTTTTAATCAGAGAAAATAATTTCTTCATTTTTATTTTTTATGTCACATTATTTTGTAAATATCAAAATGTGTTTATTTTCTCTTGTACTACATTATTTTTTATTTTATTTTATTTTATTTTGTTTTTGCAGGTGGACTCTGTACATTCTGAAAAAAATGAGAAAATAACGTTTTTAATAAAAAGCGGTTGGGTTGGAGGGGTGTGGCCTAGTCGTCACATGACCTGCACAAACCAAACACGTGCTTCCTGTTGCTGCCCGCACGTTGCCTGTTCCTTTCTGATTTTTTTTGAGCCACAGTACGAACAATACAAAGTTTGCGGCTCTGAAAACGGAGGAAAATCTCTAAAATGCCGCGAGCCAAGCAGTCAGCCCGGAGGAAGAAGTTTGACTACAACCGGAACCGGAAGAACGTGAAGACGAAGAACAAGAAGAAGTCGAACCCGAGGATCGAGCAGTGAGTGTTAGCATGTGTGCTAATATTAGTAGGAATGATGCAAAAACACGTTGTTAAAGCTGCAGCTAAAACATAGCAGTGACCCGAGAGTCGACTAATTGATTGATCGAGTACGTTAATTCACCTTTGTTTAAAGTTGATTGGTCCCATTTGTTCAAGAAATGTTCCATTTGGATAAACTTTTCATAAAAGAGTATTTTATACTTTTAACACAAGTATCTGACTGTGAACTGAATATTTGTCATGAAATCAGCTTTTTGATGTTAGAGGATGAACGTACAGAGGCCCACTAAAACCTCACCTGCTGTTTTTAATGCAGTTGTTTGAGTGATACACAGACTGATGATGGAAATGATCATTAGTGACGGTGACAGGCACTACAATGTCCTTTTATGTGAACCAACAACTGAAATATTGCAGCAGATGTGCAGGGTGTCTTTAAAAATGCTGAGAAAACTGGACGAGTCATGTCATTAAGAAATGGAAGGAAAATAAATCCCGCAAAGACCTGACACAGGGCCTGAGAGATGGATCTGCGGTTTACTGTCAGGAAGTCATTGTTAACGGAGGGAAACAGGAAGATTAGGCTGAGGTTTGCCAGTTATCCAAACACTGGACTGAAAATCAGTGGCAGCAGATCTGATGGAGGGATTATTCCCTATCATCGCTCCATCAGAGGAGCCATGTGTAAAACACGCTGGAGGCTCTGTGATGGTTTGTAGCTGGGTATCTTGGCAAAACCGTTAAAAAGTACCATTAGATTTTGATCCACCACGCAAATCATCTGGAAAGCATCTGATTGGCAACGGTTGCATTTGTCAGCATGACAGTGATCTCAGTGTCAGTGTAGTAAAAGCACATCTGGTTAGAACAGCATCAGTCATGGATTGGCCTCCCCGAACCAAGACCTCAACATTATTGAAGCTCTGTGGGGTCATGAAAGTGAATGAAGAGCTTTGAATGTCCTTCAGAAAGCTTGGCGAAGTATTCCTGAAGACCTCTTAAAGAAAATACTGGCTGTATCCGGCTGTGTTGGAGGACTAAGGTTTTCATGACAAATGTCGATTACATGTATTTTTGCACGTTTCAGTAAAGTCTTGGGGTGGCCCAAGAACTTTAACGTTAATTAGTAATAAATCTGGTGAATAACTGTTCCTGTGTATTAAAGACTTGATTCTACAGACAAACTTGTGCTCTTGGTCACGTGCTAGGCTGCAGCAGATGAGCTGTTCTCATGTCTAACGTGTTGTCGTTGTCAGAGCTCAGATTCGAAATGCGTGGGATGACAACAAGTCCGTCGCCAGGAACCTGCAGGAGATGGGTCTGGCTTTTGATCCTAACCGCTCTCTGCCCATAAAACAGCAGAAGGTAAGAGACTGCGCACAGTTTAGGTCTCGGATCTCTTTAGCTGCGCTTAATTTGCTCTAAAAAAATGTTTTAGATGCAGCAAGGATCCAAAGTCAGTTTCGAAACATAAATATGAATTTATTCATAAATGAATGTGAATGTTTATATTTTATTCAGGTCTTCTATCCAATCTTTCTAATCATCTGTCATTCAGTTTTGGTGAGCCTGTGTGAATTAGCCTCAGGTCTTAGCTGACAGCACATCTTCTGCCGCTGTAGCACATCTGCTTCGAGCAGTATGCACCCAGAGATGGTGCTCCGCCTACCTTGGCTGTAACGAGTGTTTTTTTGAGTTCTTGTTGCATTCCTATCAGCCATGGCTATCCTGACCTCTGACATCGAAGAGGCATTTTCAAACAGCTCACTGGATATTTTCTCTTTTTCAGACCATTCTCTGTAAATTGTAGAGATGGTTTGAAAAACGCTTCTGAAACACTCAGACCAACAACGTCCACCTTCCTGCCTCATTCTGATGCATCAGCAGGTCACCCTGACCATGTCCACATGATTGGCTCATTAGATATTTGTGTTAACGAGCAGCTGAGGAGGTGTACCTAATGAAGTGGTCTGTGAGTGTAGAGCTAAATGAAAGTGATTAAATTAGTCACATTTATAGCAACTAACCTTTTATGTTCCAAACACCAAAAAAGTCCAAGAAAAGGCCGTGGGTGGCAACGGGAGGTTTGTTTTAGAACGCACTTCTGACTCCATTGTTTAAAAATCATATGGCGTTTATTTCGTGGAAAATTATAAACAAAAATCAACCAAATAACTTCTTAAAACTTAAAATTAAACGAAAGTTAACTCAATTTGCTTTAACAACTTCAAAAGTGGTCAAAAAATCATTTTCTAACCCTCCCGTCTTCCCATCATTTGGCAAACAAAAAACCATCCTTACCACACCCCTCCAGGGTGCTCTTAATCCCCTGATTAATGGGAGGGTCCATAAGCCAATAAACCAATCACTTTCCAAAACCTTTTCCAATAAAATGAATTACAAATTTACATAACAAAACTAGGTCAGCATATTCTTATAACTTTAAAGAAAAAACAAAAATGAATACAAATTGCGTTTTATAAACATTCAACAAAAACGGCCACAACAACCTGAAATGAAGGAATGACCTCAAGTTTTTGCTTTAAATTCTGTTAATGTTAAAAACAACCAGCACATTCAACTTGCAGCATGTTTGTGTTCACGTCCTGCAAATGTTAGTTTAAGCCTGAAGGGGGCGACAGAGTGTTAATTATGAAGTCAGCCTGAGATGTTTGATTGCTCCAGGTTTCAGACAGAAACAGAGACGCTACCTCCTGAATTTCTCTCCGCTGATGTTTCACAGCTGCTCGTGTTTTTAATTAATCACCGCTGCCGTTTCAACCCGGGGCTAAAGCGAGCGAATGCCGGCCTGCGGGCTGCACTTCGTTTTCCAGCAGCCTTCAGACATTCAGACGTTTTCATTTTGTTCTCCTGTGACGGCGACTAAATGATGAATTTGTGTCTTCCCCCCGGGCTCGGCAGCGAGGACACTTGAACGGTTTTGTCTCCCGAAACGTCGTCGCAGATGAGATAAAGCACATTTCACAGCCGTCATCGCGTCGCATTACAGTGGAAGATGGATGATTATGTTTATTAACCCAGAGTCCAAACAGGCTGCCTGATGACCTTCGTTGTGTTTTTCTTCCACACGTGCAGCTCCCCAGGGAAGACAAGAAGCCTGCCGTCGTCACCAAGCCCTTCATCGTACAGCGTGAGTGTCTCCTCCTCATGTACACGAATGTCTGCTTCACTTCATCCTGCAGGTGACAGGAAACGCTAAACTAAATCCCACCTGCTCGTTTATCCATTTATTATTCTTTTATCTGGAGCGAGGAGCTGTTTCTGTCAGACTTTCTATGATTTAGGGATGATTTCTAGTTCATTGGCTCCCATCAACGTGAGAATAAGATGTGATCTTGTAAAGACAATAAGTCGATGGAGAAGCAGTAAGTTTACAGGGCGATGCCAAGGTTGATAAATGACAATAAGAGAACAACAGAAAGGTCTGTGACCTCAGCAGAGGCATCCAGGCCTGCTCATTCAGACGTGGAGGGTTATCGTCGCGACTCCGGACTCCATCTGAGGGTCTGATGTCTTCACCCTGAGTCTGAGGAGGAGTCTATTCACCTTTCTGAGGTGCAGGAACGTAGATCGGCGCTCGTCTCCGTCACTAACGTAGCCCGACAGAGGCCACTGAGCCGGCCGCTGCACAGAGCCCGAGGAGGGTTTGTTGTGTTCAGTTGGCTGGATGCTGCTCACCACGGCTCGTTTAAAGCCTGCTCGTGGATGCCAACCAGGCTGTGCTTCTAGGATTTAGCAAATATTCCCAAACGCTTCATCCGTACACCGGTCTGTCCGGTTCAGCTCGTGACCTCGACCACGAGGCAGCCAGAGTGGGCAGCAAATCTGTAAAATTACAGAAAAAGTTCTGTTAGCTCATCGTCCAGATTGGGGGATTTTTCCATAATAGTGAAAAAAAAGATCTTTACTGCCATTTAATCGTTTATCTATTCTTTATTACTTCAGTATGAACGGCTGTGGAGAGGTCTTCATCAACGGGACAACTTAGGGCTGGGCGATATGGCCTAAAATTCATATCGCGATATAATTTCAAGCATGTGCGGTAACGATATATATCACGATATATTCTTTTCTTCTGTATAACGTATTTTACACACTATAAGTACTTAAAATCCTTTAATTTTAAAAAAATCGAGAGTGCACCTTATGTATGAATCCTGGTTGTGCTTACTGACCTCAAACCGATTTTGGCTGCAGAAATCTGTTAAAAATGTTTTAGTACAACTTTGGTAAGCCACACTGCTTGATGGATTGTCAGAGCATTACGGCTGCCGTAGTGAGGAGCTTCGCGGAGTAATCTGGGTCCAAAACTCCGTCCGCTTCAGGTCCCAAAGTCAAACGAACACTAAGAGTTAAAAACGGTCTAAATTCTTTCATCTTTAATAAAATGATCAGCTGCTTTACCAGGTGTAACAATTAAGTTTAACATCCAGGCATCCATGGAAATAGAAGTTATTAAATTTAATGGAGTTAGAAGTTAGCAGGAAGTTAGCTCGCTAGTTTCCACCTAAACATGACATACCATGTTCTGATTGAGAGATTTTTGAAACTAATTAAAACGTACAGCTCTGCTACCACTTCTGACATAAATGAAGACAGAAAGCTAAACAGCAGTGACGTTTGCAGGGTTACTGAAGTTGGAGTACGTGATTGCTAGCGACACAGCTATGTTAGCATAACATTAGCACAGTGAAGCTGGAGGATGAACGGCAACTTTTTTCCACTCGATAAAAGTCATTAATGAATCAATGTTACAGAAGCGCAGTTTTTGGCTTTCCCCATATTTCAAAAGCGCTTCATCTCTTTGCTATGACTGTCAGCATATTTTGCAGACGATAATGGTTGTAGCCGCTGCGATGCTTTCGACCAAAACAGGCGCAGCTTGATGACATCATCAACATGCGCTATCGCGATAGAGCAGTATAGTCAAAATCTCTATCGTTGGCCAAATTTATATCGTTTCTATTGTATATCGTTTATATCGCCCACCCCTAGGACAACTGTAAACTTCATGTAAATACAGTTAAACGTTGAGAGTTTGTGGCTTTCTTCACATTGGGTGAAGACGTCCAGTGGGCCGGATCCTGGCCCACGGGCCTTATGTTTGACCCCTCTGATATAGGGGGTCTTCTGATTGTTGGCATTTCTCAGTATTGTTGTGGGGTCTTCACCTTACAATATAAAGCACATGGTGAACAATGTGACTTGTAGTGTGAAGCACTTTGAGCGGACAGACACTTTGGAAATACACGAGCGTGGTGAGTTGACCGTGGCGCTGGAGCGGGGGCGGAGTCAGGATAAATCGTCCTCGGCTGCTGCAGATTTCTCACTGATGTGTTTTCCTTTGCTGCTGCTGCTTAATGACATGTTAGTGTTTTTAATGACGCTTCTTCACTTAGTCTTTTCATGTTGTTCGCTCTGTGAATGCAGCCTAATTAAACCAATTAAAATGAAAGCGGCGTTTCACTTCTGTGTGTTTGTTGTGATGTTATAGAAGCAGCAGCTGCAGATTCGCCGTTTTTATTTCCAACCTGTGGCAAGGTCGCAGCTCAGAAACACTCGTCTGCGTCGGCAACCTTATTTCAGTTATTTACCTTCTTCCTGTTAAACCTGATGAGAGTGTTTTTGTTCTTCTTCTTTGGTTTGTGTGAGCAGAGCTGGAGGCAGAGGCCAGCCTCCCCGGCAAAGACACCAAGACGTTATCGACCGACCTGATCGAATACGTTCAGCACATGATCCGAGAGCACAACCAGGACTACAAGGTAAGAACAACCAAGCTTGGACCACAGTGACGGGACTTTCATCTGGATTTAACAGTAAATTACAGCTCCTTCATTTTACGGCCAATTTCCTGAGTTATTCATGAAAATTTCCCAAAAATGAGCAGGTACTGACAGTAAAAGGTCAGGTTTTTCTGCTTGGAGACGCCTCAGAAACCCCCAAATGACCGTTACTCATGTGCGTCACCCATGGTCTCTGCAAGAGGCATCCCATATCTGCACCTGTAACAGCCTCGAAGCACGTCAGGGCCTGCTTTATCTTATTTAAGGGGAGAGAGGCCGGAGCATGTGTTATCTTTGTGTTTCGTGAGCCTGTAACTCAGAAAATAATCACGTTATGAGGATAAATATTAAACATACTGCAGTTATTGCACAGAAAAATCACCTGATTCTGAGGGGGTCGGATCAGAGGCGTTGATTGTTGCAGTTTTTTATACTTGGAAGAACCCTGAAGTGACTTGGATAAACAGAGCAGTGTGGCAGAGGTTTAAACTGAGCTTTTATTTGAAAAATGACTCATTAAAATGAATTTTCAACAGTTGCTTTAGATGAGACTGAGTCACCGCCGGGAGCGCTGCCAAGCCACAGTCGGTCAATAAGAGGGGAAACTGTGAGAGTGGATTTTTCTCTATACAATGAAACGTCCTTCACGGAGAAATGTTCCACCCTCGACTTTCTGAGCAGCTGGAGCTTCGCACTGAGAGGACATGTCGGCACATTCAAGGTTTTTACTGCAGTTCAGAGCCGAGTTGATACTTCTGCTCCCATTAAAGTGATGCTTTTTTCTTTTACAAATCAAAACACAGAAGAACATTCAGACCGAGGTCAACCATCAAATTACCAGCAGATGAAAAATGAAACTTTAAAATCAGGTGCTGAATATACTTGGTGGTTATGACACCTGATCACCGCCCAGGTATAATTAATATGTAGGAAACGCTCATTGCCCCTAACACCGCTCATGCTGGAGGTTTCTTCCTGGTGTCATCAAGCGCTGCCTCATTAGGTGGTTGTTGGATTGTTGGGGTTTCCTCTGTATTACTGTAGGTCAGGGGTCAGCAACCTTTAACACCCAAAGAGCCATTTGGACTCAGGTTCAACGTCAAAGAAAACTCTGGGAGCTGCAAATACTTTGTGACATCTAAAATGAAGATAACACTGCATATATTGTTTTTTACCTTTATGCCTTGTTTGAACAACTACGGTGTGTTGCTGATGAAATCCATGAAGTGCTACAGAGAAAATTACATTTTATTTATGTAATTAACACATTTTGAACTCTTAAAGAAATATAACAAAAGGAAAGCTGAACTAAAATGATCCAGCGAACAAAAACTGTCATATCGTCTTTGGGCTTTTGGAGCCTCGACCTGACTTTTAAAAAATAACTGGAAAAAAGCTCTATGCTGGTGAAAAAAATAGATATTTGCAAAATTCTGCCTAAATATGTATTTTACCAGGTTAATGTGTGTGGCGGGGCGTGGTCTGCAGCGCCGCTGCAGGGGAGGCGGACGCACCTGAGCGGCGCCCGCAATCACGCCTCGCCGCCTTAACGTCTGTGCTCTCTCTGCTGTTGTGTTGTCAGGCTGTGAGCTGCAAAGCTACAGCCGGCTGTGTGCGTCAGCAACCGTGTGTGAAAAGTGGTCAATAAAGAGAAGCTGAACAGCGTGTTCATGGAAACATCGTCGGGTCTGCCGTGATATGTTTACAATAAGACTTATGGTCCCGAACTGCTGCGCACAGCGTCTGCAGATCGGGGCTTTCATCTTTACGCAGGACTGTAAGCTGTCGTCTGTGAGGCGTGAGCGTGTTTGTTCGAAGATCCATAATTGGGGTTGAAAGCCTCGATAAATGCACGGCGTTTCGTACACCGGCTTCCGCAAGTGTGAGGCTTAGTTTGAGCGATGAAAAAATAATAAAATATAATTTTAGTTTTATATTTCAAAATCACAATAATCTTCCAATTTAGAACTACAAGTTAAAAAAGAACTAACATAAATAAAATACACTTTAGTTAAATGCTTCTAATTTATTTTCCCAAACCACGCGGAGCCGCAGTGTAAGGACTGAAGAGCCGCAGGTTGCCGACCCTGCTGTAGGTCTTACAGTGTGAACCACGTCGAGAGGAATTTTGTTGGGATTATATGTAAACAAAATTGAAAAAGAAAAGTCCTGGTGCAGAACAGCAGTCATCTCTTTGTGTAATAATATTTCATACAAGGTGTTCGTCACAGATTCTCATTAGGAGGGACTTTTGGCTGCCTCCAGTGAGTCATTCATCCAAAGACCGACTCCAGCTCCACCTTCCTGGGCTCAGTCGGGCTGCACATGAACCAGTGCAGGGTCTTTTTAGGGAGATCCTTTAATTTTTCACAGAAGAAAGACTTCAGTTGACAGTGGATGGTGGAGCTGGAGTCGGTCCAAAGGATGAGAGACTCACTGGAAAGGAAGCTGAAAAATGTTGGACAGCAAGTTAGCTGGAAAGCACGAGCTGGTTAGCTGAACAAGAAGGTTAAAGATCAGCACGTAGCAGGTGGGAAATGCTGAGAGTTAAACTGACCACTTGTTTTCTAATACAGCATGGATCCATTATTTAAACTAAGACCCATCAGTCAGTGGAAAACAAGAGCAAGATGCTGACAGTAAAAAGCCTTCAGCCTGAATCTGCTCTGAATTCAATTAAGCATCACTTAGCTGAATAACGTCTGGTTAATGTTCACAGAGGAAGGCTCTCTCACGCTGCTGTCCCTTCCTTCCCGCTCTGCAGGCGATGGCCAGAGACGAGAAGAACTACTACCAGGACACGCCCAAACAGATCAAGAGGAAAATCGGCGAGTATAAACGCTGCCACCCGCAGCACTACGAGGCCTTCGTCAGCTCGCTCGCAGAGCCAATGGTCCAGTAGAAGATCTGCTGTGGGTCTGAGGAAGTGGACTGTGGACATTCAGACTGAGGTCGAGTGTTTGGACGGAGAGTAAAATACTGGCGAGTGCCGAGGAAACACGTCCATGTTCTGGGACGTTTCTCCCTCCTTTTGTATTTTTAATTGAGTCATTTTGTTTCAGGATTTATTCGCTCTTTCTTGTGAAAGTCAAACATGACTGAAATGAGATTTTTAATAATTTAAACCCCTTGAAACTCATCCAGCAGGTGTGTTTTTTTTCCCTCTCTGGGATAAAAGTATTTCAGTTTCCTCCATTATCCTCATAAACCACAGGAGGACCCGAACATCCGAGTAAAATCATGAAAAATGGATCTATTTTTATTGGTGTGTTCATTGATTTCTGTTCGTCCGAAACCACAAGACAAGAATGATCTGTGCAGGGATCGAATATCAAGTGAGATGCTAAAATAAAGAAGTTGGTGAATCTTTACTGATAAATAACAAATATGTGAGCGGGTTTTTTAAGAAATAAAAGTCGGGATGATTGTTGGGACGCTCAGAGAGTTTCTGGATGTGACCAGAAGCGACAGATCAAAATATTTTTGCTGATTTGGAGGAGAGCACTACAAAAATGTTAACGCTGTGTGAAAGCGTGACCCAGATCTTGCTTTTGGCGTGGCTTTAAAGACCTAACATTACATTTCACAGCTCTGTTTTAAGCAATTCTTCTTTAAGGGATGGGAACTACGTAAGGATTATTTTGAACTGTCAATCATGCAAAGCTCCTTAAGCAGAGTCCAAAAGTAGAAACATGGAGATTTGAAACAAGTCTTTAAACAGCTGATTCAAAAACGTGTTGAAAGGCTTTAAAATTCCACCAATAAGGGAAAAATATTTTGTGATTTATTTATTTTTTTGTGCACAATTGTAAACTAAATTCTCGTTGCAGTGGAGTTCAGCTTCAGTCTTAGTTTTAATTGTGTTTAAATGCAGAGGAAGTTTGTTCACTGTGAGTGTTTAGGTAGAAACCTCATTAGAGTCTGGTTTTACTCTTTTACTTTAAGTGTTTAATATAAACGTTAATTTGAGTGTTTGATACGAGATTAATTCTGCAGTAGAAGCCGAATCAGGATGAGGTCTTAAATTTAAAAACATGTTTTAATCGGACGCTCGAAGTGCTTCACCGTCTTTGAAAAACCTGCAGGAGCCGTCGGTTTCATCAGTGGAGATGGAAGTGAGGACAGACACGACGACCCTGAGGCGAACGTGAGATACGTGATAACAGACAGGTCATGATGTCCTTTTGAAGAAAGAGAAACACGCGTCCGTGAGCTCCTCTGAAGACAGGTCTAATTTTTAAAAGGGTCCATTAGATTACACTTGGTGCTCTCATGAAGTGTTTTATTTTACAGGGCTTGGAGGTTTGAACAAAGGAGACAAAACGCAGTTATTTTAATGACCAAAAGGGGGCGGCGACTGTGAGACGATGGCCCTGCTGAGCCATGATGAGTTCAAGGGCTCAGCTTCTAGTTTCTTGTCTTCATGACTACATTGTGATACTGATGATGTAGATTATGGTCTCCATTAGTCAGAAAGGCAGAAAAACCAAGGTAAAATAATTTACTCACTGGTTAACCAATGAACATTCAGCATCCCTCAGTTTCACAGCCCGCCTCTCGCTCTTCACGACAATCAAATGGCCTGTCAACCCAAGAGTTGCAAAAATGTTTCAGTTTAAACTGAAACTACAGTCGTTTGTCTCTGAATCACAGAAGGTTTAAATCAGGGATGTCCAACTCGTTTTACATCGTGGGCCAGATGTGTAACGTTACAGAAAAAGTTCTGCTTCTTTATACTTCAGACTGTCCTATAGTTGTAGAAAAATAAAGCATTGTTTATTTATTAATTGGTAGAAAATGTCACTTGGTGTAGTACGGTGGTTAAGGGTGGCTGCGTGGTCTTTATCAATAAGAAAAGCTGTAAAAGTCATGAAAATACAGTTAAAATTAAGGATCTATGCACTCCTTCATATTCTAAAGCTGTGAGTCTTTGCCGGGTCGAGTTCTGCTCCTGGGGCTCATGTTTGACACCCCTCGCTTAAAATCTTACATTCATGCTGTGGGAACACTGAACATCTGTCCCAGAGTTCATGGTAAAATGTCCAGAAAATGTCAAATTATCATGATAAGAAACAAAACCAAATAAATCCAAGATTAAATAAAATGATTGGTCCTGGTTGGACCATGAAGGTGATGTTAACCAATCAGTCCTGTTCAATCCTCACGTGCCTGTGAATCGAGTCATTTCCCTCCCTGTGTGAAACACTGATGGCAGATCTGCTGTAACGTCGAATAATTCAGATATAACAAGGAAAAGTGTTTCTATTGTGATCATTTCTGAACTAATCGATCAAACGCTTACGTTTTGTGTTCATATATATATATCAAGCCAGGTTTATGCACATATACATATGTATATGTGCATAAACCTGGCTTGATTCCTTTGATTCAGCAAATAATAACTGAGATTATGAAATCATGACGAGTTTTTATGACCCCGTCTGTTAAACTGATAGACTAGGGAACATCTGCTTTGTTCCTTTATCGTCTTTGGTTGTTGTTAGAGATTATCTCCCCCACGACAGCTAAACAACATCTTGACAAACTCTTCATCAGCTGTTTCACCTTCTGAGCTCTCATCAATCATTTACAGCCAAGAAAAACATCTTTGGCGTGAGAGCAGGAACTTCTTATCTGAGGTCGTACTGAAGGAATGTCGGGCTGATTGCTCAGTTTATCAATAAACTCCGCTGCTTGTGAATTATTAACGGAGTCGTTCAGTGTGAAAAATCAGGACCTTTGTGGTTTTTTACCAAGTTTGGTTTATTACTTCATATTTGTGTACAGTGTGTGCTGAGGAAATATTTGTATTTCCCGGGTTGCAACCACCAGCATCCGCTGATTTGCGAGTGGTTTCTCACCAGATGAGAAAGACCCCAAAGCTCGCAGATTACCTGTAAACACTCTGCAACTAAACTGAGGTCGTTTGGCTTCTAAGTAAAAACGGCGTCTTTTAAATTCACAGTTTCAGCACAGCTCAGAGTAAATGGCGAATGTTGGGCTACCACAGCAATCTGTGGGTGACTGACATCATTTCAAGGAAGTTTCTGGCTGGAGCACACTCTTTGCAACCAGCCCACCACCAGTGACAGCAAGACGCTTCCAGCAACCACTTGCTAACTGGTTAGGGAATGGTGGCTGCTGGGCCTGTGCAATCAATCAATGAATCAATAAGAGCAACTCTGTGATTTGGATTTGATAAGGCCTCCTTGATAAGGGTTTCTTTTGGCGTTATACTCATTCTTGTGCATTCTGTATATACACTAGCATACAAGGACAGTCTTGTATCTGTTATATAACTGTTTTGGGAGATGCAGTTTCCTGTTAGGTCATGTACTAAAATGACATTCATGGAAGTCAGGTTTCACCCATGGTGCATCTCTTTCTAGGGTTGTTCGATATAACGATATATATCGGATGACGATATAAAAACATCTATTGTTTCATTTTACGCTATCGTTTGTTTCGTGGTGTCGCAAAATAAACTGTTTACGGCAATATTTTTTCATCGTTTCGATGGTCACTGTAGTGGTTATATTAATCTCTTAAAGTTCTCTCTTTCTCTTATATGTAATATAACCACACTACGGACGGACAAGCGCCTGTTTTTATGCGTTGTCGTTAGCAACAACGACGGTAAAACCATCGCGTGTCCGCTTGTTTATGTTCCACATAAACCTTTCACAATAAAGCTCAAGATCCTGTTGAGACTTTTCAAAATAAACTGAATCACGTGAAAGATGCAGAGTATTTACGGATGAGAATTAAAAAAGAGCAGCCAGGTGCTAATAAATAAACCTTAGACTCCAACGTTAGAACAGGCTTTTCCCCGCAGCACGCCGTGTAATAAATACTCTCAAAGAAAACGGCGTCCGTTACAACTTATGTCTAAAAATGTATCGTTTCATGTATCTGTTAAAACACTCGACTCCAGCTACATGACGCGCAGCTGGAAACACTTCACACAAGTCGAGCTGCCCGAGATTCACAGAATTTACAGAAAATGTTACATTTTTGTGATTTATATCGTTATCGGGACGATAGATGTCTTATATCGGGATATGAGATTTTGCGCATATCGCACAGCCCCATCTCTTTCCCTCATGAATCACTTCATTCTTTAGATGTTATGTATCTTTACAAGCCAGTGATCCGTCATTTGGGGTGTTTTATGCCTCAGTCGTACCTGCTGTGAGGCTTTGCTGACTGAGTCACACTCGTAGCAGTCTGCCGTGAAAACAGAGTGAAACTGAGCCAGAGTGACGTCTCAGCAAATTCATAAAAGTCCTGCTCTGCCGGCTGGGGAACTTCACCCATGAAACAAGTCCGGACATTTATAGATTTGGTTCATATTGTCAGTGTTTGCAGTGAATTGCTCAGTCAGCAGACGCAAGGGTGATAAGGCATTTTCCACGGCTAAGCAAGCAAATAGGATATTTGTTAGGCGATATCTCAGAGCTCCATTCAATGGGTGATATAACAGGATACTTACAAGCTGAGTGCAAGCCTATGTTTATGGCATGTCTACTCTGTGCATGTTTCCCCACTTGTACTTTAGCACCTCATTTACATGGGATTCATCTCTGTTTAAGCCGAGCGACAAGGTTTGATGGCTTTGAATGACATGAAATCCTCTCTTGGTAATTCTTTAACCATTGGTTGTTTCTGGGAAATCAAAACAAATGAACTACAGATAAAAATAATTAACCCAGTGCCCACACACTTGGGTGTCCACACTGCCAGCCTTTCCACACGGCAGGGTGACGACAAAACCCCATCAGCTTTTTTACAACCGAGGGTAAAAATTAAAAAAGATGTTTGCTCCTCAATAACTGCATTTTTGTCAGCGACCTTGGTTTTCTTTCTTTAAAAGCGAGATTACTTAATAAGAAGTAATGCAGGACAAAACTGTCATAAAATGTATTTACAATTTCATAAACAAATAAAAACAAAACAAATATTGAGAGATGAGAACCAATCAGAACTACCAGTATGGAAAAGAAATAGAAAAAACTTAAAAGACTTGCATCAGATGTGGCCTACTTCATCTAGTGAATCATAGAAGGCTCATATGATTTACTCATGAAAGTGGCCACTTTCATATATAGTTTTAGTAAATATCCAAAACATGCAAGTTTCATTTATATAATTTTTTGAGCGAGCTTATATCTGTTTTCACTCTTGTATGCTTTTCATACAAGTTTCACACAAGACAGAAACAAACTTTATAAGATTTATATAAATCTTTTCCATATGGGTAAGTAAGCTGTGTAGTAAGGCGGGATGAGTTTGTAAATCATCCAATTAGAAGTAATGTCCTTGTACATTAAGGTTAGACTTGCTAATCTGATCTGTATCATGTATCATGTCCATGATGCTCAAAGGAGAGGAAAACTCCACCATCGATGAGACTTTCCAACTCTTGGCTTTAAAACTCTGTTTGAACAAAGTGAGGCCTGCAATGCTAAAACCAAGACGGACAGTAAGGCAGCAACTGTTTGCTCTTCCTGTCATTGGCGAGAGGCGGTGCCTCATGCATGACCTGTGCAAAGCATGAGGCAAACTGTGGTCTATAACTGTGCAGTGTTGAGCTATAGTTGTTTTGGGTTCCTGTACAAACTGAGTGAGAGGCTTGAGAGCTTGGCTTGCTCTCAGTGAGCGCTGGTCTGCCATCCGTCACTGATTCTGTTCATAATATTTATGGACATTATTTCCAAGCACAGCCATAGTTTTGAAGGGATCTCAGGATCTTGTTCCTGCTTTATGCAGATGATGTGATTCTGTTGACTTCAGCTTGCACCGGGGCTGTTTGCAAGTGTGAAGCACTTGAGATGAGAGTTAGCACCTTGTAGTCTGAAGCCATGGTTCTCAACCAGGAACAGCTGGACTCCACACTCTGGGTTGGGAATGAGGTCCTCTCCCAGGTGGAAGTTTTAGTATTTTGGGAAGAGTGGAGCGTGAGATGGACTGACAGATTAGTGTGGTCCTGGCAGTGATGCAGATGCTGTACTGGTCTGTTGTGGTGATGACAGAACTGAGTGTAAAAGGACACGTGTTGATTAACTGGCTGATCTATGTTCCTACCCTCTCCTATGATCACGACCTATAGATAGAAAGAATAAGATCAGCAGCAGAAATGAGTTTCCTCTGAAGGTTGTCTGTGCTCGGCCTTAGAAATAGGCTCAATTGAGAGGGGCTCAAAGTAGAGCCATTATTCTTCCACATCAAAAGGAGGCAGTTGAAGTGGTTCAGCATCTGATCCTTATTGGATCATTTTGACCCCTGAAATACTATCGCGGGATGGCAAATCCGGTCGTTGAGTTATGACGTGGCGAATCCTACTTCCGGGCCTAAAGTAGTCTGTGTTTAATATGGCTTTTGTGTTGTTAACATGTTTAATGTTTTGTATTTTCTTCTATTTAATCTCAAAAAGCTCCTAAAAAAAAGTCAGTGACTACTGTTGACCTCCCTCGGCTTTTATTACCGCTAATCATTTATTTAAGCTCAGTTTTTAAACCCTTAGGATGTAGCTACAGCCCAGCCCATGCAGCAGTATATGAATGACTAACCTCGTACTGTGGATGGATTATCTCAGTTGTTCTCCTGGTTGAAGTTTGGTCCTTTTACAGCATCCTGCCATGCGATTACATTTGTTCCTGACCACTGAGAACACTCACGTTAACTTTTATCCAGTGGAAAAAAGTTAGCTTGTTTATATTATGCTAACATAGCTGTGTCGCTAGCGGTCACGTAGCACATCATTATATAGCAGCTAGCCAAACTTCAGTAACCCAAAAACGTCACTGCTGTTTAGTTTTCTGTCTTCATTTATGTTGGAAGTGATAACAGAGCTGTACGTTTGAATTTGTTTCCAAAACCCCGCAGTCAGGACATGCTATATTGTATTTAGATAGAAGCTAGCGAGCTAACTTCCTGCTAACTTCTAACTCCGTTAAATGTCATAAATTCCGTTTTCATGGATGCCTGGATGTTAAACTCAATTGTTACACCTGGTAGAGCAGAACGCTGATCATTTTATTAAAGATGAAAGACTTTAGACAGTTTTTCAACTCTCAGTAATGCCATAGTGATCATTTGATATATGGACCTGCAGCGGCGTTTAGGCCCAGACACGGCTAGTGATGTCAGACCAGTGTTGCCAACTCCTCAGTAAGGAAAATCGCTATTGGCTGTCCTAAAAGTCGCTAGAAGTCACCAAATGACGTCATCACCTAATTTGCATAATTTGTCATGCTAACGTAATTGTAACCTACGTTGTTGGAGAGAGAAATAACATCGTGGAAGAGACATAAAGTGAGTAAAAAAACGTCCTAAATGCAGTTAGAATTTATTTAGAACTACAAATTAAATTTCTTTTAGCAATTATTGTTTCATGCGCGATTCATTTGCTGTTTGGACGCACAGGTGTGAACATCACCTGCCCTGATAGCAGCTGGGGGAGGACTATCCTCCACCCGTGAGCGCTTTGGCACGGGTGAGGCGCCGACGGCAGCACTGCTGCTTGTTGAGAGTAAGAGCGATACGCGTTTTCACGTCAAAAAGTCGTCATAAATAAATCTCCAATAACACCAGAAAAAGTCGCCAGATTTGTCGCTAGTCGCTTTTTAGAAAAAGAGTCGCTAAGGGGGTCTGAAAACTCGCTAAATATAGCGACAAAGTCGCTAAGTTGGCAACACTGTGTCAGACTGAACGATCGGATAGGTTTTTTAATAACATCGCTGATTGTACTTTGGATAAAAGCTGCAAGTTGTATTACTGAAAAGTTTAGTTTAGTACAAGTTATACCTTTGTAATAGTAAAATAAGCATTTTTTTTTAGATGGCATTAATGACAAAACTAATAATGCTTTAAGGAAGAAAAACAGTGTTGCCATTTCTTTTCTTTTAGAAATCTGCATGTCTTTGTTACAGCAGAGCAGTCAGTAAAGTAAGTACTTGACAAACATGAGACTTTGTGTCACTCTTATCACATGGGAAAAAAACAAGCAAAACAAACTTAAACCAATTTTCCAAGTTTGAGATGACTCGATTATGTCTTCTTTATCTTTCTCCAAATTTTGTCACAGCATTTACAAAGGTGGATCTGCATTTTAAACACGTGAGTCAAAGGTTCAGGATTGACTGACTGATCCTGATCAGACTGAGTCACCATGCTTCAAGCAGCTTTTTTCTACGCACAGAAGCTCCGCCCACCTGGCTCTCCAGGGAACCGCATTTTCAGAATAAAGTTGGATTGAAAAGTGATAGGAAAGGAACCAAAACATCTCAAGTTGCACTAACAGCCAGTAATTAGATTAATAAGCATTATTTTAAACCGTAAATCATGCAAAGCAACTCTAGTAGAATTCAAGAATAAACCCACTGAGCTGGAAATGAACTGAATAGGTCCCCTTCAGGTTTGGTGATAAAAAACCATGTAGACATGCATGAATGTATATCTAACAGAACACATAAAACAGGAAATGCAGTGACTGGTTATAAAACAGTGTTCAAACAGCAAATCCACTCAACTTTAAAGTGAAAATATTTCTGAAGTACATCACAAGGAATAAAACTTCACATTCATTAAAAAGCAAAACTGTGCGTCCGAAGCGAACATTGCTGCTCACATACAGCATTTAAAGATCTAGCTAATTCCATTTTATCTTACACAGAGCTTAAAAGTCAAATACTTCATTAACACATTCGAAGACGTGTAGTTTACGGGATAACTGATTCCTACGCAACTACTGAAATGGGACTGGAAGTATGAGCTTATAAATGGGATGACGTCCAGACTGCACGGGCAAAAGAAAGACGAAGAATTGGTTTTAGATCCACTGCTGACTATTACTGCCCATAACTAGAGAATCTGAGGGTAGACAACTTGGCATTTTTCAAGAAATTGTTTGAGGGTTTACAGAAGCACGATGGGTTCAGTTCACAAAATCAATTCCCCATCTGAGACACGTATCTCTTCAGAAAAAGAGACAAAAAGTTTGTCAGGCAAATGCACGACATAAACAGTATTTCACGACCATGTCGCAGCAGCCCATTGTGTTGTTTCTTCAGTAAGACTTTTATGACCATAAACACATTTTTAAAACAACCAGTTGCAGTTTCACAGGAGTTTTTAAAATACTCACAGCCATTATATTAAACCGGATTTGGAACACAAATAAGTTGATTTGTTTTTCTTCACCTTCCTGAACACAAAGTTCCAACTGTGGCTACGTCCACAAGTACCCGGGTATTTTTGAAAACGCAGATTTTTCTATGCGTTTGCACCTTTCGTCCACACGTAAACGGCGTTTTCAGTCACTGAAAACAGAGATTTCTAAAAACTCCGGCCAGGGTGGATATTTTTGAAAACTCAGTTTTTGCATTTACGTGTGGACGAGGAAAACGGAGAAAACGCAGCGTCAAAGGTGTGCGCATTTTTTGACGTCACACTGTGCACCACTTTATTGTTTAGGTGTAATGAATTTCTACAATACTATTACTGTTAATTGTACTCTCTGCAGTGTTTAAATGCTTCCATATACACACACAGTTACTGTCCCTCCACATATAAAATCTCCGTTTTCAAAAATACCCGTGTACGTGTGGACATAGCCTGTGTCTTTTTTGTTTTATCCATCCAGTCTCATATCTGTGTACATACTGTTCATATTTTCCACTTTTACAGAGCAACAAAGTCCGCCATCACCTTGTTCTGAATGTACAATTAATTATTTCAGAGGTCACATTTCAAATATCTAAAATTGGTTGAATTTAAAACACTGGGTTAGGTTTAAAACGTCACGGTGCCACGTCTTATAAAGCTGATTTGTGCTCCAGACACTAAATATACTTGCAAAGTCGTGCTGTTTCAAAAACAATTGACAATTCGATCCTATTAACATGAATTTTTTTTTTTGGCGACTTTTTCCACCGAGCTGGAAGAACTGCAACGGATTCGTGACTTTTGAATGTTTCTTCTTCTCCCAAGTTGACAGACATTAAGTTTGTACCGAAAACGTAAACATCTGTAATTCATTATGGTGTTAGCGTGGCATTATCTTGGTAGTGCATGGATTTATCATTGATTAATATGCACACAGGTTTTTTTATATTGCAGCTGCCAGTAGTAGAACTAGATTAGCTAACGTTGTGCCGACTAATCAAATGTACGACTACTGCTTGTTTTCACTTATTTTAAAGTACAGCAGCCACATTAAGTATCTGTATTAAAGTAATTAAAGCACACCTCAAACATGAAGCATTTGAATACGTAGGCTTTCGGCCACAGTTTAGAGAAAGAGAAGAAAAAAAGAGTAGCTGTTCATTTTTGTTAGCCTGTTAAGCTAACAATGAAAAGCAGCTAACGCCCAGTGTCTGTACATCGTTTTGTTTAAAGTGTTTCCTAGGAAACGACAAACTGTTTAATAAGCAAGGAGTTATTTTCACTTTACGACCTTTGGAGTCGCTAATCTTTGTTCCCCCGAAAATGACAAAACCTGCAAGAAGTAAAAATGCTGCATTTTTTACTCTTATTTTTTAAGTCTCGGACTTCCCTTTGAATTTCCACACGATGTTCCACTAGATCTCAGAGAAGCAGCTTCATCCTCTGAAGCAAACTCAACCAATCCCCAAACGCCAACCGTTCTGCTCGGCCAACGCCCTGATCTGGCTTTACACAAAAACATTTCATAAAACATGAAAATCTGACAAAAATCTGTTTCTACAAACCTGACACCCAACAGCACACATTTTATATACACGCAAACTACATGCTTAAATAAACCTGTAACAGGCCGACATTAAATAAGAGTCTGAGTCAGCAGCAGAAGGTGATCTCTGTAAGATCTGAGTCACCTCAGGGCCACCTTCTGTCTTCATCCTCCTCAGTTTGCACTTCCTCTTCTTCACTGAGCAAGAACAGATGAGTTAGAGGGACAGTGTAAGATGCTTGAGAAGCTACTGTTTCTAAAGCCAACTAATAAAAAAAGGACCAGAAGAAAAGAAGAAGAGGTCCTGAAAAAAACAGCACTCTGTTTTGGCATCTTTTCACTCTCCCGCCGTCCTCCTCCTCTGCCTCTGAGCTTAAACAAGAAAACCAGAGAGGAGGAGGAGGAGGAGGGTGTCCTCAAGCCACCCCTTTGCTTCCATGCCTACTCTTCTGCTCTGTGGGAGGGATCCTTGATCAGACTAGCTGAAGCAGCAGGTCCTGGACTGCATCCAGGCACTTGCAGGACTTCCTCAGGGCTCCATCAGAGTCCAGCTGGGCGGCCAAGAGAAACAGCTTTCTGTCTTCGGTCACGGAGCCCAGAGACAAGGCTTCATGGAGCTCCGACACACTCACAGCGTTCGGCTTATCCTGTGAAGAGGAGGGAAAAAAGGTTGAGGTTTTATTACATTACTTATTACAATCTCACTATTGCTTTATACCTTCTAATTGTGGCAAATGAACCCAGTTTCTCACCTTTAATTAAGAACTGTGTAACATCTAACTGTGTAAGCATCATCTCTGGTATGAAGTTTGTTAACGGAGCACTCCAGTAAAATACGGTTAAGCTTTAATTACACCCAATTTACCCAAAAGTCTGTGCAGTTACATTAGAAATCCACGCAGGTTGCAATCAAAGTATATATCAACAAATATACCGTCGAGTTCGCCTCCACAAAATAAATTGCTGATTTGAATAAAACACCTTCCCATTAACTTCCAGAAAGCTTCACAGTGTGTCATTACAAATTACTACATGCCACACTGTTTAAATGCTGGTTGTCTCTGTTGTGATCAAAACTCACGTGTGCAGCGAGTGAATTTAAAACCACCTTCCTACACAAACCATTCAACCCCGGTGCGACTCTATAGATGTCCGCCTCGTTTCTTGGCACCACGTCTTTCCCAGCACATGAGTTCTGTGGGAAACAATCTCTGCTGTTTAAACTAAGCGAGAGCCGAGGCAGAGAACAAAGGCTTGGTGGGCGAACGCCAGTATCCTTCTTTATGTAGCCCATGTCACGGTCAGAGATGGGCAGTAACGCGTTACAAGTAACAAGTAACTGTAATCAGATTACTTTTTTCAAGTAACGAGTAAAGTAAGGGATTACTATTGCAAAAACGGTAATTAGATTACCGTTACTTTCCCGTAGGAACGCTGCGTTACTGCGTTACTAAAACCGTGATTTTTTTGCGAGAATGTCTCATGACAGTGACGTAAGCGAGTGCGACGTTCGTGACAACAGCTGTGTGCAGATCAACAATGGATCATATATCGAGTGCAGAGAGAGTATGAGCGTGCAGCGTTTAAAGCGTGGAAGTACTGACCTTACTTTGAGTTTGATTCCATAAAAAGTGACAAAAACATTAGTGTCCGTTGTGCGTGGGAAGAAAACTTCTTTTTACAGCGAAAAAACCCCTAAACTTCCAAACAAGCAGCGAGTAGCTACGACGTAATGGGAAACTCACAGAGAAACTCGCGGATTCTTCCACTGACCGCTGCACACCTGCACCAGGGTAAACCTCCGCCTACCCCACTCCTGCTTTACAGGTGAAAATAGAGCAACAGGACCGCTAGTCTTTGACTTTATTTATTTTCTGCTGTGTTTTACTTGCATCTATTTGAAAGACTGAGTGTAAACACACACAAAAAATATTTTATGTGCTGGAATGTGCAGAAAATAGGTTTAAATGTTAAACCAATTTCTTCCAGTCAGAGAATGTTGCAGATAATTAAATTTTTGCTTGATGCATAAAGTTAAAAGATTAAAACTAATAAAACAAGTTTTAAAAAGAGACTTTTCCATTTGATTACATTTTGTATGATGGATTATGCAGAAAAAGTAGAATTGGGCTGAAAGATCTATCACTTTATCACCTATTCAGGTTGTAAATCGTGTTTTTAAAAAGTAACTAAGTAATTAATTACTTTTGAAAATAAGTAATCAGTAAAGTAACAGGATTACTTTTTGGGGGAAGTAATCAGTAATTAGTTACTGATTACTTTTTTCAAGTAACTTGACCAACACTGGTCACGGTACAGCCAAAGGTTAGCAAACACCTCAACAGAAGCATTAAACCACCACAGCCCTAAAATTAACGATATTGGTAATTACCAAAATAACTTTTAATGTTTCGGTAATGGTAAGTTCACCAGTATGCACAAGCTCTTTAATGAAAATACATTTAATGCTAAAAATATGCATTTACCAAAAACCTGAAAAAAACTGTAATTTTGTGATTAAGACCATAAATTACATTTATTAACTTATATTCCTGAACAGAAAAAGTTTTGATTGAATAATCTTTGACTTCTCAGACTTCTGCATGATAAATAACAATGTCACTTTTAGCTTAAACAACTTTTTGACAGATTTGGTTATTATTTTTAGGACATAAATAAATAAATATGGACACTCCAAGTGTCTGATAAGTAACATAAGATATTACCTTATTTGTGAATATGAAAACAAATGCAGCCATAACATCGAACACGGGTAATCATCTGTGCATAAGTGGTTTAACTCTAAAAATAGGGAATGATGATTTATTTGAACAGTACTGACTTTTAAATATACTTTGCTATATTCTCACGTGAAACACGCTCCTCCCGAAAATGACACATTTATATGTCATCCAAACATCTAACAGCCTTTTATCATTCAACTAAACTTTTTAACTGGAGCTTACACATCGTTTGATCTGCAAATCACCCAAACTGCTGGGAATTGTTGAATTTATTGTACTTTCTGATGTAAAACTTCAAAGCTTTGCAGTTCAACCTGATGAAAAATCTGAATTCCTGTACACGTTCGTATCAACAGGTTAATTAATAGGTCTATTCTCCATTCTGTTTGATGATCCAAATTTCCTTATTAACTTCACAGATGAAAGCAGTAAAAGTCTGCTCATTTTGCACCTGTAGAGCCTCTTGATCTTTTAAACATGACGTGACCTGATGTAACCGGACTGCGGCTGTTCTGCAAGGTTTCAGGTAAGTTTTTCTTCTTAGTACTCAAAAAACCCTGACAGGACTGCGAGGATCGAGCTGCAGTGATCCAACATTAAATGTGACTAATATTCCTTTGTTCCCTGCGGTGTCATGCATAATTCCACACACTGTGAAAGGAAATATGAACTGAGGAGGAAATGTATTTCAGGACTCTGATGGATCTTCCTCTTCTGGTTATGAACTTAACTGCATGCAAATTTCAACCTCTGCATGGCTGCTTTCAGCTAACTGTTATTTTTGAAGGAAAAAAATGATTCACGCTTCATTACGTCCACACGTACACGGGGATTTTTGAGAACTGAGATTTTCTGTTTTTGTTTAAAAAAAAAAATCCCATCCACGCGTGCAGTGAAAAAGTATCTCCGTCCACATGTAAATGCAAAAATCAAAGTCAAACGCTGTGAAGAACTTGCCACATCCTAACCATGTGGAAATGTTGGCCAATCAGAAATCTAGAAGCCTGGGAGGGAACGCGTAAACAGAGTTTTGTGCCCTCACCAAACCTTACGTTTTTCTGGAAAGGCATCTAATTTTGTGTTACTTTTCTAATGCCTTCATCATTTCAAATGTTCATAACTAAAGACAGTATTTTGGATTTTGCCTCACTGGCTCTCTTGGCCAAAGTTTATTCGATAAAGAAACTGAAAATTTTAAATTAGTCTGAGTGATTCATAATCATAAGTCACAGCGCTCTGAAATGTGACTGGTGTAGACTCACAACTTAGGAATGGACAAAATGCACACAGCATACATTAATTAAATTTTAAAAAGATTAAATTTATTCAAAACCGATGACGACCTTGGCGCCAGGATTTGGTTGTACCTGCGTTTGTAACAGCAACAGTATTTTGTCTCTATCCAGCATTGTAGAAATTCATCTGACATAAACAATAACGTGGCGCACAGTGTAACGTCAAAAACGGCGCACACCTCAAGTCTTTTCCTCTTCCACACGTAGACGCAAAAAAAGAGTTTTCGAAAATCTCCACCCTGGCAGGAGTTTTTAAAAATATCAGTTTTCAGTGACCCAAACCGCCGTTTACATGTGGACGAAAGGTGTAAAGGCATAGAACAGGCTGAGTTTTCTAAAATACTCGTGTTTGTGTGCACGTAGACTTAGGCTACGTCCACACGTACACGGGTATTTTTGAAAACGGAGATTTTCCGTTTCCGTTTTAAAAAAAATAATCCCGTCCACACGTAAAGGCAGAAATGAAGGAAAACACTGCTAGGAACATGCCAAAGCAGCAGGTGGCGCTATATTCCTAACCGTGCAGAAATGTTGGCCAATCAGAAGTCTAGAAGCCTCGGTGGGAAATAGTAAACAAAGATGGGGCATAGAAGCAGAACTGAGTCGTATGTGTGGAGGGACAGTAACTGTGTGTATATGTAAGCATTTAAACACTGCAGAGAGTACAATTAACAGTAACATTATTGTAGAAATTCATTTCACCGAAACAATAACGTGGCGCACAGTGTGACGTCAAAAAATGCGCACATCTTTGACGCTGCGTTTTCTCCGTTTTCTCGTCCACACGTAAATGCAAAAACTGAGTTTTCAAAAATATCCACCCTGGCCGGAGTTTTTAAAAATCTGCGTTTTCAGTGACCGAAAACGCCGTTTACGTGTGGACGAAAGGTGCAAACGCATAGAAAAATCTGCGTTTTCAAAAATACCCGGGTACGTGTGGACGTAGCCTTCTGGGGTATTTTTACATTGATCTCTATACATTTCCATATAATCCATAAATGACTTACATTTTGTATACTTATGTGAAACATGTGTCTACATATAAAAAAGAAAAGAAATAAAAGACATCATATTCTGTATATAAAAAGTTTGTCAAATAACTTGAACACCATCCTGGTTATAAATGTTTGCTACACAGATTTTTAATTGATTTTTTGTTCTTCTGGGTTGCTATTGATTTCCATTAATTTCCATATAATCCATAAAAAAATTAGATAATCTCTGTCTGTCTTCCACAGCATGTCCACAGCATCCTGTTTTCCTTCTCTCTCCCCAACCAATCACAGCAGATGGCCCCGCCCCTCCCTGAGCCTGGTTCTGCTGGAGGTTTCTTCCTGTTAAAAGGGAGTTTTTCCTTCCCACTGTCACCAAAGTGCTGCTCATAGGGGGTCGAATGATTGTTGGATTCTTCTCTTTATGCATTACTGTAGGGTCTACCTTACAATATAAAGCGCTTTGAGGTGAATGTTGTTGTGATTTGGCGCTGTGTAATTAAAACTGAATTAAATACTGGTCTTTGCTTTAGTTTTTAAGAACAGGTTTAATGTCTGAAACTGCAGAAAATTAGTTTCCATAATTTTCATGTCGCCTAAAACTTTATAAGTTACTATCTTTTATTCAACACAGCATTAATGGAAATCAACGGTTGCTTAAAATGATAAAAACATAAAAAGACGTCTGTTTTATGGTTTACCTGCTTGTTTCCCAGGACGACCACAGGCAGCTGGGGCTCCACCCTCAGGAGGCGGTGCAGTTCAGCTTTAGCCAAAGGGAGGCGGCTTCTGTCAGACGAGTCCACCACGTACACCAGAACGTGAGTCCGTCTCAGGTAATCTGACCAGTAGCGCCGCAGATCCTCACCACCACCAACTGCAGCACAGAAAACACACCACAGACATTTTTGACTGCGTCGGCGAGTCATCTACCAGACGGTTGGACTTCTCTATGTGATCTTCAAGCTTGGCTCGTCTTTAGACATTACCGGACAACACATAATAAAAACTGGTTGTTGTAGAGCAACACCCGGCCTGCAGGCTTCAGTATCTGTGGAGGATTCAGCTCCTGAAGCGATACACAATTCTCCTCAGCAGGAGTTTTCATAATTAACAAACAAGCACGAGACATTGTTTCACTGTCGCTCCCTAGAGGGGATCTGTTTGCCCAAAATAAAAAGGTTTTATTTTTAAGTGTGTACCAGTACACATAACACTGCGTTTAGAGAAAAGGAGGCTGTTTGTCCATTGATTCATACAAAAAACAACATCCCCACACATCCCCGACTGACCGCCATGCTCAAGGCCATTCCACTGGAGGAAGGCTTTCGGTTAAATAAAAGGACAGATCGATGCGCAGAATTAGATACGCTGTTGGCATCCCCACAAATTGGCCACAGATTAATTTCTCATCTGCACCGGACTGAATGCGATCTGATTTTCACCGAGGGATGAAACAGGCTGCGACGGCACTCAGGCATTATTTATATCCACAGTTCGCTCCTGGGCAAATTAGTCTGATTCATTTTTTCCATCTTGTTGCCTCCAGACATGATATGTTAAAGAGGCTCAGAGTAAAATATGACAGTGCAGCAGCGATTTCTCTTCATTTAATGGGTCAGGGGTTTGTTTTTTTTCATGGAATTTATTCAGTTTTTCTTGTTTTCCTGCAGCTCAGAGGCTCAGATTATTCATAGTTTTGGGGGAAATACATTCGTATTGATGTGGTTTTGGTTTAACTTTATATTTTGTTCCCTTCTTGAAACTTTTTTTATTTGTTTTCCTTTCCTTGTGTTCTTTTCCAGAGACACTATAAATAATTGAGGACACATCTCATTTATAATGTGTGCAGGCTTCTTGGATTAGTTTGGCTGCATGAAACAGCAGCAGCTCAGTCATCATGATTTAAACATTGAGGAATGTGAGGATTCATTTTGATTGGGCTGTTTAATCCATTCACATTTTTAATTTTTAAAATGGAAGTCAGTGGTTGGTTATCGAGCAACATCAAAGTGTAACATTTTTAATGGCATGACTTGGAGTTTTGGGCCATTTTAACACTTGTAGTTCAGTTACGTTGACCAGATTCAGTTGATGAGTCTATAAACTTTAGCTTTTCCTCACACTTTGATTTCCTTCCACACAGAGTGAACTGCAAGTCAAGCCCAAAGGCTTTCAGCTCTAACTTCTATCTTACAACTGGTAGTTTGGTCAGTTTGAGGTTGGATCACATTCTCGCCATAAACAAACCAGATCGAGTCCTCCAAACTGGGCTATACTGAACCAGAGTTTGACTTGGACGGCCTAAAGGGTGCAGGTGTGAAAATACTCTGACTAGGCCACCACTGACTTCCATTAACTTCTGTACAATCTGGGGGCGATCGTGGCTCAAGAGTTGGCAGTTCGTCTTGTAATCGAAAGGTTGCCGGTTCGAGCCCCGGGTTGGACAGTCTCGGCCGTTGTGGCCTTGGGCGCGATATGGCAGCCTCGCTTCTGTCAGTCTGCCCCAGGGCAGCTGTGGCTACAACTGTAGCTGCCTCCACCAGTGTGTGAAATAATAGTGGAATTGTAAAGCGCTTTGCAGTGTTGCCAACTCCTCAGTAAGGAAAATCGCTATTGGTTGTCCTAAAAGTCGCTAGAAGTCGCTAAATGACGTCATCACCTAATTTGCATAATTGGTCATGCTAATATAATTGTAACCTACGTTGTTGGAGAGAGAAATAACATCGTGGAAGAGACATAAAGTGAGTAAAAAACGTCCTACATGCATTTAGAGTTTATTTAGAACTACAAATTAAATTTCTTTTAGCAATTATTGTTTTTTAATGTCACAATTCCAACCCTGCTCCTTTACCCGGGCTTCGACCTGCAAAAGTGACCCGAAATTGGCACTCTGGTGGAGTTACTTTGTGTGTGTGTGTGTTTATAAGTAGTTTTAAACCTTGTGATCCACATAACAGCATAAGAGTAAAAGAAGAACTGACTACGTTACAGTCAGTGCGGGAGCAGCGGCTTCGCTCATGCGCGGTTCATTTGCAGTTTGGACGCACAGGTGTGAACGTCTTCTGCAGCTGGGGGAAGACTATCCTCCGCCCGTGAGCGCTTTAACATGGGCGAGGTGCCTCCAATAACACCAGAAACAGTCGCCAGATTTGTCGCTAGTCGCTTTTTAGAAAAAAAAAAGTCGCTAAGTGGGTCTGAAAACTCGCTAAATATAGTGACAAAGTCGCTAAGTTGGCAACACTGGCGTTTTGAGGTTCTCGAAAAGTGCTATATAAATGCAATCCATTATTATTATTATTATTTTAATCAATAAACGTAAATTGATACTGAAATATAGAAATTAACAACAATCATACGTTGCCTAGAAATGTAGCTCCAAATGTCCAGTGTTTTGGAAAACATTTAGCTGCTCTAAAACATTTAGACCTCACTGGACTCCATCCATGTGATTTAATCCCACAGCTAATTACCAGTGTTGGTCATTACTAAGTACAGTAACGGTTAATACACCAGTATGTGAAAACTCTCTAATCTGAATATTTTTTATCCTGAAATATAATTATTGAATTTTCAAATTAGCTGTTTTACAAAACAGCAGAAAAAAACAAAGGACATCATAATTTTGTGGTCAAGATGTAAATTACAGTTTTTACTTTCCTGAACAGAAAACTTTGTTTTAGTGGTTGAATGTTATGCTTGAATAATTTGCTGGCTCTAACTTGAATATAAAATCCTGAATCCAGTTAGTTTTTTCACTCATAAATAACAATTTAGGGGTTTTTTTTCTTCTTTTTTACATATTTCTGGGGGGGAGGGAGTGTTTCTTGTTTTTATGACTAGTGATCTAAAAAATCTATTAAGAACGTTAATAGATTTTACATATTAGACTTTTTTAGACTTTGGTTGTATTTTTAAACCGTTATAAGCAGCCATTCACTTCCATTAATTTACATATCATCAGTAAATCAATGAGAAAACTTAAGAGTTGTAGATCTGTTTTACATTTGTAAGAAAATGCTGTTTTTCTGAACTCCCCAGGCAGTCATTGATTTCCATTTGTTTCCATAAGATCTATAAATCAACCAGAATACTCAGTTATGTTGTGTAATCCATCGACCTGAGCATGAAGTTTTCCTTTTATTTGGTTTTTCTTGCTTTCTGGGATCACAGAGGAAACAACTCAGTATTGATTTGTTTTTATTTCCATTGTTTTCAGTGGAACTGAGTAATTAGAGTAATCGAGGACACATCTCATTTTTAAATCTACTGGTGATTCTTGTATTTGTTGCAGCGTGATTTAAACCTGGAGCAATGAGACCAAATGTAATATAAAAATGCCTTCATAAGGTAAAGTATAAAGTAAGAAGAAAAAACAGCCATCTACAGCGTTTCAGTACCAACACTGCTTGTACCAAACACAGTCACAGGTCACATTTGCTAGAAAATCAGTTTCCAGCTTCAGTGGTTTGGAAAGTCTGCAGCAGAAGTGACCTCCGGCTGCAGGAACCAGCGGTGCTCGACGGCCAAACGAATCACTGCTCACAGCGGCGAGTAAGACTTTAGGTCCTAACTGCCTCTGAATCCAAGAGAGTAGCAAGAATTCATTAGTGCTGGACCTAATGGGAAATGTTGCTAGGAAACTGGGGAGTGCTGTACTATAAGCTTATGTGATGTGGCAGCAATAAATACCGGTTTACCCGATGCAGTATGGAGGCCGGACCCGGCGCTCGGCGGCGTGAGCAGCTTGTGTTTTATTGTCACGGCAATCGCAACGGGATGCTGGTCCTGCTGCTCTACCGGCCACCTTATTAAACACCCTCCCACGCGTGTGCGCGCAGTCAACACCGAGTCACACGGGTGTGAATGATGTGGGCGTGTCTGTACCCACCTAACTGCTTCAGCTGCAGGCCTCAGCAGCACTGACGAGGAATTTACACCTGATTTTACAGCCAAAGTTCGACTGTTCCACCCAGATTTGTCGTGTTGATATCTTGTCACATGACATCTCAGTTCAAAACTTGGTGTTTAAGTACAGAACCTTTTAACTTGTTATTCTCCAAAAGGTCTTTAAAGTTTGCCTAACTCTGTAGAGTTAAAGTTATATCTGTTATACATGTATCACAGACCGCTGTATCTGTATCGCGGTCTCGGGTTTTTGTGATGTTTGTTTTGATTTTATTCTTCTTTCAGTCTCCCCAGAGTTTCCATGCCTTTGCCTTCCTCTGTCTTCTTGTTGTTTGTGCCTTCATCATCCCCGTTTGTTTTGGATAATCTCATTTCCTGCGCTTTTACTTCATTTCTTCGTCTGCTCTCTTTTCCGCCTGCCTCGTCTTCTCCGTTTCTTCGTTCCTTTGCTTCTTTGCCTTTGTTACCTCTGTTCGGACACTATTTTTTAAGTAATTAAATTTCAGCACATGGCAACACAATTTGTTTATCAAAGCTTGTAAAGTAGACATGCCATGCTGAAGGAAAAAGCTGAGGATTTAGGGCCTCACCACTGACAGTTTCACTTCCCTTTCACACAAAACCAAATCTCATCATCAGCTCAAAGCCTAAAACTACTTCTCCATCTGATCTGGTGTTAGTTCTTTATTTATAATTCCCCCGAGGACTCCATAAAGAGATCCGTGCATCGTACTGCTTCTCACCTGTCAGCATGCCTCTGAGTCAACGTCACCGAGACAAAGACACTTCAGACATTTAATGCACAGACCCGCTGAAGTATTGTGACTGTGTGGGTGGCGGCGTGAGCTCTTCTTACTTTCGCGGATGAGAAAAAGATTAGTGGCGCCCACCGATAGCAGTGTTCAGATCAGTGAGCGTGACACATTCCTCTAAATACATCGGCCAATCACGGCTGACCACGCATGTTGGCTGAATGCAAAGCCAAGTCATTCATGTTATTATTAGTGGAGCACTAATGTGATGGATTTATTGATCCCGCCAGCAAACGTAATGCAATCTCACTTTACCACCATAGTGTGAAATTAAACAGAAATACACTTTCCAGGCTTCTTTGTCACAGTCAACTTTCGTGATACCTTGGTACTGAACGTTCCAGCCGCTAAACAAATAATAATGAGAGCCATTGCCAGAGATTGCCTTGTGATTGCCTTTGTGTTGGCAGTGATGGATGATCTGAGCTTTCAGGGAAGAAAAACAACTGAATTTGTAAATCAAATCTCCCTTTAAGTTCAACTCAAACATAAAACCAATGGAGTTACTTACCAGCACTTAAAGCAGATGAATTATGGACATTACCAGCTTCACGTTTTCATGCTTTCTGGACCAAACAAAACTGTATGAACATATTTTTCTGTTTTAAATTTATTTTACACCACTTCTTATTTTTTGAGAACATCTTGTTGCAAACTTGGAAATATTCTAATGTTAACAAGCTAAAAGCCTTTGGTTGTTTGTACTTCATCAAGCCAACTATGAGCAGGGAATCCAACATTACCCAGCATGCTAGCAACCAAAGCAATGACAATGAGGAATTTGGTGCAGCACCCGCTTTGCCAGGGTGTCGGTGACCAGTAGGGATCGGTACCGGTATCCGGTGTTTTTTTTAAAAGCCGAGAAATGCGCCGTATTTGATAGCTTGCTGCGAGACCTCACACCGAGCACATCTACTGCGGGTGTGGTGCCTGTTATCGGACCCGGAGTTAGCAACATCCCCCAAAAACCCGAAGAGGAGAGTCCTGGCCCCTAGCCCTGCCAGTGTAGCAGAAATGATGAGGATGATGATGCAGCAGCAGCCGTTCTTCTCTGCGTGAGTAGCTTAATGTTGTTCGTGTGTAATTTACGTTGAGTAGGCTAACCACGGTATTACATTAATGCATGTAAGGTGAACTAGCAAACACCATCATAGCTACATGCAGCTGTCTTCTTGTTTGATGGCAGATACTCCCTTCACCCTGGCCAAAAAGGCTAAAATGACCAAAGAAAAAGTGGAAAACAGCTAAACATGAGAGGTTTTTGGACAAAGTTTGTGTTTTTTCCATTGTTTAAGCTGCTTCCAGCCAAGAGTGATACCATATATGCCCCATAGCTGCAGAAAAGGCTAACATTGTTATCTTTTTACAAAAAAAACAGCTGAACATGAGAGGTTTTTGGACCAATTTTGTGTTCTCCATTCTTTAAGTATCGGATAAAACCTAAACGATACCCATCCCTAGTGACCAGTCTCTGGGCCTGTGTGAATGGAGCTTTATGGGTCGATTTCACAGGAACAGACAGCAAACGAACAGCAACTGCACAGTGAATATAATTTAAATCGACTGGTGGTTACCACATGGTCGTCAACTGGTCTCTAGGCCTGTGTGACTGTAATCTAAGATGCTAATCTGTATGTTTAATTAGTGTTAGCATCATCCTGTGCTAACTGACGCTAACAGTGGTAAAGGTTAGTAAAGGGTCTACCTTAACAAATGTCAACAAGCTAACGAGCTAAACACTTTGAAGTGGTATCTCCATAACTTGCTAATGTTTAAAAAAAATCTGCAAATTTCATTCACCAAGTCTGAGCTCTCACAACTTCATGCTAACATTTTATGAATCCGGTTTTCCACAGTGTGTCTCCGGCATGTCTGTTTGATTCAAGGCAGTTTTATGAAACAAATGGCCAACTGAACTGAACATTTGGGCTCTTTCCTTTTCTCATTTCATGCTGTTTGATAAAACATCAATGCCCGCTAGACTCCACACAGAGCAGTGTTTGATTAGGATGGATAAAAGGAGCCTTACTCTCCAGGAAGTCGAGCTGACAGGCGGGGGCGTTGAGACTCATAAAGTTGAAGCCGCGGGTAGGCCGGCACCGGCCTCTCTTAGCCGCTGAATCCCCGGGGGTCAAACCCTGTAGCATGCTGCTCTTCCCGGCCCCGTCCAGACCGAGTACCAGGACCTGGCGCTTCCCACGCTCCTCTTCCTCCTGCAGGCAGACCGCAGAGCTGTTAATGTTTGCAAACGCTTGGAAATGTTGAGTTGAGGCAAAGATTAAACACATCACTTATTCAACACAGAGTGAGGGTGAAGCCTTTGGTTTCTGGAGATTTGTGTTGCACTTTGAGCTTAACAAGCAGTTCATCAAAATACAGGAAATATATGCACAGTGATGGGCCAGGTTGGAGGGCTTCGGACATCAAGGAGAACATTACAACCAAATATCACCTCCAGGAGTGAACATCAGCTGTTCTAGTGGAAAAACTATGCAAAGGTCCCAGTGGGGTCCCAGTCAGGTCCCAGTGACGTTAATTTTGTCGTCAGACAGTGAGTGAGTGCTGTGAGGATGTCCATCTGTCCGCCTGTATTTATTACAGGCGACGCATGTGTCCCAGGCAACAGACTTCAATCGGACTTATGCCGGGCTCACACTGTGCGATTTTTGGCCCGTTTTGAGCCGATTTTTGAGTCGTGCGACCGTTTTGGCGATCGGCCCGATTTTGGCCTTCATCGTGCGTCGTGTAGTATACGTGGGGTAACGAGAAGCGATTAACACCTCACGACCAGCTCCCGATCATCAATCGCTTGGTCGTGAGGCTGTCACCGCAGCTGCTCACACTGCGCACGCGCAAACACAAATGTCAGCGAAAAAGACGGCGCAGCACGGCGGTGCAGCGTGTGATCTGGACACAAGCGATGGAGGCACTTGTAGAACTTTGGAAAGCTCATCCGAGCCTTTTCGATGTGGCCTCACAAAATTATCACGACCACAACAACCGTGAAAATAGTTGGATAGACATTGCTGCTCAATCACAGCTGCCTGATCAATGTTTTTCATTAGCAATTTAGCAAAGTTGATGGTGGTGGTGTGTCTGTGTGAGTGAAAGACAGAGAGGGAGAGCGAGCGACAGAATTGCTGTTATAACCTTCATTTTATGGACGCACAGTGCGAGCACTCTGGTCGCATCAGAGCATCGTGACCTACGAACTTCTAACCCCTGCGAGTCAATCGTACAGTTTGAGCAGAAGCTGAATCGCGCGACTGACAAAATCGCACATTGTGAGCCCAGCATTAAAGAAGTTTAACAATAATAAGTATTCCAGCTGTCCGAGCCTACGACAGAGTGTAATCAAGGCCTTACTTTTTATATTTTCATGTACCGGCCGTTACAAATGCAGATACATACAAACAGCTGAACGGATAAACTGGTCCGGCTCTACCTTCAAACACCACGACGAGCTGCTTTGGATGTTTCTGTCGAGCTTTAACTTCTAATATCTGTTTGGTTCAATTGGTTTGCATCTTATTTCACACGCACTAGAATTTAAGTTTAAACTAACAACTTTTTGCCTCCTAGAAACAGGTGGAAATAATTCAGCTCTATTCGCTACATTGCTGCCAGTTTCAGTAGAGCAGAAAAGGCTCTGCTCGGAGAGTCTTTGAGTTCAGAATTGATTAACAGATACTGAGAAAAGTCAAGAGTCCAAAGATAGCTGGTGAGCATGTTTTTCTGGGCCACCTGGAATATGACACATCCCAGACACGTGTTTGTCTTATTGTCACATTTGTTAAATTCACCATTCTGGACGTTTCAAGAACCTCACCTTGGCTGCAGGAACCTAATAAAGGACAAAGCCAAACTGCAAAAGCAGATAACCGAGTAATGAAATGATGTTCGCACAGCTCTGGTTGGATCAAACAGAATACCTGACTCTTCTGCCTTTCAGCTAGAAGCAGGTATTTTAACTCGATGTTTGTGTTTTTCACACCGGGTCGCCTCTTCAAATCAAACTGAATGCATTAGACTTTTGGGAATTTGGCACTGAAGACTCCTCATAATGTGCAGGAATATGAATCAGCTTCTGCAAACCTCAAGGGGCACCGCTCGCGATATTATACTTTAATGAAAGAGCAGGCATCCTTTTATTACTTTTATTTCAGGGCAGATTTGTCTCAGCGAGCCTTCTGCGTGTGCAGGAATAAAGAAGCGCGAGTCTCAGAGAAGGCTTCAAACGTCGACGCGCTCTGAAAGCGCCTCAGAGGCTCGGGGACGTCACGGCCCCTCTGAGATCCCTCACACGTCAGTCATCTCCTCTTTAAAAGTCACACAAGGTTGGTCTTTATTCATGCCGTGTGCTGATGTGCAGCCGCAGCTCTGTAGAGGTTAATTACCAATTCATATCAGCCCTTTTAGAGCGCAGATGTGTCAGCTTCCTAATAAAAATACCGCTTTGCTGATGGATCATCAAGTGCTAAAATTACTCCTTCAGAATCAGTTAATTTGATTCCCGAACAGATGAAACCACCTCATAATTACCCAGCGAGCACTGCAGGAACAGGCCAGATGAAGAGTCTGGGATATTTTGATGATGGATTGCGTTTCTTCTGACGTCTTTCTGGCTGTAATCGCCGCCTGGTGCTGCCGGATAAATGCAGCAGCAGATAAACAAGGCCGCTTTGACAGCTCTGAAGCTCGCCTCCGTGTTTTTCTGGCTGAGTCGGCCCACTGGGAGATCAACCTCAAACCCTGACAGCGCAGAAGCCTCACTGTAGCTGCTGAGGCTGCAGAGCCGCTGCTGCTCCTAACAGGGCGTGCATCTCCATCGTCTGATTGGCTCCTACCTGGCCTGCACGCGTATTCAAATGATCTAATATGACTTTAAGTGAAACCAGCAATTCAATCGTCTCCTGTTCCCTCTGTAACTTTCTCTTTAAACTTTTTCTTGTTGCTTCAGGCATTTCTCATAAAAACTGGTGACACTGAATCGATTTCTTTTGCTTTGCTGCCCCGCGGGGAGGTTAAAGAGTCCCGGCTCGGCTGCAGATCGGCGCTGCTGGATCTGACAGAGGTTTAACGTCTCTCTCAAGGACACTCCACCCAAGCGGATGCTCAGCAACGCAGCAGCTTCCCACCGAGGGAGCGGTAAAGCCAGCTCGCCTGCAGCTCTGAATAGCAAGTGTACAGCTGCGGTTTACTCAGAGAGGAGGCAAAAGGAGCCGTCATCCTCTAACGACGCCACATGCCGTCGGCCGCTCGTGTTCCACGACTTCTCCTGTGATTACATGTGACTTCCTCTCTCTCGCATCTACTTTCAGTGATTTCACTGCAGCCAGACTACGACTAACAAGCTTCAACTTGTGGCAAAAAGACACGAGTACCATCAAGCATCGACTGAGGGTTAAAAATGCTTCCTCCTTCCCAGGAAATGGAAGTCAAACTCAAGTCTGAGCTTCGCCTGGAATAACAGGAAGTGACAGGAAGGCTCTCTGCAGCTTTATCAGCGCCCAGAAGTCAAGAGTCCAAAGATAACCAGAAGTTTTGGTTAGAGAGCCAGCTTTTGATTCGCTGAGTACTTCCTGACGGACGTGTTAATAAAGTCAGTGAGAGCTGGTTTTAGTTTTAACCTCTTTGACCTGAAGAACCTCAGCTCTGAAGCTGAATTAAATAGAGCCTGAGCTTTGAGTTTGTGACCATCCAATAAAAACTTGGCAGACTGAGACTCTTCGCCAACATATTGTCAGCTGACAGGAGGTAGGCGTGGTGTCATGGAAAGAAATCATCTCACATGTACTTCCTAAGAAAACTGCAGCTTCATGGTGAAAGCCTGTGACCTGATTCACAGCATCTTTGAGCCAAAAAGCAACAAACTGGGAGATGAGTTCAGCCGAGAAGGAAGGCGGAGCATCTTGCGTCGTCACTGAGCTTATATCCGATTTCGTGAGATAATGTGGGGTCACCAGCGGTGAACAGAGGTTTCAGAAAGTCTGTGAACCAAAGAGAAGAACGCAGCTACGCCACAGCACGTGTAATCAGCCCAGTTTCAGTGATGGAGCTGTAAGGCCGAGCTTTAAACGGGCTCTGTGAGACCTGTGGAAGTACGTTCAAGGATAAAGTCAAGATCAAAAACTTTGCATTTACCTCAGGACATTTCTGGTTTTATTAAAGGCCACAAACGAGCAGAGGCTGTCGGACAAAGGTCTGTGAAACAGACCGCTGGGAGCTGACTGTCTGCAGCCTTCCTCGGGAACTGCAGTGAGAATATATTATATTCCTGGACTAAATGTCACACAGGCTAAAATACTCGATGTGGACTGGCTGCGGGCTTCATCCTCACCAAGCTGTATGCGAAAACGCCGTTTGCAGTGAAATCGTGCCTGTAGAGCTTTTATCTGGGCCTCGCTGAACCTGAATTTGACACTTCTGACTTATGATGCTGCGATATTTTAAGACTAGATGAAACTCCCATACCACTGCACTCTGACACAAAGCAGAGTGTGAGCACACACGCCTGTCGATGTATGAATACTAAACGTACCGCATTAACTCACGCTTACATGAATCGCACCACATCGAGATACTTGTGACCGTGTTCCCATAATTGAGTTTTCCCTGGTTTAAAGGGTGATAACGTCCACAATCTGAGGCTGTTGGACCCATTATTCACGTTCAAGGCCAACAAGTATTATTATATTTACCCTTAATCTCACATTACACACTAAACTTACATGTTCTTACGAGCTTTACTTTGAGAATAAAACTACTCAGTAAGGTTTGGAAACTACAAATGAAAACTTAGGTTTGGGCAATAAATCCCTGGATAGTTTTAGGTAACTAATTAAAGCTACTCGTTTAAGTTTAGACAATTAAAACTACTCTTATGTTACATTAAGGTAAAGAAAATAATTCTGTTAGGTTTAGGTAGTAAAACTAGTTGGTTAGGTTTAGGTAGTGAAACTGGTCAGGTTCAGACAATTAAAACCTGGTTAGGTTTCAGTAACAAAACTAGTTGGTCAGGTTTAGACAATTAAAACAATTCTGTTAGGTTTTGGTAAATAATTAAAGCTACTTGTTAAAGTTTAAGCAATTTAAACTACTATTGTGTCATGTTAAGGTAAAGAAAAGTATTCCGTTAGGTTTAGGTAGTAAAACTAGTTGGTTAGGTTTAAATAATGAAACTATTTAATTATGTTTAAGTAGTGAACTTATAATTAAAACTGCTATTATGTTACATTTAAGGAAATAAACTTATTCTGTTAGGCTTGTGTTGTGAAACTACTCGGTTAGGTTTAGTTAAAGTTGTGCTAACTAACAACAAAAGGACAACACGTGTCTTGTACGTGCACAACAGATTAGGTTCTTATAAGTTTGTCACATTTTCACTGCTGGACATTTCTGTGGAGTCTGGAGACCATCGCAGTCACGGGGACCTGAACGCCTCTCGAATGTGGCAGAACTGACAAACGATTAATAATGTCAACACAGAGCAAATCTCAGAGGAACAACAGCAACATTTAACAACAACGAATGTGCCTGTAGAGACGAGGCCGCGGAGTCACAGACGATATGAAAAAGTGGGATTAATATAAAGATAAAGGCCTCGGAAACCATCGTCTACCTAACAAAATAGCGAAAGAAAGAGCAAAACGAAGTGCTCCTGTGGTTGTTTGTCGCTCTGTAAATGAGCGTGTCCTGCCCTCCCACCTGCTCTGACTCCTTGGGGTCAAAAACACGCTGTTAGTCCCCCGCCCCCCGAGACGTGATTGGAACGAATCCCCAGACTGAAACATTTACATCTCCTCTGTGGCGAGCCACCGGCAGACGCCCCCCGAAGACAGGCTGAGCCAGATAAACCAGGCTGAGCCCATTACAGGCTGCTGCTGATTGAATCGAGGAAACAAGATTAGAAACATGCAAATAGATTTTATTAAGAGATTCAGGCTGCAGCTGTGAAGACTCATTCATTAAGACCCTCCGCTCGCTGCCCGCCTCATTTCTGTTTTTCTGTCTCTCTGCAGGAAGCTGAGATAAACAATCATATTCCCACAAGGAAGCTCGCTACTTCAGCATCACCTTGAACATGATTTCCCACTTTTTTCTCTTTTCAGCAGCAGCAATTAAAGCTGAAACAATCTGCAAGTGTTTTAATTATTAAGTCAGTCATTTACCCACGAAAAGCTGTGAGTACTTCAGGGGTTTTTGTCTTTAAGACACTGGGGTGGCCTTTTTCTCTGATTTGAGTAAAACAGAACTGTGTAAACTGAGAACACAATCAGCAAATGTAATCGCTTAATCTTTGCTTCTTTCTGGAGAAGCCGTCGGTCATGAGGACGTTAAAAAAGCTGGTCAGAAAACAAACGTGTCTGAGAAGAAATTATTTTAATTCAGCGTGCTTTTCTATTTGACATCTAAAAAAATTAAGCTAGCATGAAAGTTTCCGAACCTGCAGTTCCTCAAATGGCCACTTGGGGTCCCATAGACACCCACTTTAAGACGTAAACACCATCTTTGGATGGTTTGTCTCATTTACTAATACATTAAAACACCACAGATAAAACATCGCTATAGCTACCGTAACGTTATAATTAATGAGGAGAAGCTCACGAGTGCCCCCTGCTGAAGCTCTGTCATAACTGCACCCGATTTCTGTACAGTGGGATTAACAAGGAGTAGAACAGCTTCCTTCGGTCAAGGGTGGGTGACGCCCATGTCTTAAATATCACTGGTGTCCATGGTTACTAATATGGAGGGGGCGGGGCTTTTGACCTACAGTTCAACCACCCACCAGGGGGCGATCAATACACCTCTGGAGCTGTCACGTTACATAATGCTGTCCTGTTAATATAAAATAAAGTGCATTACATCAAAGTCTTCAAATCATGCTCACTACATTCTCCCACCTTCATCACCACCACCTTCATCATCATCATCATTAATTATCAGTAACGGCTTCATTATCAGCGCCACCTCCTTCTTTTCTTCTTCTTCATCACATCTTTCTGTTTTCTCATAATGCCACCGGCACATCTCCACCAAGCATCAGCACATCTCCAGCAGCTCTAACGACTCTGCAGCGTCTCCTCGCCTCAGTCAGAGGTCCCTGAACGCGCTTCTCACCAAGTTAAACAGTTCAGCTCAATTTAAATTAAATCGATTAAACGTCTAAAATTACCAAACTCAGAGGGTTGAGTGAGTAACCTGCCCTCCCACCTCTTTGATGGTGCAGTACTCCGCCTGCGGGGACCATATCCGCCTCTTGTAGAAGTAGTTCAGCGCGATGAAGAGCGCGGAGCCGAGGGCAGCCACGGCGGCGGTCAGGGCGATGGAGATGTGCCGGAGGAGAACCATAGGTGGCGGGTGAGGTGGCGGAGGGAGCCGGGAACGGGAGCCGGACGCACCGCTGCTGCTTGTTCCTGGACGCCGACGGCTCGACTGACTTCCTCGTTCCTCGCGGCTCCGCGCTCGTGCTGCGGCTGTGCGCGCTACATGTGACCGAGCCGCTCCGATGTTTTTGTTCTCAGACGCAGAAAAAATGCTGCGTTCAGGCGCTGCTCGGAAATTCCCCTCCCCTCTGTATAAGCGCGTTTAACTAATACACTGACGGTCAGCGAACTGTGACTGCTTTGATCACTGATTAAGAACAAAATGTACTTTTTTAATCTGTCATAATCTAATGATTTATATGACGATTTTATTTGTTCCTGGCCTACTAACGTTGATACATTTATTTATTATTGCGTTATAATGATATAAAATTAATGAATTTTGTGAATATGCATATTTGTACGAGAGCCCGACTGATATCAATACCAAGTCATAAATAACTATTTACACAAATTCTGCTCGGATCAGCTGATTGTTGTGTTTGTAATGTCCCAAGCACCTGTTGCAAATAGAGAAGCTCTAAAGCACCCCCTGGTGTACAAACCAGACTATGCAGCACCAACATTCATAACGGAAATTAAAACTTCTTCTTTAATTCTTCATTACTTTTTCACTTATCAGCTTTTTTAAATTCCAAGGCCAATATAAAGGTAGACAGCTAGTATTTGCTTATATATACTGGAAGTGTGCACCACAGTGATGTACCCCACAGTGATGTACACTGTGGGTTTTACTGTTGCTGTAACCAATTACAATAACATTAAAAATAAATATATTTCATGCTTCACTTCAATTTAGTGGATATTTTATTCCTGTTATATAAAACAATTATGAAGGGAAGAACATCGTTTGAATATTTCCTCCTGAAAAAGCAGCTCAAATCTAGCAAAGTGCTTCATTAAGAAAGCACTCAAAGCTGGAAACACGTCTGTTAGTGAAGGCATTTCCTTTTTTTCCACAGTAACAGAGGCTTCATGGAGGCCTGACCCTGCATCCCACAGCAGGCACAGCTTCATCCACTGCTTCATGAATGCAACAGTGCCAAAAGAGTGACACAGCTGCTGGGATAATGATGGAGAAGCAGCGTCGTTTTTCAGTTTGTGACTGAGGGGATAAATGGTAAATGGCCTGTATTTATATAGCGCTTTACTTAGTCCCTAAGGACCCCAAAGCACTTTACATATCCAGTCATCCACCCATTCACACACACATTCACACACTGGTGATGGCAAGCTACATTGTAGCCACAGCCACCCTGGGGCGCACTGACAGAGGCGAGGCTGCCGGACACTGGCGCCACCGGGCCCTCCGAGCACCACCAGTAGGCAACGGGTGAAGTGTCTTGCCCAAGGACACAACGACCGAGACTGTCCAAGCCGGGGCTCGAACCGGCAACCTTCTGATTACAAGGCGAACTCCCAACTGTTGAGCCATGATCGCCCCGGCAAGGATAAAAAACCTTCTAGCTCGCGCTCCTCTCCACTGGTCTCCTGCAGTCCTGTGGAAGATGACATTATCTGCTCAGAAACACAGACTCGTAAGTGTTTATAATAATGGAAATGGTCAAAGGTTGTTGGACACATCCCTGTCCCTCACATCGGAAAGGTCAGAGGTCACACATTGTCCTTTTTTGCTCTCCCAGTTCCAGTTTCCCTGATTTGCTTGGCAGTTTGTCCACCTTTGTCAAAATGTTGCTGTGATATTTGACTCTTGCTTTAAGTTTGACAAGCAGATGAACTCGGTGCTTCTTCCATCCATGCTCTGTATTAACAATGACGCCTTTTCTTTCTGTGACTGATCACAACATTCTCATTCATCCCCTCATTTCCTCATGTTTGGACTACTGCACTTCCCTTTATGCTGGCCCAGTCGGTCCACTCTGCCCTGTCTCCAGTTTGGTTGCTGGGCTCCTCATGGAGAATTCAGAATGAGCTTTAGTATCCTCCTGTTTATCTACAAACACCTTCATGGTCTGGCTTCTTACTACTTCCACTCAGAGGGATGTTTTCACCCCCAAACTATGGAACAGGATTCCCCTCACAGCCAGAGCTGCTCCCTCACTGAATCTTTTAAAACTGCTCTTAAAGCTTATTTTTACTCACTGGGTCTGAGGGACCCAGGGTCCTTGAGCAGTGTGGACTCTCATTATTATTATTGTTATTATATGTGTGTTTTTTAGCTGCACTGTGCTGCAGTTCTGTGTTCCACATTTGGGTGTATAGGCAGGTGTGTGCATGTGTGTGGGGCTGTATCTGATAGGCTGGGTTACAGGCACTTTCAGGCCTGGTGGGTGTGTCCCTGCCAGGTGGCTGGCCACACCTGAGGAAATGATCACACACACCTGCAGCTGATCAAGCCTTGTCGGAGGAGCTACTTAGGAGTGTGGTGGAGCTCTCGCTGATGCTGGATCATTATGTGAATACCTGTCAGTGGTTTCAACATATCAGTAAGTGTAAGCCTGCCAGTTATTTCCAAGGAGGAGCCTGGAAATGAGGGGGCAGCAAGCACCGTGTGCATGGACACTGGGAGGAAGACACAGCACGGGAGTCTGGGGTCCACAGGGATTTGTTGTGTATTATTTACGTTACTGTAAATAAACACACTGCTTGCATTGAAGAGTCCTGCATTTGGGTCCTCCTGTCCCTCATCTCCATGGGCTGCCAGCACAGCCGTGACAATTCTAATGGTTTAGACGACAGGTTTAGTGCAGTGGGAGCGAATGTGGAGTTTTTCCTGCAGCGCTTGAAGGCAACAGAATTGTAAAATGTTAGGATGTTTGGGTTTCACTGTCAACCACAGCAGGTATTGATATTACTGTGCAAAGATCGCTGCTATTTAAATATTCAAAAATATACTGAACTGCAGCTCTGTTTGCAAAAATTAAAACACAAAACAATGATATGCAAAATAATTAATACACGTTTTGATTGGACATAGTCTCCCCCCTCCCCCATCCCAAAAACAAACAAACAAAAAAAAAAGTCACATGATGATCATTATGAATTTAATGCCAGCAACTACTGAGCAATAGAAAACTGTTGTTGACGTTGTTTTATGCTAAAAAACAAACAAAAATTCAAATAACTGTTGAGGTGAATTAAAAGCATGATTGGACATGAAGAAGAGCTTCGCACAGTTTGTACAGATAAATATAGGGAGGATTTCAGCTCCCCGTGGAAGACTGTGCATGATTCATTCATAGTACATAAAGTCGTTAAGATTCAGAGAAATCTTCATACACAAGGTTAAAAACCAGGCTGTGAGCCTCAGGCCTGCAGGCAGCGCAGCACCAAAGACAGAAATGTGGTGATTCAGTGGCAGAAATCAATTTCTTAAAAACACGTCAGTGAATGCAGCTCATCACTGCGTCCTTCAGTTTCACTTAAATCCCTGTGAAGGAAAAACAGAAACAAGGCCGCAAGATAAACACTGAGCACAGCTTTGGTGACAGTGGGAAGGTAAAACTCCCTTTTAACAGGAAGAAACCTCAGGCGGAACCCGGCTCAGGGAGGGGCGGGGCCATCTGCTGCGACTGGTTGAAGTGAGGGGAGGGAGACAGGATAAAGAGATGCTGTGGAAGAGAGACAGATTAATTATAACTGATGAATAAATATAGAGAGGTGTACAAAAACACAGTGAGTGAGGAAGATGCACCCAGTGCATCAAGAGAAACCCTCAGCAGCCTAATAAACCTAATGCAGCCATGCCCATAACATCTGCACTATGAAGTAGTTTCACTCTTTGTTCTTGATGTTGGACTCTTGTTTGAAGAAATATCTGCACGATGGAAGAACCTGCAGGTGATGATAACCATCATTTCTCCCAACCTGTTCAGCACTGCGGAATATTGTCCTCCAGGGGGCGCTGTGGGCTTGAAAGTTTGGGCAGGTTAGGAGGTTTAACCGCTAACAAATAAGTGAATAACATTTAAACCAGGCTTTATGAATAAAACATTAATGTATGAGCCACAAAACTGAACAAAACATTAAGTATCACCATAACTCACAGCCTACAATGAAACTTTCTGTCAATAAAATAATAAAAGTTGTAAATGTGGAGGTTTATCTGGGTATTTTTGTTTTGTTTATTTCTTTGATTTAAATTTTTAGACCAAACAATAAAAAAATTTAAAAGTACAAAACAGACAAAATATAACGTTTAAAATTTACCAATAATAATAATTATTATTGTTACTATTTATATAGTAATAATAAATAATAATCCATAAATATCCATATAATAAAAAAAATGTAAAATGACACAGGTCAAGATAAGGACTTTTTTCAAAATTTTGAATGGATTCTTACTGTTGTAGTAGAATAAAAGTATAAATCATAAATAAAATTATACCACAAACTATAGAATATGCATAAATGCATAATTTGCTATTTTTAAATATTAAATTAAGGTAGAACAGCAATGCTTCCATAAAAATAAAAATAATTTAATGAAAACTGAGTTACTGAGATTTGAAATTTTTGTTTTTGCTTTCAAAATACTTTGATTCACTTTACAGAGTAGATTTGCTAGTTTCAGGTGGATTTTTGATCATTATTTTTAATCATGAAAGTTGTTTGTCAGGAGCAAGATTTTGCGAAATCGGAACAGCTGTTTGAATAAAAACACAGCACGTGTGCATTTCTATTTTACTGTCGGTTTTATTGTAAGTTCCAAGTGTTTATTCTTAGTGAATTTTAATCTTGTTTGTTACTAACTTAACTCACACCTAGTTTTAGTTACTTTTTTAAACTAACGTTTAGCTATAGTTCACTGCAACATTCTCTTTTTTAACATAGATTTTTTTTTATTTTAGTGATATTTTAATACAATCACCAAAAGTATTTACATTTAATTTTTACCTTCACTATAGGCCTTTTACTATGTTGTGTTATTTATAGACCCCTGTATATTTTATTCTTCTTCCTGCTGCTATAAAACAATATTTTTTCTCATGGTATCAGTAAAAGTATTTTTCGGAAATTGTTTTGCCCGGAAGTCTTATTTTATGTCCTGGAGCTTGACAAAAAATATTTTAGTTTGAAACCGGAAGTCGGGTTGAGTGGCTGCCGTTAGCTTGGTTCGAGCGAAGTCATCGGGACCGAAGAAGACTTTACCGCCGCCGCTGCCACTGCTGCAGCCTCCCTCTGCCCAGCTTTCACCGGAGGATTTTTACGGGATAACAGAGAAGTTCTTCGGCTATTTAGCGGATTTTAACGGCTGTGAATTCTCTCGGTACTTTTCTCCTTTCTCCAAGCGGCGGGCGGACTGTTCGCTGTCCCGCAGGCTGGAGGCTAGCGTCGGTTACTGCGGCTAAACATGGTGGCCTGTAGGAACGGAGAGGAGCCGAGCCCCAGCTCTGCGGGTTTGGGGGTGTTATAAGGGAACGCGAGGACGTTTTGGCTGCTGCTCCACCCTTTTCTAAGTCTGCGCTTTGTTAATCTGGAGGTTTCTACGGGGCTCCCCGTGTGTTTCCGTTAAACCCGAACAGCAGTACCACCGGCGGCAGCAGGACCCCGTCCGTGTTCGGCGGAGCGTGGATAATCATCCCGAAAAAGTTCTTCCAGGCCGTCTCAAAGTTTGCCCGCGGACCTGGGAAACTCCAGACCGTCCTGGACACTCCTCCAGCTGCTGTGTTTACGTTACGGATACTTTGAGGCTCTCAAACCGGGATGAATTGTTGCACAAGTGCAGCCTGATGAAACAGTTTGTTTTACCCCCTTCCTCCTCCTCCTCCTCCTCCTCCTGTTCAGGGTCTGATTGTTAATCTGAGGATTATTATGGATTGTTACCATGGCCTAATCCAGCCAGACTCTGAATTTGGGGACTAACTGCAGATGTAGAGGCTGACTGTGATGGTGATGATGATGATGGTATCTCTTCGCGATGATTCTGAGTAGAGAGGAGTTCATTACATGGAGACTCGCCTGACATGCCGAGGAAGGAGTTGCCACTACCTGACGGTTGGGAGGAAGCCAGAGACTTTGATGGGAAAGTTTACTACATTGACCACATTAACCAGTGCACGAGCTGGATCGACCCCAGAGACAGGTAGGACTGCGCGAGGACAGGTGCCGTCGACCTCTGACCTCTGGCAGATAGTCAAAGCAGATACATGTGATAAATACATGATGTGTTAAAGGCTCCATTCATGCGGTAAACGAGGAGGTGTGAGCCTTTTAGCCCAAACATCGTTGTTTGTTCATGAAGGCAACACAGAGTTCCGCACCATGTTTGCACTGAAGTACCTTGATATGGATTTAATGTGCAATATTTAAACCTGCTGAAGAGGCTTTTTTATTTAGGGAGCTGTCACAGGTAGAAGCCAGTCACACTAATCCCAGTAATGCCTGATTTTAGGGGCCTTGTTCCCAGTTTTCTGGCAGGTTTATTTGTTTATTAAGTTATTTGATAAGACATCATAGTAAAGTCAGTGGTAGCAGGTGATGGAGGAGAGTTGGTATGAACCTTCCAATAAAAGAGTTGCCCAGTGGCTGGCCAACAGCTAGAGACTGCCGCTGGCAAACCTCTGATTGGTTGGAGAGTGGTTGCTGGTTGGTGCCTGGTTTTAAATTAGTCGCAAAGAGGGTGCTGCACCAAAATCCTCCTTGGGATTGCTTTGGTTGCTCACAGGTTGCTTTGATCACCTGCAGTTTGCTTGGAGGACACCAACTCATTTGGAAACACTCACCAACTAACTCGCAACAACTACTCGCCAACTGGTCGGGAATACTTTATTTTTCCCTAGCGACTGCTGGTTACCAGGAAAACACTGACCAGTCAGTTTCACAGCAACCACTCACAGCTGGATGGTGGAATACTTGTTATTCCCTAGCAACCGGTGGTTGCCGGGTAGTCTCCAGCTGGTGTGACTGAGGCGTGAATGAAATGGGTGGCTGCTGGAGTAAAGGTAGGTGAAACAGAAGGTGATGGCTACCTGATGAATCAGCCTCACAGGTGTGCACAGTAATTAATTAATTGCAGTGAAAGCCAATCACCTGTATGAATTATTATCTGTAAATTAGAGTGAATGCATTTATATATATATATATATATATACTTTGATAAGTATGGGAAAAGTTCATTTTTACCCTGTAATCATGCTTTTATTGCTGTAGTGAGACAGCTGGAAGCTAGTGAAGTATTTTGAGCTCTTGGCAGCCTGAACATGTTCATTTATTAATGTTTAATCAGACCACCTAGACTGCTCTTAAATAACTTTTTAGCAACGTTATTATTTTTGGCTTCTGGATGGTTTGTCATTTTGTGTTTGTAGTAGAGGATTTTTGATATCTTGCTAATGATTAAACGGGTCAGTAATGAACAGCCAGTCCAGTGAGGTTCCTCCAAATAACTCACTCCAAATACCTGTTTACCTCTGCGTGAGGAATCATTCCTTCTCTCGGGAATAATCTGAGGATGGAACCTCGAGCTGAGTGTGTCACAGAGCAGAAAGCCTCCTTCAGTTTGTTAACCTGTCATAAAACCTTGGGTATCTCACAGCTCAGGATGCCAGAGGTGCTTTCTTGTTTGCTCATTTACATTCCTGCTGTCAGGCGTGGAGGTGTGTTACCTGTTCTTTTCTCCTCTCTCGTAGAAATCATTAGTGTAATAGGCTTAAAGAGGCGAGCGTGACAACGACTCGCATGTTCAGATCACCACAGCGCAGAGGGGAGGGTGGGTTTATACAGGGCTTTTCAGTCTTACCAGTCACTTAAGACCCCTCAGACTTTGACACCAAATCCCTTTAATGCCTAATGTCTGGAAATCTCAAGGGTTATTTTTTTTCTTTCCCGGGTGACAGAACCTGGATTCTTTCCCTCCAGTGTGTTTGGTTTACTTGGTTGATTCCTACATTTTCCAGTTAGAACTACAAGAAAGCAGAAGACACAGGAGGCAGCGGCCATCATCAGTAAGAGTATTCTGACTGCTGCTGAGCTCCGCTTTGAGTTTATTTGACCACGTTGTGTCTGAGAAGTGGTCGTGCTTCCAGCTGTCAGATTAAAATGAGGATGATTCCATCTTTGAACGTCTGCCTGTTTTTCTTAATCGAGAACATTTGACTCCCAGAATAATTCCAAACCTCTGATGAAGTTTCCTATAAGTAAACGGACTCAGAAAATGCCTCTGGGGTGAGGGGGCTGACTCTGCATTCAACAGAAATCTTCACATTTTTCCCACAATTTCCAAGCATGTGATATTCCAGGAATCTCTGCTATGTTTCAGTAAAAACTCCGGTGAATAAAACATTTCCTGGCAATCTTTAGACGTCCTGCACGTAAATAGCCAGACAGACAAGCCAAACCAATCGCATACCGGCCTAATAAATAACAGCTAATAAACAAGAAGCACTCTGAGAGTGCAAACCGCCACCAACCCTCTCGCTCTGTGGGCGGCGTTTGCTTTTAAGCAAACAGCGCCGTATTTTTTTACACATTCACTGTGTTTTCTTTGTTCTTTTTAAATGAACTTTCAGAAGTTCGTAGTGCAGTAAAAATCAGAGAAGGGCAGCGTGACAGATGTTTACTTTGATTACACAAACATGGAGTTTTAAATAACTGGACATGAAGAACCTTGAGCTTGTGATTAGAGCAGGGCGATATGACCAGAAATATTTATCACGATATACATTTGAAAATTTACGATAACGATATAACTGATGATATAATGGAGCATAATTGATGCTCCGACAATCCGTCAAGCGGTGCGGCTTCGTATCTTAGCAAAGTCGTACTGAAACATTTGACAGATTGCTGAGCGCCGTGCACATAAAATCGTTTCGAGGTCAGTAAACACAACCAGAGTTCATGCATAAGGCACACGGGATTATAAGGGGCACTTTTGATTTTCAGAAAAATCAAAGGATTGATTTTAAGTGTGCCGTATTTTCCAAAAAACACGGTAACAACAACGGCCCGCTAGCATGCTCTACCAAAAATAGTGCTTTGTTGTGTATCTGACGGACGAAAGCTAAACCAGTTCCACACCACTGAAGTTGCAGCATTTTTACAAACCGATTCTGGTTCATCCGTTTCATTCAACAATCCGCTTTTGCCCTTCTCATTCTCCATTGCCGCCATGATTTTTCCTCCATGTGCGTATGAAAACAAAGGCACTGCGCCTGCGCGTTTTACCCATATTCTATCGCCATATTTCATTTTCTTATCGTTGCCCAACATTATACCGGTATTACCGTGAATGGTATGATATGGCCCAGCCCTACTTGTGATATATTATTATTATTATTATTAATAATACTACAGTTTATTCACTAACTAAACAGCTCACTGTCTTTCTCTTACTTTCTCTAAAACACAATGAGGTCAACTTGAAGGAAAGCCAGATGAGAAATATAAAAGTGAGGTCAGAGGTCAAATGTGACATGGTATTTTATGGAGGTTTGACCTTATTTGAGCTTGAAGAAGAGGTCAGAGATCCAACATGAGGTGATAATTTAGACTCCCCATGAATCCCTTCATGCCTTCATGTTAGCAGAACAAGAAATGTCAGTAAAAAAACTTAACTTTAACTTTAATGCTCTATGTAGCATTGTTATCACTTTGACTTGCAGATCAATATAGTGACCTTGTAGGGGAGGTCGGAGGTCAAATGTGACATGACACAGAACACCTGGAAGAATCATAGTTTCTATGTTATCAGGCTTTTTGTCCATTTTTCCACCAACAAATCCTGAAGTTGACCATGAAGATCTCGTGCCTGTATTGGTGTTAATGGGCTGTTAACAGTCGACACCTCTACAGAGTCTCATCAGAGTTCATTCAAAGCTTTTCCTTGGTGGAGGCAACCACAGTTAGCTGCCTGTCCTGTAGCTGGATCTCTGCAGATGTCAAGCTTCCCATCCAGGTCTTTATTCACGGGCGGTGTAGCTGCCCGACGGCTTCTGGTAGATTCCCAGAGAGATCCGAGTGTGAGAAACATTGATCTGGTGACACTTTCATGTCTTTTTGAGCAGTTATGCGAAAATCCCCCAACAACAATCTGAACAAAACCAGACTGATCAGTCTATAAAATGACTGCCGGGAGGCGATCGAAGTTACCAGCTGGGAATTTTTAATTTTTTTTAAAATCTTCAGGTTTTTCTGTTTTTTATTAAAACAAGATGAGCTGCAATCAGCAGAGGAAGTGAGAATTTGTTGCAGGTGTCAGCGTACCGTCGGTTGTCGGCCTCCACTTATTTGGGCTGCTGGTGAGATAACAAACACACAGTCGCTGTTTTAAGGTGGAGAATTTCTCCTCTGCTTGTTTTACACTCGACAGTCTTAAAAGTGCAGAAAGAAGAAAACAAAAGTCCTGAATTTAAAAAAACAACACAGGCGCATTCCTGAAACACACAACGTGAGGGGCCGAGCGCTCGCAGAGCCGCCAACCAAAAGGCCCGATTCATCTGAAATCCCTTTCACTGCCTGCCAAGGTGCACGGGGTCAAAGTGCAGCGTGAGGCCCTGCAAACTGTAAACCGGGATCTAACCGCCGCTCCGTGCTGGTTTTAATGCGTAACCAGCGACTCTCATGACTTATTATTCAGCAAAGCATGAGAAGGTTTTAGTTTGGTCGGACTGGTGCAGAAAGAAAAGCTTTCACAGAGCCATTTCTCCTCCTCCTCCTCCTCCTCCTCCTTCATCTAAAGAGTTGGTTTTATTCATGTTGTAAAATTACAGCAGTTATGAAATAGAAACCCGTTCTTCCCACTCTTTCTTCTTTAGATGGAGGTCACCCAGTTCCTCCTTCACCTGCCTCCGTCTTGTTCATGATTAACTTTGGACGACTTGAGTTAAAGAAAGAAGCTTAAAGCCGGGAAGATTTAGAGAACAGTAAATAAATGTAAGCAAACCCTCTGAATGAGTACCGAGTGCACATGCGTAGGTAACAGTGGCACCGAGGGCTCAGGGACTTTCAGCTTGGCGGCGGCTTTAAAGGCTTAATTTTGGTTAACGTGTCTGATTGATGCTTCTGGGAAAGACCCAGCGTGAGCCCTCAGGCCCTGCGGCGTTCGTACGTGGCTTCATGGGGTGAAACTTTGGAACAGGATGTGTTTGTGTGTTGGGTGTAGCTTGTTGTGATGAGTTCAAACACCTGGAAGATGACGTGTTTTGACTTCTTCACACGGAGAGGAAACAAAGCTTCCCGCTGTCAGACGTGCGTTCGCCTGACAGCAGAAATGTGCACCGCGTGAACTTAAAGGCTGACCCACAAATGGAAGGACGACCTCTCCGCTGTTTGTTTTTGCTCCTGCAGCGTCGAACAGGTTTCCCGAACATTCCCGTATCGCTTCATGCGCTCGTCGATGTTTGCTCTGGATTACAGCATCGTTTCTCGTAAAGGAAACTCGGGGACGAGGTTGTTTGAATTGAAGGCTGCAGTCATGTGTAAATCCTCCCATTGTAGTCAGGAATGAAGACGGACAGCAAGTCTGATTTCCACACTCGGAGCATCTCTTACACGTCCTGTATTTAAAGCGAGAGCGGCAGCTTATCTGATGCTCTGTATTTGAATATGGAGTCCACCTGCAGCTGTGCAGGAATATTTGTTATTTTCTGTCACTGTGCTTTCCTCCTGCGCTCTTATGGCCTGATTCTGAAGCTATAAAAACTGCTCTTTGTTAATTAACAAAGCTATTTGTGAGTTGTGCAGTCCCATTTTAATGGTGGCCTTGGGCTCTAAAGCTCGCTCAGCATGCAGCGGTTTATGCAGAACTTCAGCCCGAATGAAAAGAAGAAACGAGAGAAAGAAAACAAGTAAAAAACAGAACCAGGATTTCTGTTTTAGATTTTTATTTTAACATAAACAAACAGACGAGAAAACTCATCCTCATCCGTGGACACTCATCCTGATTCTGATCTCGGTTTTCAACATTTAACAGTGCGAGGTCTTTAGTCGTCATTAAAGCTGAAAATTCAGTCAAAATCCACATGTTCTGATGGCCAGATGTTCAAGATACACGTATATATGCAACATATATCCAACTAATAACAAAACTGTGGCTTGAGAAGAATTAATCAAGTTGAAATAATTAAAAGGAGAATAACTCAGAAGACAAAATTAATCAATTGGATAAAAAAAATACAAAAAAATAATCATTTTTGAGTGATCGTTAGTTTTACTCCATTTAGAGCAGCGGTCCCCAACCCCCGGGCCTCGGACCGGTACCGGTCCGTGAGTCGTTTGGTACCGGGCCGCGAGAGTTGAGGCTCAGGTGTGAAATGTATAGTTTTCGGGGTTTTTATCAGTTTTCAGCGTTATTTTGTTATCGTTTTTATCGTTTACTCGGTTTTCCTGGATCTTTTCACGTGTGTTATGAATAAATCTTCATTTTTTTGGTACCGGTACTAGTTTTATTTTGTTGTATTTATCCGCGACACCTTAAAGGCCGGTCCGTGAAAATATTGTCGGGCATAAACCGGTCCGTGGCGCAAAAAAGGTTGGAGACCGCTGATTTAGAGCTCAAATAAATGGAATAAATAAGTAAAACGCTAAAAATACGGTAAAATGTCAACTTAAAAATGTGACTGTAATATAATAAATGATTCTCTAAAGGGAAATATAATAAAGATGGCTGTTTTAATGTATGAAAAAACACCTGCAGCTGATGTTGGGTGACGTTACCCGGGCTGTTGAGTGTCTGACGGGGTTAAAAACACAGATGCGGTTACACATGTGTCATTTTGTCCTCGTGGATTCAAACCACGCTGAAATGTTTGGATGTCATTTGATTCATTTTGAATTACGTTGCTTTTCTTTATAAAGAAACTGTTTTTAATCAGTTTGAGTCCCTTGAAGGACACGATGAGGTCAGAGTTTGGACGATGCACACCTCGAGTCTTCTGCAGGCGCCCAAAGTTTGAACGCAGCACCTGCTTTTCTGGGGCAGTAAACTGGTCGACACGGGTTTTCACTGAGCTTTAAACGCAAAAATGCATCTTTAACAAAACTGCGTCATCTGTTGGGAAGCGAAACCCATCTATCGAGGGCAGCGGGCTCCACAGCCCAAGGTCTGCAGCTTTAGCTGGCGTACAGGTTTGGATGACCGGGATGTGGAGTCCAAATTCAAACGTATCATCTGCTCTTCTTCTTGTACAGTCAAAAGTTTCCTCGCTCTCAGCGGGAGGTTTTACACCTCGAGACTCAAAGAATGACAAAAGTGCTTATAAACTGTCCAGACTGCCGCGTCAGGATCTGCTGGCCCTGAACGTGTGTCATCAGAACAAAGGAATGTTATTGGTCAGATAACGCAGGTATGAGGTGGGTGACGCGGGGCAGCGGTGGAGCTTTATGGCTGTGATGTGGTGAGGGTGTTTTACAGTTGGACCTTGAGCAGCTATGAACTGGTTTGAAGCCTCATAACTCAACCTGAGGAATTTGCACGCCGCCTGACTCACCGCTCAGCTATGCAGCTCGCCGCCCTGTGTGTTTGCACTCTGCCACTCGTTTTGTCAGTTTGCATCAGAGCGCCGAGGCTCGGCTCAGTGTTTACCTTGGTATGTGAAACCTGAGCGTGGGGGGGTGTACGTACTCGTATCAGGTTTTCAACCACTTTTGTTAGACTGCAAATTCATTTTTGACCAGAACGTCACCAGAATGACTTTTATGCTTCTTCTTTGAGTCCGTGTGAGCTAAAAAATGTGCAGCCTTTCACGTGACGCTAAAAGTCCTGTAATTGGTGCATTTAACACTTTTTTTTATGTGTGGTGGGGCTGGCGACTCCAGCATTGTCTCCTCTGAATCCTGCCGCTTACGCCCAAACTCACAGGATGTAGTTTTAAAATCTGTAAGTGCAAAGAAAATAACAGTTTACTGCTTCTCTAACGGCAGCGGTGCATGAAATGTGTAATGTTGCGTGGTTTCCACGCTCAGAAGCGTCCTGTAAATGGATATTTAGCTCAGTGATGCTCGACTGGTCTGAAGTAGAAACCAGCATGCAGACCGATTAACAGGCAGCCTGCTGTCAGTCCTCATGGATGACTGGCAGCTCTGCAGGTGAGCTGTGTGACAACAGGTTTCCTCTTCCAGCTCCAGGCCCCTGCGAGCCTGATCGAAACACTCCGCTTCAGACTATTTTTTTCTACTCTTGGATCTGTATGATGTCATAGAGAGAGGATATCCCTAATATGGTCATCTTGGGGATCCCACTCAGGAGAAAGTTGCCTTTTTTAAATTTTCCTGTCATCTAAAGTAAAAACACGTGAACACGTACCCGAGGCGTTCACCTTCACGCTGTGGCGTGTAAGGACTTCTTAAAGTGTGCTGGAGTTCGATTTTGTTGATTTTGGACACTAACGATCCAAACACACGTGACTGAACACGTCTCATTGTTGAGGTATTATCAGCACGCTTGTTTACGCTCACTGTGGCTTGTTTTTGATCTGCTCCCTTGGCCGTTGCAGACGGTTTGAGCGCTGATGCAGTGAAGCATGCGAGAAGCACTACAAGCACCATTTGATTGACTGACGGTGAAACGAAGGCCGCCGCTGCCAGCTGGTCCTCCGCTGCGAGGGGAAACTGTGACGGAGAGCGACTATGTTAGCGACTCCCCTCGACGATCAGAGGATAGGATTTAGCCGGTGGGAGGAAACAGAAAGAGGGAGAGGAATCAAATAATGGGATACCTGAGCTGCCGGCTGGTCGGACAGCCGGCTCTCTCTGGGATCAGCAGCCTCTCCGTCTTCCCCGGCTAAATTTAGAGCTGAGCTGAGGGGGTCTTTCTCCGGGCCCCTTTCATTATTCATCAGCTGAAAAAGGACCCAGTTCAGTTTCTGCCGTCAGCAGTGAGCCGACTCCGAGTTTGACTCTGCAGTCACGACATAACGAGGGAAGCCTCAGCGAGGGCGGATTTCATACATCTGTGTGTTTGTCTGGACAAAGCTTAGCACACAGACACATCCAAATGCTTTTATCACACACACACACACACACACACACACACACACACACACACACACACACACACACACACACACACACAGGCTTTTTGTCGACTGATAATTGGCACACTGGGATGATGTGTTTGAGTTTCCGTATCTAAACAAAATGAAACCTCTGTAGTTTCCCCGGTAAAGTGAGGAAAACGAGGGCAGCATCATTTATGGATGTGGATTTTCAGCTTCTCATATTTGGATGACGTGAGCCACGAGACTCACTTTAAGTTGTGGCTAACATGTCAACATCTCTGAAAATATAAACCATAAAAAAACAGATTAATATTCAGTTTACTCTGTTTTGAAATTATTCCCTTTTTGGTTATCCATTCACTAGGGGTGCAACGTACTCGTATCGATATTGAACCGTTCGATATTGTGCTTTCGGTTCGGTACGCATATGTATCGAACAATACAAACTTTTTAATTTATTTTATCAACTTTCCTTCTGACGGTGCTGTCTGTGTTGAGCGCTCAGTGGATCTGCGCTCGACAGTGCAGCCTAGGCGGAGTAGTCGAACGCAGATCCACTGAGCGCAGGGCAAGCTAGCAGACAGAAGCTAAGCTCCTTGCAACATGGCAACTTGAACCTCCCCCACCCTCATTCAGATCTGGCGTTTGGAACTATTTTGGTTTTCATGTGACGTATGACCCTGAAGGTAAGCGCGTCATGGACAAAAGTAAAACAGTATGTCGGATGTGCCACACAATGCTCAATTACATTGGTGGGAACTAGTGCGTTAGCACAGTTAGCTCGTTAACGTGTTGGCTGTCCAGCCCCACGCACGGGGCGATCCGCGGTAGCTCGTTAACGGAGATTTGCCGTGTTGTGGCGTTAACGTCATTTCAGATTAACGCTGACAGCACTAGTGGGAACACAACGAATATGACTGCACATTTACTCCGACATCATCCTAGTGCAAAGACAAGTGGAAGCAGACAAAAACAACAAGCAGGCATGCTACAAACTTTACCCGAGTCATTTAGACAGCCGTTAGAACATGATTCTCCTTATGGGGACCTGATATGTTTAATATGCTGCTGAGAATATAGCCCAGAAGAAGCGTATAGTATAGCTTTTATTTTGGAAAGAGACATTTCTCTGTAATAAACTCTCTTTTCCAAAGATGAGTGATTCCTCGATCAGATAGATTTATTTTTTTATTACTTTGTTGTTTCAGCAACATTAAATTTTAAAAACTGTACTTTTGGGTTAAAATATATATTTATAATTTTAATAAATGACAAATTAAAAAGGCATGAACATTTTTTTGTATCGACAAAATATCGAACCGTGACACCAAAGTATCGAACCGAACCGTGAATTTTGTGTATCGTTGCACCCCTACCATTCACCAAACATGTGGTGAACATTGTGAATTATATATAAAACGATCAGTACTGTTAGTACAAAGAAGCAGAAACTGTGGACATGATCCAGTGTTTGGGTTCTGACTCCAGCTGGATCTGTTCAGCTTACAGCAGGAGAGCTGAAACAGGACGGAGGAAGTTGGCATTAAAAGGACGAACAGTGTGGAGTTTTTACTTTTTGAGCGTGTCGACGTGACTGAAAATCACAGCTGACTCTCGGCTTCTGTCCCGCTCGCTCGAGCTCTTATGTGCCAAACACTTGTTTGGAAGCTTTTGTTGCACTTAAGTTAGAAGTCGTCATTACAGCCTTGATTACACTCGGTCATTCCGGTTGTTCTTCTGTGAACTCTGCCTGTGGACGAGTGTGCGCGACCACCAAAAACAGGCACATGGCATCCATATAAACCCCTGTGCCCGCTGTCTGATGGTCAAATTTACATCACTCGGACCCTTGCAGACTCACAGACATGGAAAGTAGAAACTTAAGCCACACAGTGAGCGCTTAGCAACCATTTGGCGAGGCAACGATCAAAAATGGTTGGCGAGCGGTTTCTGGAGGAAACATGATCACATAGAGGTACTCGTACTGAGACAAAGACCTCTGTGCTTCGCTTAATAGCAGGTTACCGCTGACGAAGCAGTTGTGAAACTACGAGTGATGCAAACTGTAAACAGAGACCTTCAAAGTAAAAGTTGTGGCTTTTTGAAATGTGTCATTTCAACAGTAAAGCACGACTTTTACTTTGAAGTCAAGTCTGCTCCACTCTGTGTGCGAGGATGTGCACGCACAGCGAGGCCGAGAGCAGCGGATGAGCTGGCAAAGCTATAAATACAAATACAGCTCAGATGGAGGCGCATCCTTCATTTCCATCGATTTCCATATAGTTAATATAATTTCAAAATTAAATTTTAAATCGCTTTCTAAAGATGTCGTGTAGGAATAATATAAAAAATAAAACGAGTCTTGAGTGGGCAGCTTTCCTCTGGTTGATGTCCTGACATCAGTTCACGCACAGCAGGACTGTGAAGTGGAGAATATGACTCGGTAACGTGGCTGTTATGAGTCCACGTGGGATTTTTAATATTTAATGTCAGCCAAGGCGCTTTAAGGTCGAGAGGTTGCCCCGGAAACCTCCAGGCGATGCGTCACCACCGCCTGTGGAATGTGGCGGGTCGGTTTCCTCCTATTGTGATGAGCGACAGGGACCACCCCCCTACACACCCAGCCTTTCTCCTATCCCCCTCCTCCTCCTGCTGGTGCTGAAGAAGCTTTCACCCAGAGAGCGAGTGGGGATAAAAACAGTTTGAGTGGGTTCATTCAGCAGTGTTTGAATGTTTGGGTTTGATTTGGACGCGTTTCCAAATAAACAGCTTTAATGGACTCGATCTTAAACATCGAGCGGGCAACACGAAAGCATGTAAAACTCGTGCAAACAGGCGAGTCAGCGCCCTCCTTTGCATCCGGATCTGTGGCAGCCCTGATGATGAGGAGTGATGAAGAGCTTTCTGTGCTCTGACTCTGTTTTTCTGTTTCTCAGGCAGACGAAGCCTCTGACGTTCGCCGACTGCATCGGGGACGAGCTGCCGGTCGGCTGGGAGGAGGCGTACGACCCCGTCGTCGGAGCGTACTATGTCGACCACAACACCAGTGAGTCTCCTCATCATCCTGTTTCTTCCTCCTCTGTGAATGAGATAAGGCACCAGTCAGCCTGGGAGGCCGCTCAGCTTCATGAAGCAAAGGACCGGCAGGTTTATGGGACACTGCTGTCGTAACAGTCTTTTCTGTTCTGTTGTACATTAAGAAGCTGTGATCAGTTCCTCTGTTGCATCAAAAGAAAGCTAAAAAAGGTTTTTAAGCTTTTCCAGACTTTGAACTCCTGCTCGTGTTTCCTCTTCATCATCTTTTCCTCCAGAGAGCACCCAGCTGGAGGACCCGCGGGCCCAGTGGCAGCGGGAGCAGGAGGCCATGCTGCGGGACTACCTGGCCGTGGCCAGCGACGCGCTCAGCGCCCAGAAGGAGATCTACCAGGTGAAGGAGCAGAGGCTCCGCCTGGCACAGCAGGAGTACCGCCAGCTCAACGACGCGTGGAGGGACAAGTCCACGTCGCAGACGAGCTGTGAGTGACGGCCGAAATCAAAAACCTCCGTCTGTCTGATTTTACATGAGAGATCAGCTCTGAGGCTCTTTGTGCTTGTGATGGTGATGGACAGAGGAGGTCAGCAGGAGTCTGTGACTGATGTCTGCAGACGACACTGTTGTGAGAGCAGGAGGCAGAACGCCTAATTCTGCTGACAGTGACAGCAGTAATCATACATACATGTAGTGATCATGAGAAAAGTGTCAAAAACAGTCATCAGTACAAGAAAATAATAAAAAGAATATAGAAAGATAAAATAAATAATTAAGAAACTATTAAAAATAAAAAAAATTGGGAATTAATAAATAATAAAATGTACTTTAAGTGAAAAATGTAAAAATAAGAAAATAATTTTTTTTTAAATTTTCAAATAAATATAATATTTATTAGTATCAAAGTTAACATAAAAACAAAAACAAATTGGAAAAAGTAAAATAAAAATATTTATCAAGATATAAAAAATAAAAAAATGAAAATAATTTTAAAAATAAAAAAAATTGGGAATTAATAAATAATAAAATGTACTTTAAGTGAAAAATGTAAAAATAAGAAAATAATTTTTTTTTAAATTTTCAAATAAATATAATATTTATTAGTATCAAAGTTAACATAAAAACAAAAACAAATTGGAAAAAGTAAAATAAAAATATTTATCAAGATATAAAAAATAAAAAAATGAAAATAATTTTAAAAATAAAAAAAATTGGGAATTAATAAATAATAAAATGTACTTTAAGTGAAAAATGTAAAAACAATTCCTTAATTTGAAAAAAGAAAATAATTTTTTAAAATTTTCAAATAAATATAATATTTATAAATATCAATAAAGTTAACATAAAAACAAACAAGTAAAATAAAAATATTTATCAAGATATATAAAAAAAATGAAAATATTTTTAAAAATAAAAAAATTGAAATTAAAAATGCATTCATATTCAGAATAAAAATACAAATATTTAATAAATATAATTTAATTTAATTCAATAAAAGTAAAATAACGTTTTTATTAATCTGTGCATTGTCACATTTAAAAAATAAATAAATTCTGTATTTATAATTTTTTTGGGGGTTTTCAGCTTTTCTGTTAAAAACTAATTGAGCAGAGGTTTCCTCACTGAGACTGTACCAAACGCTTCGGCCTCAGCCTGAAGCTGAGATCACAGCCTCTCTAACGTCTAATGTCTCGTTGTTTCCACAGTGAATTCCAGATCGTCCTCTTCCAGCAAATACGACCCGGACATCCTCAAAGCCGAGATAGCCACGGCCAAAAGTCGGGTAAGACCACCTCCGTCCAAATAGGAGGCCTAACATTAGCTGAGCCTGCAGGCATGTAAACAAACATTGAGAGAGCACGGAGTCGCATTTACCTACAGCAGAGGACGACCCACCTGCTTCGATTAGTGAACAGTTTCCACATTAACGGCGGGCGGGCACTGCGGGCTGCTCGGGCGCTTCGCTGCAGGGTGTTGAGCTTTCTGGCCTTCTAGGCTGGTGTAAACCCTGCTGTTGTTTATCTTGAAAGGGGAAAAACAAAGAGCGTCACACACACACCTCCTGGCTGTGGATCAACTATGCTCTTGAAGAGTCACCTGAGTCGAACTCTGGCCACGCCCCCCCACATAGTCAGCATTTTCATTTGTTCAAAGCAGCACGACCACATACCAAACTCATTCTTTCCTCGTGAGATGTTTTGGACTCTTTGAGAGCCGCTTTGCATGACTCACGGTTCAGAATGATCCTTATTGGCCTGATACTTTGATACAAACCACGTCGCCTTCACTCCAACTACTTTTAAGCCAACGTTCTTCTGATTGGTTGAGAGAGAGCCCCTCTGTGACATCATACAGATCTGAGAGTAGAAAAAACTGTCTGAAATGTTTTGTTTAAACACCTGTAGGGTAACACACAGAGCTCAGCTGCTCTGAAGAATTAAACTCCATATTTGTGAGCCACTTTTAAAGATGTAAATAAGACGTTTTGGTCCTGGAGGTTTTTTCTAACCCTCACCCCGTCTCTGCCTCTTCTCAGGTGAACAAGTTGAAGCGGGACCTCGCCTGTATGAAGCAGGAGCTGCTGTACAAAGAGCAAGGCTTCGAGACGCTCAAAGAGTGAGTTTTGAAGTTTCCCGTGTCTTCGTCCGTCCTGCTGCGTTGCCTCGATTGCCAGAGGGGTGCAAAGCGAGTCCGTCCTCGCTGAAGGGCAGTGCTGACAGGCGTGCTCGTGAGCAGCCGGCTGGGGGTTCGGTCCTCACCTTTTTCGGCTCCTTATTTAATTTGCGAGGCGGTCAGAATCTGACATGAATAGAAAGTGTTTGTGTGACCTTCCCTCAGTCTCACAGCCCAGTTTAAAGGGCAGACAGGTAGATTAATTCCACCCGGAGAGACAATCTGCAGCCACGTCCTAAAGATTAATGCTCAGCTGTCTCGATATTAGTTTGTTGGGCAGGTTTTCACTTTTTCATTTTGGGTTCGCATCGACATGTCAGCCAAAGAGGAAGTTTACTGATGCTGTGGCTGAAAATCAAGCGCAGCCATGTTTGTGCTGTTCAGAGCTGGTGTAACGAACGAGGAATAAAAGAAGGATTTCAGATTGTGTGACCGAAGCCGTTCTCCAGTTCTTGTTGACGTTTCGGGCACAAACAAACACAGGATTAATATTCCTGTTTGAGGTGCAATTTTGAATATTAAACCAGGTTATTATAAAACTCTACATTCACCACAGGTTACTGTAGATCCCAGATCATCAGGGCCATCGTTCGCATTCTTCCTGTTCCTCATCCAGAGTAAACCACCGCCTGTGTTTTATTCCAGAAAATTCAAAAATCCAACACAAATGTCTGGTCTGGGAGGAAAAACTTCACGATGATGGAAAAAACTTGTGCAGTAATAACAGTTCAAGAGTCTGAAATTAAAATTTTATCATTCGAAGCCCTCGAGCTACGGCAAGAAAACAAAACGGGCAACAAGAAAAATGAATAAACTGAAAAAATAAATATATAAAATTTATAAATTTTTTTATAAAGTAGGCAGCACGGTGGTTAGCACTGTTGCCGCACAGCAAGAAGGTCCTGAGTTCAATTCCACCATCAGGCCGGGGTCTTTCTGTGTTTGCATGTTCTCCCCGTGTTTGCGTGGGTTCCCTCCGGGTACTCCGGCTTCCTCCCACCGTCCAAAGACATGCAGCTTGTGGGGATAGGTTAATTGGATAATCCAAATTACCACTAGGTGTGAATGTGCGAGTGAATGTGAGTGCGAATGGTTGTCTGTCCCTGTGTGTTGGCCCTGCGACCGACTGGCGACCTGTCCAGGGTGCACCCCGCCTCTCGCCCTATGACAGCTGGGATAGGCTCCAGCGCCCCCCGCGACCCTGAAAAGGATAAGTGGAAGTGGATGGATAAATAAATAAAATGAACACAAGCGTCTTCTAGCTGAGATCAGAAAAACACGTCACATGAATTCATGAACGTGTCAGATTCTGATATCGTCGTCGTGCTCTCCTCTGTTATCTGCATCACACTGAAGCGATATGTTTGGAATTTGCCCCTCTGTGTGTGTGTGTGTGTGTGTGTGTGTCTGTGTGTGTCTGTGTGTGTGTGTGTGTGTCTGTGTGTGTCTGTGTGTGTGTGTGTCTGTGTGTGTGTGTGTGCGTGTGTGTGTGTGTGTGTGTGTGTGTGTGTCTGTGTGTGTGCGTGTGTGTGTGTGTCTGTGTGTGTGTGTGTGTGTGTGTGTGTGTGTGTGTGTGTCTGTGTGTGTGTGTGTCTGTGTGTGTGTGTGTGTGTGTGTGTGTGTGTGCGTGTGTGTCTAACTGTAAATGTGAAAGTGGAGATTGAAGTGGTGGAAATGAGCCGCCGCTTATCGCCTCGGTTGATATCACACATTCCTTCTGATCGTTAAACTCTATCGGGAACAATGCAGATGTGAGCGCTCGCCTCTCCGACCTGCTTCCACCCCTCGAATATGAACTTAAAGTGGCCGAGGCTTCTTTCCCTCTGTGTGCGAACAGGAATGTTGGGTCTGTTTGTCTTGCCCCTCACGGCACAGTGAGAGTGTCAGGAGGATTAAAGAGCGAGCTGTCGGACGGCATTCCTCCGCGACTTTCCCCTCCCGCTCCACTCGCTACGCAGACGGCGTCCGGACAGCCAATCCCCCCCCACCCCCCACCCGGCTCAGACTGGAATGCAGCCACATGCTCGGCTCCTGATAAGTTTTCACTGCCGCACACGAGAGTGAAAGTTTACGAGCAGAAAAAGAGGGAAAATGTAAACCCAAAAGTAAACGTTTAGCTTCGCTCATTGGACCGCGCTCTGAAAAATGGAAACAAGGCCTCGCAGCAGATCCACCTGTAGCTCCTGCACAAGCTCTAACGTATAAATGCATCAAATCCAAGCAAGTATTGTAACCACAGATGCAGTATTTGATTTCTTCTGAACACTTCAGGCACACTCAGAAAAACAGACACTGTATGCAGTGAAGTCCTGGATGTTATAGACGGCAGCGGGTCTGCGACCGCTCTTTGATCCAGTCTGTCATAATACAGAGAGCGGCTGAGATAAAGTGGCAGGACTGATGTGACAGGAGCCCGACATCCCTGCTCTCACAGAGGATCATAATATAATCTGTTAACATGGAGGGAAACCTCGCAGATGTGCCTGCGATTGTAAATTAGACCGATTAATTTAAACCTTTATCGATGTTTCAGCTTCACGCTGAGCTGAAAGGAGAATAGTCCAAATAAATGAAGTGATTAATCTGAATACGTGTGTTCAGTTTATTGATAAATGGCTGTTCAGTAAATTGAAGTACGTGTTGTTATATTTGATATTATAAGTGGAGCCTAAAGATTACAGCTGATTAATTTACTACACTACTTACCACACAGTGATTTTCATGAGCTGCTCGCCCTCGTCTGACAGGACTCGGGGTCAAACGTGCTCGTGACCCTGAATCAGCCTTAAAGTGGCAGGTTTCAGTGCGGACGTGAGTCTGAGGCCAAACGTGTCCCTGAGGTCACAGGTGTCAGGCGTGTTTACCCAAACGGGAGCAGGACCTCCTACTTCAGCAAACACTCCTCTCCTGTATAAATTATATATCTGTGTGTGTGTGTGTGTGTGTGTGTGTGTGTTTAGATCTGAAGCGCTGCTTTCAGTGAACATGAGTCCATGTCTGAGAGGGATTTCAGAGGATTACTCGTCCCCTCGGCCTGTTACAGACAAGTGCCTCCCTCCCCGCTCGCTTCCTCATTCCTGCTCTACCTTGTTTTGGCCCTCGCTCGCTCGCTCCCTCTCGGCCCGATCCTCCCTCCCCTCTTCCCTCTCTGAAGAATGTGGACGGGCCGGTTGTTCAGATGCATGCATGACTTACCGATGACGGGCTTTACACGGCTGCTGCCGCCTCCGAGCGCAGCCGAGCTGCACTCGCAGCCGTGACAGAGATCCTGCGTCTCACCTGAACAGTCGACCCTCGTCGTAGTTAGAGTTGGAAATACTGACACGTACTGACTCGGTTTTTAAAATATCAACCACGACTGAGCGTGTTGTTTATTTTTAATTTCTGATTAAAATATAGAATAAATCATCCGTCATATTTGAAAGGTCTGTGGGCCGATTAGAGGAGGGATTAAACACTCACTCATGTCCTGAAAACATCTGTCCCATCAGCTGTTTCACAGCAAAAACAGAAACAAATAAAAACCCAGCGAGGCGAAGCTTGGACCTCATCCGCCTCCCTGAGCGATTCAGAGATCGGCCACCGGAGGCGTGTGCGTGTCTGTCCAGGTCGACGCTCCTGCGCCTAAACCGCACACCGTTTCCTGCAGAGGGTTTGATGTAGTCAACAGCCTGATTACATGTTGGCTGATAAACTGGTGACTCATTCATACCAGTGACAGTTATGAGTTCACCAGTAAAGCTGTTTACATCCGAGGAAGCGTCTTTTAATCTGAAATAAGGCGTAGGATTCATAAATCCATCGAAATTATGCAAGACTGTTACACATTTATGAAGTAGTAAACGGTATTTTTTGCAGGGCAGAGCGCGGCGCTGTCGGCCTCCTCAGTTCTGACTCGTTTGAGGTCACCTGTGGGGCGCGACGTACCCGAAACTGGGGGGAAAATCAAAGCTCGGCTCATCGGAGCTCGATTTACAGTCATGACATTTACACTTGATGTGTATCGCTCCGCCACAAAGAGTAAAAAGTCAGAGCCGATAGATGTTGACGTGATGTGTTTTTACTGGAAACCACGAAGGTGAGAAGACTGCTCGCGCTGAGCAGCTTCCTCTGTCCCTGTATCAAGTGAACAAACATCTGCTCACATGGTTTTCAATCTGAATCCTAACTCCTCCTCTTTCTCTTCCTCCTCCAGGATCGACCAGAAGGTGTCCAACAGCCCGTCCGGTTACAGGCTGCAGGAGGCCCAGGCCATCCTCAGCGAGGTGCGCTCCATCCGCGACGCCATCAGCTCCGGGGAGAAGGAGAAGCAGGAGCTCATGCAGGTAAACCTGGGTTGGAAGCCTGGACTTCTCACATTTACACTCTCAGCAGGCTTCACGTGTAATTTATGGCTTATTTAAGACTTAACAGTTACTCTGGGACGTCTGGAGAGACGATGAATCTACCTCGACCTGCGTGAAGAAGCAGTTTGGACCAATAAACGGTTAAAAACATCAGACTTTGAGGTGGAAGCTCAGGAACAAAACAGCTGTGAGGATGTTTCAGCAGAGCGTGACCTTTCAAAATAAAACCACAGAGCTACCGCGACTCTATGTGCTTCACGCCGGCGTTTGGATCGTCTTTCTTCCTCCTCTCGATGTTAATGTGCAGCTGAACTTTTGGATGCAGGACCTTGCTTGGCTTGGTTAAAGGTTTGAGTTCAGTTTAGACGAGTCGTGTATGTTCATATTACAGCTGTGCACGTGTGTCACATGATGACGAGGACAGAGGCGATGGTCTTAAAGTGACGTGGAGCAGACGCCGTGTGAGTTCAGTCAAAGGCTTTGATAAAAAAACGATCAGGTGTCATTCTGTATCGCAGGAACGTGATTGGCACTTCTCGCTCTGTAAGAGAACGTCTGCGGCGCAGCTGTTTACGTCATCGTGACAGGTTTTGAGTGGGAGAGATTGACGCCGTTAAAACCGCGAGGCAACGTCGGGCTGGTACGAAACATCAGCGCTCACGTAAAGCATTAAAAATACAAATGTCTGAGGGTTAGACTCAGCTCGGCCAAAGGAAGGGGATCCAAGATTTAAGGAGGTCCAGTTAGAGAAAAACAGCCTTAAAGAAAAACCAACGCATTCTAAAACAAAGACCCCCCCCCAGTCCCACACAGATTAACACAATCATCAAACATATTAGAGGAATATAACAGTAACAGAAGTACATTTGAACAGGCAATACCTCTAGACTAGCTAAATAAGAGATAAAGGGTTGCCACTTGTGAAAAGATTTGGCTGTGTAACCTCTCAACGTATATTTAATTTTTTCAAGTTTTAAAAAAAACATGACATCTTTAAGCCACCGGGAAACAGTAGGATACTTAACAGACTTCCAATGCAACAATATTAGACGACTCGCTAATAGGGATGTGAAGGCTATAATATCCTTTTGTGTGGAATCAAGTGTAAGTGAGCGAACAGGAATCCCAAATACAGCAATCAGAGGACAAGGATGAAGAGTTACCCCAAGAACAGTCGACATAATAGCAAAATACCCTGGCCAGAAACTTTGTAGCTCAGGACACAGAAAAAACATGTGGCTAAGGTGACAAGGAGAACCATGGCATTTATCACATTTATTTTCCACTTCTGGATACAATTCAGAAAGTCTAGACTTAGAGAAATGCGCCCTGTGTATGACCTTAAATTGAATAAGTCCAAGACGAGCACAGGAGGTGGAAGATCGTACCCTCGCTACAGCCTGTTCCCAAGACTTCTCATGTATTCGAATTCCTAGTTCTCCTTCCCATGTACACTTAAGCTTAACATTAGAGTGGTTACTACAAGACAGAATAGCATCATAGAGTTTCGAAATGGTTCCTCTGTGATGAGGAATAAATGATAACGTAGTTTCCCACTGCTGTTCTGGAGGTAAAGAGGGGAAATCTGGGAAACACTTGGCAACAAAATTTCAAATTTGAAAATAGCGAAACAAATGGGTAATAGGGAGATTATAACGAGAGGACAAGTTGGGAAAACCATCGAAAACACCATCCACATATAAATGTTTGAACTGTTTTATACTCTTGTCACACCACACTGAGAATGTCGAGTCCAAAAGTGAAGGGGGAAACAAATGGTTGTCGCTTAGAGGAGCCGAGGAAGACGGCATGACAAAATTAAAGTGACGTCTAAACTGAAACCAGATTTTGAGCGTGTTAAGAACCACCTGATTATCAGTGTACAGAGAGGGTTTTACGGGTAAAGAGGAATAGAGCAAAGAGCCCTTACGTGATGATAGCTCCAATTTACACCACGAGGAACCAGACGATTTTAGCCAGTAGCAAAGTTCATGGATGTGAGCGGCCCAGTAGTGGGCTAAAAAATGAGGTAATGCAAGTCCTCCACTAAATCTGCATCGCTGCAGCAAAGTTTCAGAGACCCTAGGTGGCTTCCCTCCCCAAATGAAAGAACCAATAATCTTGTCCAGTGAAACAAAAAAATGTTTCGGCAAAAATAAGGGAATTGACTGAAATAAAAATAAAAATTTTGGTAAGATGTTCATTTTAACAACATTAATCTTACCGATTAAAGAAAGGGGGAGATTACCCCATCTTTGAATATCAGATGTGATCCTTGATATAAGAGGAGACAAAGAACATACATTTAAACTGTTTCAGTAGTTTACACGATGAGGAGAGGCTCCTCTGAGGTTTTCTTCAGTCCATCAGATGCGTTTACAGTGAACTAGCTCAGCTGCTTCCTGCTTTTCTGTTTTCACTCTGTATAATTGATGTGATTGGCCGAGCAGCATCACATGGACACGGTTAGAAAGCATCGGTCTGTGTTTCGTCTGTACGTACACCAACATAAAGACAAAAGATTAAAAGAACTTGGGCCCGTAAAGATGGACGCCTGCGTCCAGATCTGGACCGCGATCCACCTGTTGGTGACCACGGGACGGCGGCAGGAACCTGAAGGTAAAAAGAAGACGGCGGGCTGGATTACAGAGATGGAAAGCTCGGTTGACTCGAGGAGAAGTCGGTGGTTAAAGCTGCTGCTGAAATGCTCGAGGAGCAAACAGACGTGTTTAATTGTCGTTAACGTGAACAAAGCGTTCATTCTTCCTCGCTGGTATCAGTGTTTGCACAAACAGTTGATCGTAATTTTAATCTAAGGCATTTTTAAAGAGGTTTCGAGTCCCGAAGTGTAGCTTGTGTTCAGCTCCAGGCTCTCTGTTATCTCGTTTTCATGTACTGTATCTTATGTACACAGTGACTCACGCTGAAGTGACTTTTAAAAAGCCTGCAGGCCGTCATGTGTCGAGCCGTTTAAAGGCCGCTCGGTCTGCTTTTCTTCTCCCACAGCTTCAGTTTGCAGCTCTCTGTTTTGCATGAATGACGCCTCGTGGCGAGCTACGCCGGTATCTCCCGGCACCCCTTCGCTCCTCCACGTCCTTTCATCACAGTATTAACTCGTCCATATTTCCTCCACGGCTGCAGGGGGATTAAAGTTGCATGAAGAGGATGAGGGTTTGTTTACAGGTGTGCACTGAGACCAACTTCGAGTGTTTGATGTGTAGTTTTTTGGGCTCTGATGCAACGACTTGAAAACGTACGCGGTGGTAATTTACGGAGCTGAGGGTGCAGACGTGTGCGTCTTTGAAGTGCATCATCGCTGCGACGCACATAAAGATGGAAACCGTCAGGTGTGCTGTGACTGCAGATTGCTTCGGAGGTAGGAGGAGGAAAGTGTCTTCAATAATAAATAATCTGCTGCCTTCCTCCTTCTGTCCGTCTCCCTCCTCCTCCCCCTCTACCATCTGCAGCTGACAGCTCCGTCTGTCAGGCTGTCTGTTCCTGTGTGTTCACATCGTATATCTGCATGTCAACAACCACACATTTATTTCTGAATATGAGTTCATACACAAATATTAAAGGAACCCTGTTTTATCGGAGTCCTGCATGAAGTCTGATGTGATCAGTTGGTATCAGAGGTGTTGACGTCTGAATGACGTTAACAACAGGTGAACCAGAGGGGCAATGATGACACAAAACCCACAGGGACAGTTTCACACTGATGTCTTTTTGCTGCTGTTAGCGTGAGGTGACCTGGACCCTGCAGAGGCCACACAATGAGCACATGTGACAGACGTGGGAGGGTCTGCAGAACGTTGCGCTGCCTGTACCGTCGTTCAGCGGTTTGGTGGATCAGTGAAGGTCTGGGGAGGCGGGTCCATGGAGATCCCACGCTCGTGCAGTGGGTCCTGGGCAGTGTTGGTCAAGTTACTTGAAAAAAGTAATCAGTAACTAATTACTGATTACTTCCACAAAAAGTAATCCAGTTACTTTACTGATTACTTATTTTCAAAAGTAATTAATTACTTAGTTACTTTTTAAAAACACGATTTACAACCTGAATAGGTGATAAAGTGATAGATCTTTCAGCCCAATTCTACTTTTTCTACATAATCATCATACAAAATGTTATAAAATGGAAAAGTCTCTTTTTAAAACTTGTTTTATTAGTTTTAATCTTTTAACTTTATGCATCAAGCAAAAATTTAATTATCTGCAACATTCTCTGACTGGAAGAAATTTGTTTAATATTTAAACCTATTTTCTGCACATTCCAGCACATAAAATAAAATATTTTGTGTGTTTACACTCAGTCTTTCAAATAGATGCAAGTAAAACACAGCAGAAAATAAATAAAGTCAAAGTCTAGCGGTCCTGTTGCTCTATTTTCACCTGTAAAGCAGGAGTGGGGTAGGCGGAGGGTTACCCTGGTGCAGGTGTGCCGCGGTCAGTGGAAGGATACAGCAGTTTCTCTGTGAGTTTCCCATTACGTCGTAGCTACTCGGTGCTTGTTTGGAAGTTTAGGGGTTTTTTCGCTGTACAAAGAAGTTTTCTTCCCACGCACAACGGACACTAATGTTTTTGTCACTTTTTATGAATCAAACTCAAAGTAAGGTCAGTACTTCCACGCTTTAAACGCTGCACGCTCATACTCTCTCCCGCACTCATATATGATCCATTGTTGATCTGCACACAGCTGTTGTCATGAACGTCACGCTCGCTTACGTCACTGTCATGAGACATTCTCGCAAAAAAAATCACGGTTTTAGTAACGCAGTAACGCAGCGTTCCTACGGAAAGTAACGGTAATCTAATTACCGTTTTTGCAAGCGCCTTCGGGAGGTGGTTAAACTGGAGATTTGGTAGTGCCAACATTCAGCTGACAGATCTGCAGAGAAGCCGATTTAAAGAGATTTGTGTTTTACGCGTTAATGGAGCTGGAACTGCAGATAAAACTGTGGGACTGTAAATGCTGTAATGATGGAGGTGTAGTGTTATTTTTCTGCTCCGTATAAAAGCAGGGATAAGCTGCAATCCTCAGCACACTTCAAAACCAACCGCAGACTTCATCGTGGTCGTAAAGATGAAAGGGCACGTGGCGGCTTTGGCGGCTGCAGCGCAAACATAGAAGCAGCAGCAGCAGCGTCTCCTTTCTCACTTTAAGGAGTTGCTCCTTCACGCCTGCCCTTTGCCCTGAGCGGCTTTCACCGAGCGGCTCTGTGCAAACAGGCTGCAGTTCATAAATGATTCTCAGCCTCAGTTCCTCGATGATCGAATGCGACTCGAGGGCAAAGGTCAGAGCATTTGAAAGGAATGTCCCCTCACGCAGGTGGAATCCGATGGTCTTATTTCTGTGATTTTTATACTGAAATAATGTAAACAGTCACAAATATAAATTGTAATTCATTTAATATCTGCACAGATTTTAAAGTTTTATAATTGTAATAATAATGATGATGGTGGCTGTTAAGCAGCTAAGCGTTCTGCGATGATGTCGTGATTCTGCGCCTCTTTCCTCGCTGCGGTTCGTGCTGTGACCTTCGACGCCCTCTCTGTTTGTCTCGTGTTCCTGCAGAAACTGGCGGTGCTGAAGGACGGCTTCCGGCTGGACTCGGGCTCGCAGCAGGAGCTGTGGGGCAGCAGCACCTCGCTTGCGAACTCCGACCTGTCCATCCCGCGGCTCTACTCCGACGCCAGCTCGCAGACCGACATCCCCGCCGAGGTAAGCCCTGAGCCGGAGCGCGTCCAGCGCGCGAGCTCGTTGATTATGACTGTTCGCCACAATTAACCCTTTAAGACCTACCATAGAACCAAGTCCGCCAGAGCTTATATTATATTTTTACATGCTGTGGAGCCATTTTTGGGAGCATTTCAAGTTGACATACATCAATACAACCATTATAGCCCAGATTTTAATAATATGTCTGTATTAAGTGCATAGTAATTACGTAAATTGCAAAAAAAGTGCAATAAACTACAAAATAGAAAATCGTTTTTGTTTTTTTAACATATATTTCTAGTTAGAGAAATTTAAGAGGCTTATCCCTCAAAACTGTAAATACAAAAAAGTTGCACAAACTAGTTTCCCACCACAGGAAATTTATTTTCCTCCGGTTTCATATGCAAAAAAAATTATTGCGCTAGCTCACGTGGTTGCAGAGCTACCGGGATTTAAAAATAGTTACGCAAAACAGAGCGTGCTGCTCTGACCGGCTTTAAAGAGTTAATTGTCAAATATAATCCAGTTTACTTATAACTCCACAGCCAGTTTCTTTATTATTTTCTTCTTCTTTGGTGTGTCGAGATGGTCGAACGCTGTTGTTGTGTAACATTAGTGGAAGTGGAATCTCACACTGTCCACAGTTTTCAGTGAGTGTTGTCAGTAAAACGTTGAGTTTTAACCTCCATCGTGTTGTTTTGTTTGTTTTCATTCAGTTCATGACGAGCAGCAACAAACTGGCCGAGAAGGTTCGCGTGAGCCTGAAGTACGAGGAGGCCAAGAGAAGGTAACCGTCTGTCTCTCACACGTGTCAGCTGATTTAGAGCTTAGATAACGATGAGGCTGGAGGTGGATACTAGAAGGAAACCCCTCAGAATCTCTGAGATGAAAAAGTCTGATCTTCAGCACAAAAATGTGAGAAATAATCAAACTAGCGAGACGTCGCGGTGCATTTAAAGTCTGTTTGCTCCTGATAATCTGCCTGATTCTGGGCTTAAAGGTGATTTTAAAGTGTGACGTTTGTTTACGACGATTTCTGTTGAAAAAGCTGAAACTGTTTCCTTCGTTTCCTCTCCCAGGATCGCCACCATCGAGGTGCAGATCGCCAAACTGGACAGCGAGGCGTGGCCGGGGCTGCTGGACCCGGAGCGGGACCGCCTCATCCTCATCAACGAGAAGGAGGAGCTTCTGAAGGAGCTGCAGTACATCAGCCCGCGGCAGCGGCTGCAGCCCAACGACGCGGAGAAGCTGGAGTCCGAGAAGAAGCGGCTGGAGCGAGACCTGCAGGCCGCCAGAGACAACCAGAGCAAGGCGCTGACCGAAAGGTGATGAATGTACGACTGTAATGAGAACGTGTGCTGCAGGGTGAGCGCGGATGCTACACATCACAGTTCAAAACCCAGAGAAACGTTACTCACACGTGGGAAACGTCGCCCTGACACCGCGGCTTTCATTTTTTTCCTGACTAGTGTGAAAACGCACTTTATCAAAACTTTGTTTGTAGGTGATGCGTTCAGGGAGCGTCTGGGTTTGCAGGTTATACTCTGCAGGTTGTCCGTATCGCTCGCAGCGTCCTGCTGTGTGACATTTGTGCTCGGGTAACCGTTCCTCCTCCTGTGGTTTCGTGCTGCAGCAGGACTCGCTGTGAGTGCGGTTCCCTCGGTGTCCCTCCTGTAATCTGGAGGCGGTATAAAAAGCACAAAGTCGAAAGCTTCAGTGTGTTATGCAACTCCGGCGTGGAGTGATTTACCTTTGCTCGTCATGCACGGTGCAGCGATGAGGAACCTCGTGCACTTGCAGAGGGTGCAGGGCCGGGAGCCGATCCGCGGTGGCGAGCCCGATGGTACCGCAGCGCCCCATCAATCACCTGCCCGAGCTGCTGGTTCAGTTCCTGAACGCATCTGCAGAAACTAAAAAGCAGCTGCAGCGTAAAGGAGGTCAGAGGTGATGACAGGTGTGTGTAAACAGCGTCATTATGTCCTTGGTGATGCAGCTGACCTTTACAGACGTCAGCCCTCCCTGAGGAGCATGAAGAATCTCCTCCTCCTCATCATCAGTCCCTTGCATCCCTCCTAGCCTCGTAGCGCCACTTTCACATTTCCTGAATACCACAGACACCCCCCCTCCTCCTCCTCCTCCTCCTCCTCTAACAGGACTCCTGTTGTTCCTGTTCAGGTCAGACTCTACCTGAGCTCAGACTCTCTTTGTGTCGCGTCTCCTGTTCCTGTAACCTGAGAGGCTCCACAAAGAACAAGAACCTCTTTTAGTCCACCTTCTCCCCCCTCACACACACACACACACACACACAGACACACACATACAGACACACTCTCTCTCTCTCTCTCTCTCTCTCTCTCTCTCTCTCTCTCTCTCTCGCTCTCTCTCTCTCTCTCTCTCTCTCTCGCTCTCTCTCTCTCTCTCTCTCTCTCTCTCTCTCTCTCTCTCTCTCACACACACACACACACACACACACACACACACACACACACACACACACACACACACACCTGCAGGTTCTGGTTTAAAGATTTTGGGCGGTTCAGTCGTCTGAATGTTGCTCATGTCTGCCTCCATGTGGACAGCAGGGTTTCTGCAGCTCCTAAAATGTCCTTAATACACATTTACTAATAAAATCTAGTTAAAACTAGTTGAGTGCCTCTGACATAAACGGTAGTAACCAGACCGAAAAGCAGCGCACATTTTGCAGCTTTATTTCTGTGCTTTTTTTTTACTGAGATGTGATACACTTTGGATTCTAGCCAATCATTTTACCTTTGCAAGGATAGTAGGCGGGTCCAGGTACGTACGTTCTTTTAGAGCAGAGCTACAGATTAAAAACTCCCGAAACGGTCAAAGTCTGGCTGTACTTCACAGCAAAAGATGCAAACTCAGCAGCTGCAACAAGTGCTTTAAGCTGATACTGTGATACTGTCAAAGGAGGTAACACCTCAAATCTGATGAAACACCTGGCGACGCATAGCGTTTTTTAAAAAGCCGAGAAATGCAGCGTATTTGATAGCTTGCTGCGAGACCTCACACCGAGCGCAACCACTGCAGGTGTGGTGCCTGTTATCGGACCCGGAGTTAGCAACATCCCCCAAAAACCCGAAGAGGAGAGTCCTGGCCCCTAGCCCTGCCAGTGTAGCAGAAATGATGAGGATGATGATGCAGCAGCAGCCGTTCTTCTCTGCGTGAGTAGCTTAATGTTGTTTGTGTGTAATTTACGTTGAGTAGGCTAACCACGTTATTACATTAATGCATGTAAGGTGAACTAGCAAACATCATCATAGCTACATGCGGCTGTCTTCTTGTTTGATGGCAGATACTCCCTTCACCCTGGACAAAAAGGCTAAAATGACCAAAGAAAAAGTGGAAAACAGTTAAACATGAGAGGTTTTTGGACAAAGTTTGTGTTCTCCTTTCTTTAAGCACCGGCACCGTTTCAAAAGTACCGGTTTGGTACTGGTATCGGATAAAACCTAAACGATACCCATCCCTAGTTGTTAACATGCGGAGAGAAGATGGCGGTGTCTCCATGGTGTCCTGATCCTGATGGCGAGGTTTAAATAAAACAGAGACGAACAGGAAACAGAAGACGTCTGTTTGCACCGAGGCTGTAGATCTCTGCTGCAGATTGTGTAGCGTTCAGGAGCTGCTGTCGGCATCGATTGTTTTCTGTACAGCAGAAACTAAACGGCGTCTTTGTGTTTTTGTTGTTTCAGGCTTCGTCTTCACTGCAAGAGGAACAAGCTGGTCAGAGAGCTGGAGGAGAACGTTCGCCTCGCCACCATGCTGCACACGCAGCTCAAGAGGTTCGTGCTTCTCGTTGAGCTCATTAAAGATAATCAACACGTCTTTAAAGTTTACGATAACTCAGAGAATGATGGAAGAATCTGCAGAAGTGAGACTGAAGTTTCAGTTTCCACAGTTTTTTTTCAAAATAAAAGCTCAAGACAGAAGTCAGGCTTTGGATATGTTAAACCAAATGGGCAGAAATAACAGGAAATACATAAAAGTGCGTTAAATAAGGGAACGTAAAACGGACTCAGTGCTCTGTGTCACTGATTTTACCTTATTTATAAAAAGACAAAGTAGAAATAAGGATGCATAAAAATGATGTGGATAGTTCAGTGGAGTGTTTTTGTTAAATGTTTGTGTTGTGGTTCATTTCTCGTTAGTGGGACAGATTTCTCTCTGCTCGCTCTCAGCGGTCGACAGATGGAAATATTCTACCTTTAGCGGCCGAACGTTTGTGTTGTTATTCTGCTCTTTTTAAAATCAGTGCCGTAAGAAGCTCAACACCACGAGTTGAGCGTTGTCGGCTTCTCAGTCTCCTCCCGAGTTTGGTGGATGTAACAGGACAGGAAGTGCGCCGCGTTCGTGTCAACGAGCCGTCACGCTTTAATTAGCTCGTCGTCCAGAGGCCGAGGTGGAGAGACGAGGACGACTTTTATGATGAAGAAGTCAAAAAAGGAGTTTTATTGTCAACAGTCGTTTCAGTTATTCAAAGAAAAGAAGCAAAACAAACAAACGTCAACAAAGACGCTTTAAATATGTTTTTGAAATCACGTTTCAGCTTTTTTGGGTCAGTTTTTGATCCCGTTTAACTCAGAGGTGAAATCAGATGTTATAAATATAAACTGAGGTGTTCAATTTCACAGTGAGGTCAAAGGTCAAGGTCATAGCATCGTGAAAAACAAACTATAAAACAGGAAAAAAGCTTTTGGGAATCAGTTTGTTGCTGACGCTCGACAGGAAGAGACCAGGATGTTAGACCCAGAGCAGTTTTCCAGAGAAATGATTGGACAGCAGTTGAGCTCAGCACGTTTACGCCGTGATCGTAGTCAGCTGGTTTTGATCAGCTGATTCTTTCTTTAGTACGTGTAATGAAGCCGAGCAGCGGTTTGACGTTTGTGACATCGCGCCGCAGATACAGACTTGTGTTTCTAGGTGCAGGTGAACAGACTTGCGCTCCAACGTCGACACGATTGCACCGATCGGCCGACTCACGCGTCATCATGTCTGTGGTTAACTTCCTCCCTCTTCCTCCTCAGCCTGTCGGCCAGCACCCTCTCCTGTTCGTCCGGCAGCAGTCGAGGCTCTCTGACCTCCAGCCGCGGCTCGCTGGCCACCACCTCCAGCCTCGGCTCCACCTCCTCCCTCAGCTTCACCGACATCTACCTGGAGCAGCCGGAGCTGGCCGACCCGGACTTCCAGAACAAGCTGGACAGCCTCCTGCAGGACGGCGTCCAGGGAGGGTACCGGCCCTCCAGCTCCATCACCACCATACACGAGCACGAGGTGGTGACCGGCAGCGGCACGAAAGACGCCGGGAGACCCCAGAGCAAGTCGGGAGGCACCGGAGGAGACGCTGGAGGAGGCACAGGGGTCGCCGTGGGGGCGGAGCCTTCCAGGATCCAGGCCCTCAAACTGTCAGAAACCCCGCGCTCAATGAACTCCTTATCCCCGCGCTCGTCTCTCTCCTCGCTGTCTCCGCCGTGCTCGCCCCTGGTCACGGACGCTAGCTTCCTGTCAGGCGAGACGTTCGCGGGCCAGTCGGGCGGCTCCGGGTTGGGCCTCGACCTGGAGCTCCACAGCAGGCTGGCCGAGCTGGAGCTCAGGCTGGACTCTGAGGAGCAGCGTCAGGAGGAGCAGGGAGGTCCGGAGGAGAAGCAGAACCACCACGGCAGGCTGGGCGAGGAGGTCAAAGGTAAACAGGAAGCAGCACGATTACACAGCACGATCTATCTGATGTTTTTAGTCGTTGTTGATCCCAGTCACTGAGTCCTGCTGCATCAGCAATCACACGAACTCCTCAGGCTTCAGAAACTGGAAGCACGTCTTCATCTCAGTGAGGACGAATGCCTTTCTGAGTCCTTTTAATCCTCAGTGTTGCTAAGGTGACAGCGAGCCGTCTTTATAACCGCTCGCCATCAGAAACGAGAATAAAAGCTGCGTGTTTGAGTGGAAACGTGACTCTTCATCAGACCTGAGGAGCTTCCCAGGCTCTCAGCCGCTCAGCAGTCAGGTCTGACTTGTAGAACGAGGAACGAGTCGCTGTGACAGAGGCCGCTCTTAACTTCAGAGAAAAAACTTTATTAGAAAGCCCGACTCCAGGAATCCTCCTCCTCCTCTCAGTGTGTGTGATGAGGAATTTAACACTGTGTGACACCTGACGGCTGCTGGCAGCGATGAGGAGGGTGGAGGTGAAGGTCAGGAGGGTTTAGGGTTGCAGCTGTTCAGCTGAAGCTCGTTCTCTGCATCAGGAGACGTGATCGCTGTGATCGCTTCATTGCTCCAGTTTAATTTTTCAGGTATAATTTTGACTTTTATTCATTTTAAAACTAAATAATTGAAAAACTTTTCTTCCAGGTAAATCAGTTCAGTCTTTAAAAAAATACTTTTTTATGATATTTAATCTTCTCCTCCTACATCCTCTCACAGTACAATCATTTGGTTTTTCCTGTTTTTCTGATACGGCCGACAGATGCAGGATTTTTGAGGCTGACGTTTGTATTTGGTGACTAAAACATTCGACATAAAACACAAACATCTTTGACGTTTGTTAGCGTCGTTATTAACGAGTCCTTTCTGAGTTTAATCCTGTTTTGCTGTTGAAACCAGTCGTGGATTACTCGTTTGCTCGTTTACGCTCTGCCATCCTGCAGCAGCAGGGCGCCCTCTACAGGACAAATTATGCAACATCAGCACCTGTAACACGCTTCACGCATGTTTCTCCCATTTCTTCTTCTACTCTTACATTTTTTTATCGGCTGTTATTGATGCTGATACGATATCGATATCAGCTGATAACCTGGTGCCCGTGTATTGATCAGTTCTTATTTCTGATCCCTCATAACGTCATAAATACCGGAGAGAGCAACATTTTCAGGGTTCAGAAGGACACTAAAGTTACATCAACTCTGAACACAGTGTTTTACTCTGAGGGTCTTTGTTGTCGTGTGTTTTGGATCAGGCGGGGCTTGTGGGCCTAACGTGTTTGTTTTAGGACCGAGTGAGTCGATGAATGTGATGTTTTCACGTTTCACTCCCCTCCCAGGCCCCTTTCTGCACCTGAGCGCTGACCTACCTTTGCTTTTCTTACCGGCTTGTCTCTCTCCGACGTCTTTCGTGGCGCTCTTGCGTCCGCCTGCGCTCGCAGACGTCCCGCCATGATGTCAGACTGACTGGGACCAGCAACGAGGGCTTTATGGGCAAAAATTCCCCAAATCTCTGCTGGACGTGACCCCTACCACCCTCATCTCCCTCCCCCCATTTACTTCTTTATTTGAGCTTCACTTAAATAGTTAAAATATGAAATAACTCCGCTGTGAGAGACACTTTGAACTTCAGCGACGGTCGGTGTTGTTGAATAATGTGTTTAATAATCAAGAAAACGTCAGACGAGGAGAAAAAGCAGAAAGTTGAATTCAAATAAAAAAATAAACTGTTCTGTTATTTTACATGTTTACATTTTTTGCAGCTTGTTGCACGTTTGTGTGGTTAATGGGAGCTCGCAGAGCGGCAGTGAGAGTCGGGCTCAGGTGAAAGCTGCACCTGGTGTCTGGTTTCCTGCTCTTATCAGGTCAAAGCCACACGAGCCTGAAGTCTTTCTCAGGTCCACAGATTATTGATTATATTAGTTTTAATGTTTGCAGTGCTGTGCAGCTCCAGACCAGCTTTGATTGGTTCACTTCACTGACCTCAGCTCAGGGATCAGATAGACTCATGTTCAGGTTTCATTTTTCTCTACAGTTTGGACGTTTTGGTTTTGTACTTGCACATAAATAACACGAGCGGGAGTCAAAGACGCCACACGTGGTCGAAGGATGATTTTGAACTGTGACTCATGCAAAGCTGATGGAGATTACAGTTACACATCAAATTATTTTATTTATTTATTTCTCTTCTTTTGGTTTTTTTAGGCTCAGCTTCCGAGCTGCGAGGGACGGGGGCGGGGCCAAAGAAGATTGGGGTGACCTCGGCCGTGTCTGACGAGTCGGTCGCCGGCGACAGCGGCGTGTACGAGCCGTCAGAGCGCAAGTACGAAGGTTTTACATTCGAGGTCGTAGGTTTGTCCTCGTGTTGTTACACTTTTATTTTTCCTGGTCTGGCTCTTTGTTTCAGAAAGTTACAGTTTGTTATTAAATGAGTTTAAAGAGGTTAAAATAACTCCGCGTGCTGTTTCCCGCAGACCTGGCCTCCCCGCTGACCTCCTGCTGAGCTCCTACGAGGACCGCCTGGCGCCCGGCTGCCCTCAGGTGCAGCTCGGCTTCCGTTACGAGGCCAGAGACCGCCGCTTCACCGTCTACGTCATGCAGCTGTCCAACTGCAGCGCCCTCTGTCTGCCGACCGACCAGAAAATGTACGAAGTCACAGTCTGAGTGTTTCCTGTCCCTCGAACGTATCTCAGCAGGTTTAATGGCCTCTGCCACGCTGCCGTGTGTTTGAGGCGCTCAACAGAAAAACTCAATACGGTCGTTTTTTTCTTTTCTACGGGGCAGATTTATGGAATCTGATCGAAAACTATTATTTACTGAGATCATAATGAACGTGTGAAAAAGCCGCTCCGCCTTCAGGTGACGTTTCAAAGTAATAAAGTTAATAAAAAAGTAAACAAACTTTTTCTCCAAAGTAAAAAAAAAAACGAAACCAGAGGTTGATGCCATGGAGGCTATGTCCATCTTTAGTGTACAGTCTGTAATTTACATCGCGACATCATCGCGTGACCTTTGCCCTTTCCTCCTGCAGGTATGTACGCGTGGCGGTGCTTCCCTGCGTGGAGGCCACTCGCTGCCTCTTCCGAACACGCAGCTCGCCACCTCGAGACGCCGTGGAGTTCAACGAGGTGTTTGGCATGCAGATATCCCACAGTGCACTGCGGCAGAAGACCCTGAGGGTGGACGTGTGCGACACCGGCAAGTCGGGCCACGAAGAGTGTCTGGTTAGTTTCAGTTCGTACGTCACTGTAAAAAAAAATGTTCACTAATCATCGAGGATCTCACGGTTTGTTTGTTAAAGGTCATCGGCTGTTAATTAATCAGCTGTTAACGAGGTTCTTATCACACACAGTTTAATACACGCTCTCTCTGACTCCCCTCCTCCTCTTCCTCGCTGCAGGCGGGAGCTCAGATCAGCCTCGCTGACGTCAGCTGTTCGGAGGAGAAGTGCACCAAGTGGTACAACCTGCTGAGTCGCGTCTACCTGCCCGAGGTCAGCAGAAGCCCGGCGAGCGGCCCAGAAATGAGCCGTGCTTCGCTTCCTCTCCAGTTTTATCAAAATTAATTCTTCTCATTTTAGTTCTCACTTTAATGTCCCTGTTAGGAAATATTGATCATAATAATTAGGGCTGCCACGATTAGTCGACTATCAAAATCGTCGACGACTGATTTAATAGTCGACGCGTCGTTTGAAGCTTTGTAAGATCCCAAAAGACGCAGGAATAAGTAGTAGGATTTAAGAGTGTAATAACGGACTGAAACAGAAGATGGCAGCACTGCATGTACAAGGATGCCAGCTGCCGTTAAACCCCGAAGAAGAAGAAGCTGTGTCCCAGAATTCATAGCGCAGCGCAGCTCAGTTTCCAACAATGGCGGCAGCTAGTTAGTTTTAATATTACTCTTATTATTCTTTCTGGGTCACAAAATAAACGTTTAACATATTTTCAGGCGAGAATGTAGCTGTGTAAACCTCAAATATCTGCTCAGTTTATCAAGACACCACATATTTTCAAAAGCGCTCCGACGTTTTCGGAGACGTCTGTTAGCCACTAGCTCGATAGCAAGCCGGGGGCTAGGCTCACTAGAGCCGTGAGAACACCGGACTCCCGGCTAATGTTTTCAAACCCACCACCGTCTTTCGCTACTCAGGTTAAACATGATATATAAGTCACTTAGATAACTTAAAAATGTTATTGTTTGGCTTTTTCAGTATTTTATTTGTTCCTGAGTAAATCGGTTTGGCTGAGATTAAAGTTATAGTTTTTACACAGCTGAATAAACATCAAGCAGACAGCTGATTATCAGAAGTGTGAGATGCTCGAGAATTTACTCCGGTGTCCTGTTATATTTTAGATAGCAAGGAGTTTATTAAACTTCACCGAAACAATCTGCAAATTTCATTAAAATTTAATAAACTATCATCTTGTCTTTATTTTTAGTTAGCACAGACCTTAAACACTTAAAGCTGTAAGCTAATGATAGTTATATAAGAGCAGATGCTGCTGGTGCAATATGCTGTACGTTTATGTTCAATGGATGATGATCTGATTAGTTGACTAATCGCAAAAATAATCGGTGACTAGTCGACTATCAAAATAATCGTTTGTGGCAGCCCTAATAATAATAAAGTCGTTTGTGCGCACATGAAGAAGGAAGAGGAAAAGTAACAGTTACAATTTTACACATTTCTGTCATTAAATTGATACATGAGTCAATAAAAAGGTCAAAAAGTCTTTAAAGGTGGAGCTGTGAGTGAGACAGAATAGAATACAATAGAATAGAATAGAATATCCATCACCGAGCTTCAATCTAAATACATAAATCAGATTAAAGGGATAGAAAGTAAGACGCCATGTTGGTTGCAGTGGGAATATAAGAGGAATTCTACTGATGCACAATCAGTGTGGAAAACTGTTCGGGACATAAATGCTGTGTGTGTTCCGAGTGTGACGGGAATGTCGTTGTTGAATGATCTAAAAGATGTTCGGAATGATCGGAGGATTAAAAAGTTCTGATGCAACTGTTTGTTTCAGACTCGCGTTTCCAGCGGCGACCGAGAGGGAGGGCCTGAGGATGACGAGTGGTGAGTGTTGAGGATGCAAACTATGAGCGAGCCTCGTGTTCAGAGGAAGACGATGGTGGCGTAGCGAGTAAGAACGAGTGTCTGTGGTTGGTCTTCATCAGGCATGGCGAGCCTCTGGAGGCGGACATGTTCGAGGACGACGAAGGGCACGGCGTGGAGGGGACGGGGCCTCTGAAGGAGGAGGATGAGTTTTATCCCGAGAGCAGCCAATGGGAAGCAGAGGAGGAGGAAGATGAGGAGAAGGGGACCAAACCCCCTCCTCCTCCTCCGACGGCGGTGGCGGCAGCCACCATCACAGAGAAGGTGACGCCATTTATTTCAGCTTAAAGGTCATCGAGCCACTTTGTGTTTAGAGTTCTTCTTCTCTGATAATTGGGAACGCTGACATTTAAGCAGGGGAAGAAGAAGAATGACTTCCTGTTCCAGTCGACCTTTTTCGAGTTTGTTTTTAAGCAGGAAGCAGTTTTAGAACTAACACTGTGGCGGCGCCTCGGTCGGCGAGCGTCCTCGTTACCGCTGCGGTTCTCTCCTACAGGTGAACAAGGAGACGAGCATGGACAGCCTGCCGTCGCTGCATCACTGCTCCGTGGTTCGGCCCAAAGAGCGGCGCCCGGACGTCCGCCAGCAGAACCCCTTCATGAGGGGCAACACCATCATCCGCTCCAAGACCTTCTCGCCCGGACCTCAGAGCCAGTACATCTGCAGGGTAAGTGAGACCGACGCAGGATTTGCACCGATGGTGACGCCGCGACCTCGTTAAACGCTCGTTTTTGTCCTCGCAGATTAACCGCAGTGACAGCGACAGCTCCACGCTCTCCAAGAAGTCCCCGTTTGTCAGAAACGCCTCCGAGAGACGCAGCATGCGCATGAAGAGGGTAAAGACTCCGCCCCCTCACCTCTGCATCACTGCAGAACCATTATACGTTAGCTAGCGTCACGCCTACTTTGTGTGGCGGATGTAGACGAAAGAAAGTAGTTCCTTTGTGAGACTCGTCATTGAAGCTTTGTTGGTATTTGTTGAGTAAGTAACTCTGCTAAAGTAGCTTTGCATGATTCACAGTTCATAATAATCCTAGTGTATCTGATACTGAGCCTAAGTGCAGCACTGTCTATAATGAGCCATTTTAGCCCCTCCCGCTTCACCTGTGAGCGTGGCTGTTCACACTGAACCGCTGAACCCGTGTTTCAGCTTCAGTGGTGCGGTTTCTCTCGTCTTTCTGATCCTCCTTCTGGAAAGTAACACCTTCACATTTGCTGACCGCATTAACTCGGAAAGGAGAGACAATTTGCATTTTGTGAGGCTTTAAACCTCCTGACGACTCCCAGTGAAGCGACTCTTAATATTTAATGACCGTCTGAATGTTTAATGCAGCGCTGACATTTGCCAGTTTCTATTGGTTTAAAGTCGAGGCAGCAGATTCGGCCTCTCGGGGCTCCACGGCAGCAGGTGTTGGTGACAGTATTTGCAAATAAGTCGAGGTGTTATTAAACACTCAGGTGACGTTTAAGCCTCCAGAGATCGAGGATTTACAGGCTTCATCGCTGATGGCTGCACTTAAACCTGCGCAGACGTAGCAGGACTGTGTCGAGCTGTGGTTCAGCCCTGGTTACGTTTAGATCAGCGTCACCTCCAACAAAACAGCAGCAGGAAACCCTGAAGTTTGGATTCTGTTAGCTTTGGGTTTGTTTTTTTATGCATTTTTCTTTCTTTCTTTGCTCTCGGCTCAAACTCGGCCTGTCTGACTGACAGAACCAGGCAGCAGAAGCACTGTGACGCTGTGACGTTGTGTGTTTGTGCTGCAGCGGGGAGAAAGTCGATGGTGTTACTGTTGTTTTGTTGCACTCGTTCAGTTTCTGTCAGATTCTCCGTCACATTTTTAAGAGCTCGTCAGTTCAGTCGATGATTTTCCAGCAAATTTGTGTTGTGTCCTCGGTGCTTAACCCCGCCCCTTCGTCCTCTCTCAGCCTCCTGTACCCGTAAAAGGTCTGGACGGGCTGCTGCGGACCTCCCTGGACCTGGAGTTGGACCTGCAGGTGTCCCGGACGCGGCAGGCTCGGCTGGCGCAGGAGCTGCGGGTGCTGCGGGAGCTGAAGACGCAGCTGGAGAAGGCGAGGCAGCAGGGCCAGAAAGAGCTGCCCGCCTGGGTCCAAGAAGACGAACGCTTCCGGCTGCTCCTCAGGCAGGCCGAGAAACAGGTGAACTTACCGCCGAGTGTCCAGAGTGGAGCCTCTGTCCACATGTTACAGTTTTGTGTCCTCGTTTGCTCTCAATGTGCAGATGAAACAGATAATCCTCCAGAGGGCGCTCTACTTTCTTTTTTTACTGTCACAGTATAGTTGTCCCGCTGGAATAAAAACTCTGGTTTTGTTCTCTTCAGACTCGAGAGGAGCAGCAGCAGGAGAAGCGGGTGGAGAAAATGATGAAGGCCGCAGCCAAGGACGTCCACAAGATCAGAGGCCAGAGCCGCAAAGAGGTCCCCGAGGTGCAGACCTTCAGGTACGAAACGCACCGTCACCACCACAGATTCATTCGTGGGGCAGTTTGAAAGTAGCGACCTCATCGCGCACGATGATGATGTCACCGTTCGCCGTGTGTGGTTTCAGAGAGAAGATGGCGTTCTTCACACGAGCGAAGACCTGCATCCCCGACCTGCCGGCCGACGACGTGTAGAGAAGCATTTCAAAGTATTTTCCTTCCGGAGTCGTTCCCTGCTGTTCCCTCACCGACGAAGCAAACGTCTGGCGGTATTATGAAGAATTAAAATAAATAATAATAATAACACTGATGATAATAATAATAATAAGTAGGAAAAAACCGTGGAGAGAGTAATTTTAAAGAGCTCGGCATTTCTAATGTGGATAGTCTTTGTTTGTAAATTAGCGATAGCACTGCTGGAGCTTTTGTTTTTTTCCTTTTTTATTCTCGTTTCCACTTTTCTGTTTTTGTTTCTGTTACTAACCGGCTGTTCTTAGACTCGTAGGTGTTTAAAATCATTCCAGCACAGAATCATACACACATGAGCACATGAAGACTTTTGTACTGAAAATGGCACAAAATCAAAAATGGTACTCAAAGGAAAATTCAGCCGCAGCGTGAAGATATTTAATATTCAGATGATGTGGGATTAGTTTTTTATTATTAGAGTATTTTCTGAGCAGACAAACAGCACAGTGTTTAATTTTTGTATTTGTTTTTAAATGCGGCTCTCCCTCCACAACAACAGTGAAACACTAAAACATGTTTGTGCAGACGAATCGCCGCAGTTATAATCCTTAAGATTTTTAATCCAGGTCAGATTATTTTCTACAGACGTGAAATTTCTGCTGGTTAAACGATCAGAACAAAAAACAAGCAGCTGTTTGTTAGAGCAGGGCAGCTACAACTCCCAGGATGCATTTCAACAGGAAGCATCCAGTCAGATTCATTTTAAGGAGACGCTAAAGATTAAGTAAAGTTAAATAACCTCAGATTATATCCCGTCCAATCAGGCAGGAGAAAGTTTTTGGATCATGTCCAATTGTCATTCATGTGCCTGTTTAAACCTTAAACATACCTTTGAGTTTTTATGGCCCAGTGTGGATTAAATAAGTTTTTACTACGCTGTTAAACTGTAAGGAGGGCGTAGTAAAGTCCAGACAACAAATCACATGTTATGGCTCATTTATAAAGAGATTTAATGCACTAAATCTACAGTTTATTGCAAAATGAGGCACTTAAAAGTTGCTTTTTTATGTTGTGAACATAAGAGCCGGATTTTTAAAGTGACGAAGACCAAAACTGGAGCAAAGGGAGCCAAAATGCAGCATTTGTGTTCCGCTAACGCTGCACTTCTTTAGGTTTCCTGTGTGATGCATACAGACTTTATTACTAATCATCCATCACTGAGGAAATTCACCTCTTACAGCAGCACAAGGCTCAGGAAGAAAAGGTGAATTAGACACTAATAAACATAAATACTATACAGGAGTAATTGGTACCATGCACAAATGGTAAACAGTGAAACGAACTAAAATACACTAGAGGACTGGAAGACGGCAACATTTTGCAACATTCTATCCAAACACATTTTTTTTTCTCTTAGTTCTATATGATGTCATACAGAGGGGATTTCCCTAATATGGCCATCTCAGGCTCCACCCAAAAGAAAGCCTTTCTCAAAGGGGAGGGGCTTAAACAGCTGTTATATAACTGTTATTAAAGCTGCTCTCTGTGAGACGAAGAGTTAAAAATAAGCTGCCACGTTTACTGCCAAACTGACCTGGACTGAAATCTTAAGGATTATCTTCATCGTCAAACACTGGCACAAACTGTAAGTTTTCTGTAAACTGAGCGACGTCGTGCTGACGGCACAGGTGGTCGTAGCACGTCAGCGTGGCCGCACGATAGCAGCTCAGAGGAGACGCGTCACTCTGAGCGTAATCCGTAATCATCGTCTCTCGTCACACAAACACATCGGTGTAGAAACAGCACTAACTCGCACTAACACTCAGGTAGTTGATCGGGTAGTTTGCACTTTAAGAAACTTGAGGTAGAAGTTTGAAAAAAGAAAAACTTGATGTGGGTTTTTGGAAAGTTAAACGTCTGGAAACCTTTGCCTCACGCTGGAACGATTTCTGATTGTCGGAACAGGAAGTGATCTCAAACGCATTTCTGATGACTGTGAACTTGTTATTGATCGTATGATTGTTTGACTGGAAGCGACTGAAAAAAAACCGAGTCGTCAGCCAATAGGAAGACGGAAGTCCAGCTTTGCTTCGTAAGCTCCTGCGCTTCTCTCTGATTGGCTGATCAGTTTTTGCAGTTTTAATTTCAGACTTCCTGCCCTCACGTTTCCACCTGTAACTGGATGTTTGTGAAGCATTCAGTTCTATTAGAACTGGACCTTCTGCACTTAAAACTGTTGGATGGCGTTAGTGTGGTGCCCCAGCAAAGCTCAGCATATCGCCTTTTTTTCCTCAGCTGGTTATTTAAACTGTTTCTCTCCTCGTTTCAGTCTGTTTGAAGCTCTGAAACGAGGAGAAAGACACATTCAGTGAACTTATCAATGCATTGAGCAGCTAAAGAGCCTCAGGAGTTGGTAAATATTAGAAAAACGTCACTCCCAAAGACTCCTGACACGTTCTATATAAACTGATGTTTAATGTAGTGTTTACATAAACAAGCAAAAAGAAATCTGACACAGGAAATGTTTTACTTTTCAGGATATGGAGGATTGAAGGTGCCAAAATAAACAAAATATGTGACTGAGTGAATAATAAAATGACATTAAATGTTCGAAAAAATAAATACATGTAGGTATTTATTAATTTGTAAAATGTGACATGAGTTAATATTTTTAAATTAATTTTATGCAGAAATACAGGGAAGGTCAGTAAACAGATATTTGTCTTACATTTTATAATTGAATGCCTTGAATGTTGAAGAATTTTGTTGTTTTTTACATTTGTAATTTATTTATTAATTTGCTTGCTGTTCCATTATTATTTTGGCGGTTTTGATCCTCCATACAGGCATGTGTCAGGAAGTCTCCAAAATAACGATTTAAAAAGTGGAAAATTCTTCACGTGGAAAACATTTAACATGAATTCTAGATTATTATTACAAAATGTGGGATTATAAACTACCTGCTGAACATGGAGCAGATGATTTATTCAGGTGGTGGAGACCAAAAATGGAGCTAAAGATGAACGCTAGGCCTTGAATGGTCACTGAAGTGCCTGTGACTGCCTGATGTTGTCACTCTGTAGCTGCTGAATGCAGAAATAAGCGGCTGTCTATTGAATGTCCGACTTTCCTTCTTGCTGGGCCACCAGGCTGATGGTGTCGGTGCGTTTTGTTCTTCGTGTTTCCATTCCCCGTGTAAAGAAGAACGTAGCTGACGAAAACCAAGCTGCTGCTGCTGCTGTCATTCCAGATGTTTCTCTCTTCTTCTTTTTTAACTCTGTGTAGAGAAACAGCAGCTCTAGAAAATGATTGAGTTTTTTTTATTGTCCATTTTGACCCTTTACCTTCGTCATCTCCACTTCCTGTTGCTGCCCAGTCTCTGTGAGTGTTTTCAGTCCTCATTAAAGCGTCAGATAGTCCCACCACATCCAGGTAGGAGTAGATATATTTTTCTAGAATGTATGTTTAAAAAAGGTAATAAGATTGAAATAACGAGACACGAATGACTTCTGAAAGAGCCTCGATAGGATGTGAATCTGACACCATCGCCCGACATCAGTGTGAACAGTCAGTGAAAAAGACCAAAACCAAAGATTTAAAAGCTGATCCACGTCCTCGACGTAAAACGATTCAAACCCCTTCATCACGAGGTGTTTTTGTAATTTTACCCTCTGCTATGGCACGACAGAAAATCAGACGCTGGAAATAGTGAGCTGCTAGCATGTGGTGCTAAAGCTAAGCTAACACCTGCCAGTCAATCTTACCATCCTGAAACTCTCAGACTGCTGATGTCACCGTAAAGATGCAGCCAGATGTTTTTTTTTTCTTTTTAAGGTACTTGATGTAAATTTCAGGGTTTAAAAAAATACTGTAAATGTTCCAAAATTAACTAAAGACAACATGAAGAAACGGCTGCTTTGACCTGATCTGCACACTAAGCATTTTCTATCATTGAAATTAGGCTCAACTCATTCAGCAAACACTGCCCCCTGGTGGTGAACATTTTAGTTAGTCTGCAGAGGGGAATTACAAAAAGTTACTTTTAATCGTACACTTGCTCATCAGACCACTTCGTGAGCTTTTGCATGTTTTTTTTGCCGTCTGGTGTATTTTTTTTATAAATCAAAAAAAGTTGGTAACGAGAAATGCGTCGTTGTTCTCAGAGTGCAGATCAGCTGTAGATTCCAGTTTGTGCCGACTGTTCGCACTGAGAACTAAACGAACGTTATGGAGTCGGGCGTGCGCCTGCAGGGCGAGCAGCGGGTTCGCTGCAGCTCTGGAGATGTTTTTGTTTAATGTCCAAACGAGCCGCCGTCGCTGGGTGTGTAAGAAGACTTGGAGGAACTTTCATTTTTTTAATATTAGCTGTTTTTTGTTTGTCCTCTGTCTCCTCGAGTAGATTGGACCTATAGGAATTCAGCGGTTAACCTCTGATTAAAAAAGACTCGTTTATTTGAAACATCTGGATGAAGGAATGTAGGTTTTTTTAAAAAACAAATGCTGTTAGCCACAAATGATTCTTCTTCATCACGTAGGCAAATCTTTATTTTTTTTGTGCTTTTATGTTTATTTTATCTGATGAATCTGTTCAAACCCGGCGATGCGTTTGCAGGCGGCTATGAGAAACACACTGCATGTATTTATTGCACTTCTGTGATTTTTTTTTTTTGGGGGGGATGTGTGCTTTTTTCCTGTTTTGGTTTTTTTTTTTTTTTTTTTTTCCTTTTTATCGTAAGAGTCCTGAAAAGCTGTGAATTTTATTCTCAGACACTGTACTGTCGACCAGAGTTGTAAATATTTCACCAGCACAAGAAACAAACGATATGTTTTGTAGTTTCACAACATATAAAAAAAGTTCTTCTCTTCTACTCGTGTGTTGTGTTTTTCTTTGTTCTGTCCTGACTGTTAAAATGCTGGTATCTGAAAACTTGGCATTAAATTGTTGGCTTGCATGTCTAATTAGCTTAATTACTCCTGTGGGACACCACAGGGTTCTGGACTTGGGCCCTTTTCATTTATTATATGCTGACAATTTTAGGACTACATGCCAGTCATTAACTGGAGAGGAGGAAAAAAAAGTGATTTTTTTTTAATTATTATTTTTTAATACATTGTATTGTTGAGCTGATATGAGCTGAATCACATTATCTACAAAAAAAGCAAAGATTTGATCCTGAGACAAAACCAGTCACTCTCCAACCAAAGTAAGAGATTCAAGACCAAGATTTTCTTCATGCAAACACACCAAAATGACTTTTATGTGTGTCGTGTGGTAAGTATCACTAAAAACACGACCACTGACACGATAAGACACAAAAGATATGAAGAATATAAGATGTTGGACTGTCATCAATTAACAGACATGCATTTGCAGCAGTGTGATGTTGCACTGAATGTGCATGGGAGTATTACCAATTATAAATTAAACAATATGAAATCAATTTGATGAATATATTAAAATATTAACCCTCTCGAGGAAGGCGTTGCCGATTTGCAACAGTTAAAAACTAACAACCTGATTACCCCACATTCATATTTTATGAGGTTTATTTTTACTCAGAAGTACCACTGCAGGACTTGGTTGTGCATTAGCAACAAAAAACTTAATTTGAGCCTGAGAGGGTTAAAAAGATCAAATAGATAGTCTCATATGGGAATGTCATCCTCTCTCCTGCTGCTTGTTTGTGTGCGTAGTTTAATTTTTAGGTCAACTTACAAAGAGCTGCAGCTGTTAAACATTTTAACTTTTTTCTATCTACTAAATCAGTGTTTCACTGTTATCGATACGGTGTCAGAAAATAAGCACAATCAGCTAAAACATCCACTGAAATCACGCCTGGAAGCTCCGATACAGCAGGAGGCGCTCTCAATCCGTCTAAATGCAGCGAGGAAGAAGCGCTCCCCGGCACCGGAAGTGGACTGTAAAGTTACGGGCTTCTTCCTTTGCTCCGGTTTGTATTTCGTCAGCCACGAGATTCCAAGTCCAGCAGACAGAAGAGTTTCTCCGCAGAGCTTCAGGAACATGGGAGACCCTGTGACCGAGTACACGGCCCGGCTGCAGCAACAGGTCAGCGGTTAATGCGAGCTGCAGGGCTAAATGCGCATCCTGCCGCCGGATAGCAACATTCCAAAGTTCTGCCAGACTTAATGAAAAAAAGTACTAATTTAAGATTTTTTGGCTTTTTATTGAATAGATGCAGTGTCGAGTAAACCAGACATGCTTTGATTGAATATCTATGCATTAGTGTCAAATTCGGGTTAAGTTTGTTAAATCAAACGTGTCTTGTTGTAGTCGGAGGTCCCTTTGATTTGTTCGAGGACACTGCTTTGACAGCGCATGAAGGAGGAATGGCATGAAGAGTTTTTACTTGTTAAAGAGCTGTGCTTCGTTATTATAAGTCACATATATGCCGAACTTACCAGATGTGATTGGCTATCACCTGTGCACAGTGGAGCCCAGAAAGATGAGTGACTACTGAAAATGAAAGGAGGAGTTAAATCGGAAGATTTTTTAATTGAGTCTGGCGAGAACATTTTTCTCTACTTAACCCTGGCATCAAACTTATTTTTTCAGAAAAATAAATATTTCACATTCCTTTTTGGGAGCTTGGAGCTCCGTTTTTATGATATATGATATGTATATGAATCAATAAATTACCCCACCCACCGTAAGGACATAGTCTGTACTTAAGTAGAAGTGCAGATAATCCTGTTTTAAAAATAAAAGTGAAAGTATCTCCTTGAAGGACATTTTTACCACCTGTTTTTATGCAAAGCTAACTGAACCTTGTACTTTATTGACATAATGATAAAATAATATCTGTCGTTGGGAATAGAAACTTTCTATTTTTTATTGTAGTTTGAATCTGAAGAAAAATAAGGAAAATAGAAGAAAGCTGTATTTTGTGTTACCTACATTGTAGAAGGTGACTTTGTGTTTAAACAGGAAAATGTGTCCAGTCAGGCAATAAAGTGGAGTCAGGAGGTGGAGGAATCAGTTGTCATGCCTCTGTGTGGGGAAAAGAATCACAACTCATAATTTCTATTGAGAGCTCCAGTAGATTTTCTTAGTGTACAGGCTGTGATCAGCTGACCTGCTGCTCTCTGTGGATGTACACAACTGAATTCAACCAGATGTGAACAGATGTAACAATAGTGGTCCTGGCTGATTTCCATCCTCTACACTCACACTACACTGTTTATGCTGTGTTTATACTAGACGGTATGAAGTTAATATGATAGTGAATTCAGTCAGAATCACAGCATCATCAGCTAAACTTTATATGAATCTCTGCTACACTTGATGTAAGCTAACTGTGACCATGAAGCCACAGCCACTGTGCAGCAGTCACACACTGCTCTCCACTTTAAATCCACCACATTGCAGCAAAGTAACCTGTTTATCCTGCACTAACCTGCAGAGTCACATATGTGAGGATTTTTTTTAATGCAGCCTTTAAATTACAGTTAGTCTGCCTCAGTTTGTTTACTAGCATGTTTCACAATATGAAAAACCATAATGTCACATGTACAGACCCAATATCTGATATAAAAACATGAGCAGTCCTTACCTTGAAATCTAAGCATTAAGCTGGTGTTTGCTGCCCTCTAGTGGAGATTAAGCAGGTTTTAATACACTTTGAAAACACATCCGGTGTGTTTTCACAAACACAAAGGTGTGAAAAAAAATCATGCTGGATATCTAACCAGGGCGCCAGCGAGCTTGTGCTCAGTCTGAGGTTTACCCTGGAGGCGTTGGACGGGCTGAAACATGACGTCTCCGAGGTGTTCAGTCGGATCAGGCAAGCGTTGTCTCATCGTTGCACCTGGTTAACGTCAGTAACACCAAAGCAGCTGAACCTGATTAATAACCTCCTCTGATACTAACTGATAACATCAATAATTCAGAAGTTTAACTAACTTCCTTTATTCTTTTGAACAGTGTATTTATAACTGTACCACTGTTTAAGGCCTTTCTGAAATAGTTCCTGTTAGCAGGTATTTAAACATGTTTGATGGGAGCTTAAAGAGCGCTCGTCTTTCTGGTTTGCAATGAAAACATTTCTTGCATCATTATTTGTTGTGCACACATTGTAAAACAAATACTTTCAGTTTTGCTTTGGTGAACGCTGTGCGCTTTAAAGACTTGCAGGTCTGCTTTGTTATCACTTTGTTGGTGTCCTATGTTGGTGTGTCACCAGCCCGACCTGAGCTAGACTTTAAAAGTCACCACAGCGATGTGTTTCTGAACTGTTCAGTGGACTTTAGGTAAAGTTGTCGGTTCCTAATTTTCCTTCTGTTTTGTGTGAAGCTTTCATCTGATTTTGGACACGTTAAGCGATGAGACGCTTTTACTGAATAAACTGAAGCGTAAATTTGATGCGGGTGTTTTCGCAGCGCAACTAAGCTGCTGGAAAAAGAGCAACTCGCTTTATTGTTTGATAAGAAGTAGTTATTAATTACTCAGTTATATGGTGTACTGAAGGTTGTCCTGCTGTGTGGTCGGTCTTTTAGTGGAGAGATAGTTTTGTATTTTCTTTTTTTTTTACTTTGTTGCAAATTTCAGTTTTGAATTTCAGTTGTTTTTGAAAACAGGTTTGCTTCATTTTAATTTTTATTGCTTGAAACGTTTAATTTTAGTTTAGTTTGTAATCTTTTGAAAGTAGTTGACTCTCAGTCTTGCAGACATCAGCTAAGCTATAACAAATATTACAAGCAGGGCTCGCAAAATTTCAAAGTCCCTGGTAGCCCTTCGGGCAGGGACTCTTCAGTTTTTGGTAGCCCAAAATAAATTTAAGTAGCCCGAATAAAAAAGAGCAATTTTTTGATTGATGTTTTGTTTCCTGTTTTGTTTCCGTTACAATATTATACATTAAAGTATAATATTGTAACGGAAACAAAACATCAATCAAAAAATTGTTGAAACACAAATTACAACATTGTATAAAAATTACAATCATCAACTCAAATACTTGGTTCTAATTGAACAGAAATTTCTATGAACTTGTAAGAACTGTGTAGAACATGAATCAGTCTGTGTCAGATCCTGAATCTGAAATTTCCACTGAAGTCACAGGTAAGAGGCAAGTGGAGCCAAGATCGAGGCCATTTGCTTTTTGAAGTTTGCAAAGACTGCTAAATTTTGCCAGTGGTAGTTCACTCTTTGCAACATAGTACGCTGTTCTAAACAGATTTTTCAGGTTTATTTTTAGTTTGTTATTTGCAATTGGTGTTTGTTCTGGGAAAGATATTGCAGACTGAGCAATAATGCATTTCTTGCATTTCTCACGGGTTCTAATGGGGGTCTTTCTTAAAATGACTGGTCCCAGTAACAAAGGCGCTTGTCGACTCAGAAATCGAGGGAAAACCAACAACACACCAGGCAGAACATTATGTTATTTACACGGGTGCACATAAGTGGTCCGCATGTGCGCATTCGCTGTCCAAATAAAAGACGCGCACCAGATAAGAAGTTGCAGCGCGAGTTTGCGTCCATATAAAGGCTGTTTTTGTCCTAGAGTGGGATTTTCACGGCACATTCTGCACCACATCTCTGTGCGTTCATCATTTGTTGGAAGCCAGCTCACCTCCTGCAACCACTTTTCCGAGAATACGCTTCTTTTGTGGTTCAGACTCCTTCTGACATTTCTTTGGAGGTGGAGGAACACCAAAGTAATTGCTTAAAGGAGCTTCTTCGACATCTTTAAGAGTTCTAAACAAATGTCTGTCCTCCTCCAGAAAATCTTATGTAGGCAAACACGCGTTGCAACTTCTTATCTTTTTTATTTTGACAGCGAATGCGCACCTGCGGACCACTTATGTGCAGCCCTGGTTATTTAGCTCGTCATGTTGCAGCCACAGAAATTCTTTTGTCCATGAAACCATAAAGCTGCACTTTCTTTTTGCCTTATAGTCTGATTTGTCATAACTTTTCCATTTTGTGGTAAGCTTTTCTTTGGCTGTCACTTCTTCACCCTGACCTGTCTTATTTGGCTCAGCAGAACTAAAATATATATCCTGCTGCTTTTACACACGCACTCACTTAATGCTCAGCGATTCTCTGCGCGATCAACCACTCACATGTTTAAGCTGCAGGAGATTTCACTTGTCATGTTTGCATAGTAAGCTAACGATTGATAAGACGATGTCAGAGGAATTGGTGCGCAAATTATCGTCACTCACCAATCAGTGCTGTCGCTCTCTATACACAGTTCGCGCGATTGCAAAGTGAAAGCAAAAAACAAGCGCAAATTCAAACGCGATTTCAATATGTCACATATTGACAGTGGCTCACCGATGCCAATGACATAATTACCCAGCTACATTTCCGAAAGAATGCAAAAGCATTGACATATATTTTTCCTTCCTACGATAGGCCGACGGGCAGGGCAGAGATAGATTTTGGTAGCCCGACTGGAAAAATCGCTAGCCCTGGGACAAGGTTGAAAACTAAATATGTATTTTTTATTTTATTTTATTTTTCCAAGTTCACAAATTGTTTAGTTTCATTTTAACTCTTATAGAAAATGTTTTTCTAATTTTTATTTTCTTAACTAAAATGTTTTTCAAGTGTAATTTTAGTCTAAGTTGGCTATATTAACTTTGCTGTCAAAGTTGTTAAAATGTATTATTAACTTTTTATACGTTATACATACAGTTATTATTTGCTCAGCTCTCTTACCCACCTGACCACCACGTATCCAGGGTCTCATTAAATTCCTTATTTTCTGTGTATTGGCTTAAAATGGCTTTGAAAACGTATCAGCTACCTGATCTGAGAAGATTTGATGGGAGAAAGTCAACTGGCAGGTTTCTCTGCTGAGTCAAAACATTTATTATGTGGGTTAAAAAGAATGCTGGCCTGCAGATGTTGTTTAGCTGAAGAAAGTAAAAGTGAAAGTGTGTCTAATCTCACATAACCTAAGGCTGTTTTTTTATATTTATTTATTTTTCTAATAAACAAAAATGTGTTTAAAGTTATTTAAAAAAACAAAGTTGTAATTGAAGTCCGAACGTGAGTCTTATCTATTACATTGATTCATTTGTTGAATTAGGTTTCTTGTTTTATACTTAAATGATTCATGGTCATGTTAACTGGCTTAGCACATACCCCACCCCCACATCTGATAATGGTCAGGTATATGTATTGGAATAAAAACAAAACAGCTAATATCCAAAGAAAAAGATTTTTTTTTAAATTTAGGGGTGGCTCAAGACTTTTGTACAGTAGTTTACAAATATCAAAAACACAGGTATATAAGAGATCAACAGTGAAATACAGAAACAGTTTAAACTGTTAAAGGTTATGAATATATGTGTCTTTATAATTCCTGAGGTGTACCACAGGGTGCTAACTCGGTCCTCTTTTAATGATCATTGATGTAAGTAATGCTCGTAACCATAGAGGTAAAAATATTTATACTTCCACAGTTTTTAAAAATGGTATTTTTACAAAAATGGGCAGCATTTAAGACCCTAAAGCATTTTCTCAGGCTGGAACTCGAGGTAAAAATATTTACTATTTATAGGAGCGCGTTAAAGCTTCTTGAGCAGCTCCAGTTGGAACTTTTTCTCAGTGTCTTTCTTGGAAAATGGAAATATTTTGATATCTAGGAGCAAGAGATCCAGCGTCTGTCTGCAGAGATCAAAAATCTTGAAAACTCCCAGAACCTCAGTCCATCTCCACGCCTGGAAGAGCTGCGGGAGGAAAACACCCGACTCAAGTACCGCCTCAACATCCTGAAGAAGGTGAGTGACGCTCTGCTGAACGATGTCCTGAGGCGTTTTAATCTTAACCTGAGAAAAGCCGATTGATGAAAAACCATTAAACCTTTCTGTGCTGTCCTCAGAGTCTGCAGGAAGACTCACTGAGTCAACGCGGCAAAGCCATGTTAAACATCAACCAGCGACTTCAGGAGGTCTTCGGCGAGGCCATCCGGGCCTCCTGCCCCGAGCTCGACAACCCGCCACTTTCCATTGCGCCCAGCCAGCAGGGCAAGTTTGGGGACTACCAGTGCAACAGCGCCATGAGCATGTCCCAGGTTAGACCGCCACGCCCAAAAACTGACGAGTTTATGGTGGCTTATTATGATCTATGGTGGCTTGTTATGAATTATGGTTGTTAAAGTGGCTTGTTATGAATTATTGTGGCTTATTTTCATTTCTGGTTGCTTATTGTGATTTATAATAGCTTACTATGATTTTTACAGTTTTAAAAGCTGCAGCTGCATTGAGTCAAATTAGAGGATTGTATTGGAGCAGTGCAGTGTGTCCTGGTCTCAGCAGGTCAGATTACAAAGCTTTGCTTCAGACTGTCTCTGGCTGTCGGGTTGCAGATGCTGAAGGCAAAGGGGATAAAGATGAACCCGAGGGAGATCGCAGAGAAGATCATCACAAATCTTCCAGACAACGAACTCGTCCAGAAAACGGAGGTCGCAGGGCCAGGTAGAGACTCCGCCTTTAATGACGTCTGTGTTTGGAGACAACATAGACATCACGGCATTCACACAATTATAGTAACAGGAACGCTATTAAGTTCCTGTTTCTCTTTAAACTTTATTCTTCTTCTACCTTATTATTCTAGTTGCTCCGTTTCTTTGCTGGTTAACTACTCCCACAGTTTTCACCATTCAAATTTTAAACTGTTCAGCTCTTTCTGCTAATGCCAGCTATATCATTTGGTGCTCAGGACCTTTATACTTTTTTAAATATTAAGCTTTTTATGCAATTTTTTTCGGACCATTGAGATGAATGGGAACACATTACAAGTGTGATCGCTGATTTAGCTCGCCGGGGTGAGCGATGTTTTAGCTCAGTGAGATGAGCAGGAGGGCTGGGTTCCACTCTCGCCCATTGCAGTATGTTTTCAGCAGACAGTTCAGCTTCTTTACTTCTTTTCAGCAGACAGTTCAGCTTCTTTACTTCTTTTCAGCAGACAGTTCAGCTTCTTTACTTCTTTTCAGCAGACAGTTCAGCTTCTTTACTTCTTTTCAGCAGACAGTTCAGCTTCTTTACTTCTTTTCAGCAGACAGTTCTGCTTCTTTACTTCTTTTCAGCAGACAGTTCTGCTTCTTCAGCTGTTTTCGGAAGCCGATTTTCACTACACGGCATTCACACTGCATTTTTGCAGGAAATGCAACTTTTTCTAGTTTAATTTAATTTAATTTAATTTAGAACCTTGTCAAATGTGTACATATTTAAAGAGAAATAATTCTTTGTTTTGTATAAATATTAAAAGATTTCAAACAAGAGTAAATAAATGACTAAAAAGTGAATCTAAACAAAGTTGTCTCTTTCAGGTTTCATCAACATCTACCTGCAGAAGACATTTGTGTCCAAACAGCTGAGCAACTTGTTGATTAACGGAGTGCAACCCCCACCACTGCCATTCAAGAAGAAGGTCTGTGCACATGTGGAAGTTATTTTCCTGCCATGTTTTTCCTTTTTAGTTAACCTCTGAAGTCTTTGATGCCTTTTTTAACATTTGATTTAATTATTTGTGTCTAATTATCTGGTATTCAACAGTTTCGCTCGCGAAGGCTACGCCAGTTTGCCTTTCACAATAAAAGCCTTCCACAAACACACACAAACAATAACAGTTTATAGAGTTACATCAAAGCAAATTACAGCAGATTTTAGGTTCACATTTTAAATATTTTTTACAAGTTGTGAAAAGGAAAATTAAATTTTTTCTTAATAAATAAAAACTTTCATAAAACTTGTAGAAATGAGCTTCCTGTGAAGGCAATCTGGACGCAGAGATGAGGTGAGGAGCTCAGTTTAATATAGCAGGAACCAGAAAATGGACAGATTAGATTATTTTATTAATTTATTTATTTCAGTTACAAAAATAAAGAACCACATTTACTCATTTTATTATTGCTGTAAAAGTCACGTTCACATTTATTTATCTGTGTGGAGTTGAAATTATTTATATAAAGTGTGACATAAAAAAAAGAGTGTACGCTAACAAAAGCAGAGAAGAGAAAGAGGAGGTGGAGGATGTGAATGAGGGAGAATCCAAAATAAGCTTTTCCTATAGAGACAGAAATTAATATTAATGCAACACTGGAAAGAAGAAGATTGCCTTTAAACTGAAGCTATGACAGGAAGTAAAAACGTGTGTGGTTTAAGGCGGATGTCAAAAGGTTTGATTAAACACACCAAAATAGGCTTATTATGAACCATGACTCATGCAAAGCTGCTCTGATAGAGTCCAGGAATAAAAACGTGGAGCTGGTCTTCTTGAGGTAACCTGTGACGGGTTTACCCGTCTCAGCGTCTGCATTTATCAGTTCCTGTGTGTTTGTGTTGCATTCAGGTGGTGGTGGATTTCTCATCTCCAAACATCGCCAAAGAGATGCACGTGGGTCACCTGCGCTCCACCATCATCGGGGACAGCATGTGCCGATTGTTTGAGTTTCTGGGATACGAAGTCCTCAGGTCAGCTTGGCCGCGCTCGCTGTGTCGTAGCTGCGAACGTTAAAAACCTTTCAAGAAATAAAATCTAAAAAGTTAGTTTTTATTTCTGCAGGCTGAACCACGTGGGGGACTGGGGGACCCAGTTTGGGATGCTGATCGCCCACCTGCAGGACATGTTTCCGGACTACCTGACCGTCTCCCCTCCCATCGGTGACCTGCAGGCCTTCTACAAAGTCAGTTCATGCTCATCCCGTCTCTGTGTGTGAACGGGCTGCTTTCGGGAAAATCCCATGTGGGGTTAGGACCCTTTAAGGTTTTTACCCCAAGTGCAGTTTTTTAACCATCATAACTTCGCGCTTACTTCGTCCCTATGACCCCAAAGCGCTTTACGCTACATTCAGTCATCCACACATTCACACACTGCTGATGGCAGCTACATTGTAGCCACAGCTGCCCTGGGGCGCACTGACAGAGGCGAGGCTGCCGGTCACTTCAGCTCAAACACAAAAAGATGTGGCTGCCGTTGTTCCTTTGAGCCAGAAAGTCGACCTGGGACAGCCACCTGTCCCACATGGTGATGTGAGCCCTGAAAGTTTGCCCAGAATGCACTTTTTGAAGTTTCTGCATTCATGACGCTGATCAAATGTTCGGGTACAGACATTAATCTGGTGCAGCTTAAACGTGTCTTCAGCCCTGAAGGTGTCATGTCAACGTTTCCTGAGTTATTAAAGCTCAAAAATGCTGCAGAAATAAGAAAAAAAGCTCCAAATTAAACCGACCCTGAGGCTTCTGAACATATTCAGTGTGAGGGGAAAATGTTCTCGTGGCTTCATTAGATGAACTGGAGTTATTGTGTGGGAGACGCGTTTTCTCAGATTTGACTGTGACAGTGAAACGAGGGAGCTGACAGTCTCTCGTGCTCTCGTTCAGGAGTCAAAGAAGCGCTTTGACATGGACGAGGAGTTTAAGAAGCGGGCGTACCAGTGTGTCGTCAAACTGCAGAGCAAAGAGCCGGAGTTCATCAAAGCCTGGAACCTCATCTGTGACGTCTCCAGGAAAGGTACGTCGGGCTTTCATGCTAACAGGAATGAAATACTGGTCCCTCATTCAGAGCCGCTGGCCTTAAATTAGTCATGTGACACGAGAAAGGGTTTAACCCGTTGAAGCTCCTCCCCCTCTTTAGAGCAGCCCGTCTACCTGCGACAGGTTTTAATTATTTCTTTTGTTTTATTTCTCCAGAGTTTCAGAAAATTTACGACTGCCTGGACATCAAGCTCATCGAGAGAGGAGAGTCGTACTACCAGGACCAAATGGTTGAGGTGGTGAAGGAGTTTGAGAAGAAAGGTCAGTGTGCAGCAGGTCAAAGGTCACGGAGGGCATTTCTGAGCATTTAGGGTTACCAGAAATAGAGCTTATTTGTTCTCTTGATCACACTGATTTTTATAGAAATCTTCATAGAATCAGTTTTTCCTCTTTCAGTGGATAATAAAGTGCAGCCTGTAGTTTCTGAGTGTCGCCACCAGGTGGCAGCATTGCCTCATGAATGTTTGGTGCCCTCCTGTTTTTATCTCCGTGTCTTTTTTGGACTGACTGGACCTTCTTTCTTTCCCCTCTCATTAAACCGCCTCCATCTTTTTAAATCTCCACCTCAGGCCTGGTGGAGCTCGACGAGGGTCGTAAGGTCGTCTTCCCCCCAGGGCAGCCCATCCCCCTCACCGTCGTCAAGTCAGACGGGGGCTACACCTACGACACGTCAGACCTCGCGGCCATTCGCCAACGAATCTTCGAAGAGAAGGCCGACATCATCATCTACGTCACCGACAGTGGACAGGTAGGTGGAGACGCGACCACAGAGGTTTGGATTTAACTCTGAGCTCCGTCTCTTTCCTAAACATGACGTTTGGAGCGTGTCTCACTGGATTTGGGTGTGTTTTCCCCTCCAGAGCACGCACTTCCAGGTGGTGTTCGCCGCAGTTCAGCTGATCGGCTGGTACGACCCCAAAGTGATCCGGGTGGAGCACGCTGGCTTTGGAGTGGTGTTGGGGGAGGACAAGTGAGTTCAAAACACGCTCTGACAGTAGGGTTTGTTTTTCTGAGTGCTGTTTGAGGGCCGCAGGAACCCGCCTGTTGCCAGGTATGACGTCACCGGGTGGTGCTGAGCAAAGGGGTGGAAAAAAGGGGTGGGGCATTGTCACTGGGGACAAAGTGCGAGTGGGGTTTGAAGCACCTGAGGTGGATCATGTGACAGCCTGCCCACTAGTGTTTTAGTGTCGACCGCTCGCGAAGGCAGAGGTGTACGTTAAGGTTAGGTCCTGCCCTTGGACGCCCACTGCGCACTTATAACTCCGCCCCTGACCTCATCCGTGGATGGTCATGGAAATCAAAATTCTAAAATAGGGCTCAAATATGAGAGCCCACCTGATTGGCTGATAAATGAAGAGCCCTGCAGCCGCGTTATGTAATTTGTCCACCAGAGGGCGCTCTGCTGCGGTTTTGGAATGGCACAAAGTAAACGAGTAAATGAATAACTACACGTAACAAACACTAAAACAATAAAACTGCTTTTTGGGGTTTTAAAAAAAAATGTGTCTAAAGCCGACTTCAGATCCGAGGTCTCTGCTCGCCAGACGGGCAGACTTCCTGTTTCCTGCTGCTCACATAAAGGCTCGTTTTATTTATTTATTTATTTGTTTTTTCTGCGTCGATGAATCAAACTCAGGATTTTCAGCCACTGCCCCACAAACAGTTTAGTCGTTTGCAGCGAATCGCAGAGCCTGCCTTACTCAGCATGTGAGGAGGAGGAGGAGCAAGAGGAGGAGCAAGAGGAGGAGCAAGAGGAGGAGCAAGAGGAGGACAGCCGTGATCAGAGTCCGTGTTGTTATTATTCCTTCCTCCTCTTTCATCTTCTTTACTTGTCTCCTTCCTCCTCCTTTCTTCTCGTTCTTCTTCTGCTTGTTTAATTAAACTTTTCTGTTCTTCTGTTTAACTCCTCCTCTTCCTCCACTTATTTCCTCCTTCAGCAGTGCTCGTTCGCTTCCTTCATTTTCTCCTTCCCATTGCGTCTTCCTCCTTTCTCCATCTTTCCTCTTTATCTTCTTCTCCTCCTGCGTTCCTCGTCCTTCTCCCTTTCCTCCTATTTCCTCGTTTTCTTTCTTCTGCTGCTGCTTTAACTTCTTTGATTTGTTTCCCTTTTCTGGAGCTTCTTCTTCTTTTTGTTCGTCAACATTTTCATTTCACTCTTCCTCCGCTGTCTTCATGTCCTTCTGTTCTTTTCTCCTCTCGCTGCTTATATCAAACCTCCGTTTTCTTCCTCCTCCTCCTGCTTTTCTTGTTTCTTCTTCTTCTTTTATCCATTTGTAGATTCCAAGTCATCACGTTCCTAAACTTTAACACCTCAGATATATTTTTCCCGCCGCGTTCCCATTCTTTTGTCGTGCAGTTTGAGCACCTCGTCTCCGAGCGTTGGGTTTCATCTTGTCGTCGTGTGAGCGATCGCTGCGCTCTGATTGGTGAGCAGATTTGTGATTTGACCGCTTATCTGTCACGTTGTTGTTTATTCCTAATCAGTCGACCTGAGAAGAAGCGCCGGGTTCAGGCGGCGGGCTGACGTTACGCTTCGCGGAGGCCATAACTAAGTGCCGCTAAATGCCCCGCGGTAACCTGAGGGGGCGTAAATTGGCCCCACTATGTCTGCACTACGGCAGACTCCATTAGAAATTTATCACGCTGTTCTCATAATCGCTCATCCAGACAATAAGAGCTTAACGCAGCCACGGGGGGAGCCGTTATAGCTGCGAGTAAACAGAGGAGGGAGGGGAGGCGGGGGTTATTAAATTTTTGGCTCATGCTCGGCTTGTAATGCTTAGCTGATTTGCTTGATTGTACAAAATGTATCGCCCCGAGGCGAGCAGAAGTAATCTAATAGTTTGCTGTCATGATAATTATTGGAGACAGGAAGTGGAACCTCTGCTGGTTCAGGTTGGGGATGTGAAACTGCAGCAACTCCATTACTGGTTCCCCTGCAGGTGGTTTGTTACCCGGCGTCCTCGCACTAAGCCGCTGTTTCTGCCGTTTCCTCCACAGGAAGAAGTTTAAGACTCGTTCTGGAGACACGGTGAGGCTGATGGACCTGCTGGACGAGGGACTGAAGAGGTCCATGGACAAGCTGAAGGAGAAGGAGCGAGACAAGGTGAGGCGGCAGAACAAAAACCTGACGGGAAGTTTAAGAAACTCGCTGCCTGTTCACACGGCAGCGAGGAGTTCAGGCTCCACACGAGAAACTGGGACGGCCCAACACTCCCAGTTAGAGTAACTAACTGGCCAACGAGCATTTCAACTCAGATATAATTTCCACGAGATGACGTAAGCAAGAAGATTTCTACGGTGGCCCTGAGAGGTCAAAAGCACAACAACATAAACAAAGCGCACAAAGAAATTAAAAGAAAAACACTTCATAACACGTTTGTAATTAAACATAATTTAATTTTTAATAAATAAATAATCTACCTTTATATTTACCTACAAATACTTGAAAGTAGGCACAACAAGAAGGTAACAGGTCAGATTTTTAAAGAAGACAATATTAAAAATTGGATGTTTTCCTCATCTTACATCGTAAGTCTGCTTCTCCATATTATGGAGTGAATTAATCAGACAAATAATCATCAAATGTCTTTTTATTGTTATCAGTAAAAATGTTTTGGGCCTTAACTTATTATGAAATAGATACAATAACAACTTGCAGGCCTGCGTGACCTTAAAACGAGCTGCATGTAACGTTTTTCTTATGATCAGCTCAAACAAGGAAACGTCACATTCTTTGGACCCGGGTCGGTCCATAGGCTGCTGGACCCGACCGAGAGTAACCCATTGGGTCCCATTTGGTCCCAGTACAGCCCAGTATGGGGTAACCAGTGTATTCTGAGCAGGAAGAGCCGGTGCTACTTCTAAACGTGTGCCTTTAACGTGTGGTGCAGGTGGAGAGCTCAAAGAGGGCATGAAAAACAGATCAGGTTATAAACCGGAATGATTGTTTTCCTGTTGTTGACTCATCAGCGGACGATCAGTGTGAAATTGACCAAACGGTTCTGCTCTTGTTTGGATTAATGACTCAAAACAGCCGAGAGGAAAAGTGTTTGCAGAGGTTTGAGCTCACACATGAGCAGAGGAGGATGAAAGGACCACACGGGGCTGAGAGGATGAGAGGGAAACAGCCGGGCGGCGGCGTTTCGGCCTCAGTCTGTCTGGACGAGATGAGAAAGCTCCCAAGTTTGGCTCTCTCCGAGCGGGATGAGAGCGGGAAGAATTAATGGCTACTGTAGAGCGAGGCGGTCATTACTGTAAAATAAGCCTCGTCGGAGCGGATCGAAAGCCGGGCTCGGGGAAGAAATAATGAGCGACTCGCTGGACGGCGTCCCTCTGCTTATAAAAGATAAAGTATTTGACACAGAATATGGATATAACATCATCGTAATAACAGGAGTTATTCCAGCAGACTGTAACCCAGGAGGGAGAATAAAAAAAAGACTTCCCGCCATCGATCGAGTTTGAATCAGCAGGACTCGTGGTTAAATATTCGCCACACACACGTGGAGCTTTAAAAAGACCTCGAGAGGAGAATCGGACCGGTGATCAGAGGGTCGATGGGACGAGCGTTTCGCTTCGTTAACTAAAAATATCGACATTTAGGAGAACACACAGAAAATGTTTATTTTTTCCTTCTTTGTCCTCCCACAGTCCAAAGATGTGCTCGTCAGGCTAACTGGTGATCCTGAACTGAGGTCATGTGACACGTGCGTCTAACGGCTCATATAGCTACGACATCGCTAAAAACAAGCTAACCTTCATCACCATGTGGTCGTGCTTTAGATGCTCCGACTTTTCCTTGTTTCTGCAGTTTTTCCACGTCTTCTTCTTACTTTACATCCATTCCCATACCCAACAGTAATACAGAGAAAAACCCAACAATCATATGACCTCCTATAAGCACTTTGGCTACTGTGGGAAGGAAAAACTCCCTTTTAACAGGAAGAAACCTCCAGCAGAACCAGGCTCAGGGAGGGGCGGGGCCATCTGCGGCAGAACCATTTGGGATGAGAGGAGGACAAAGACTCTGTGGAAGAGGGACGGAGATTAGTAATAACTAATGATAAAAAGCTGACTGGTGTGTAAACACAGAGGCAAAGTGCATCATGGGAAACCAGAGGTTAGTGGAGGGTAAACGGGAAGCTGTCTGCCTCAGTTTGCTTGAGTTCAGCAGATGTTCTGTGTTAAATGAAAGTTTTTGCACAGATAAAGCAGGAAGTTGTGCGTCATAAACTTCCTGACTCTCTGCTGAGCGCCTCTGCGTTTTGACTGATGACCCGGCGATCCCATTTCAGGGCTCAAAGCTCAGACGAATGTCAACTTCACATTTTTAATCTTCGGTGGATTGAGCGTTTGTCAGCGGAGAGTCCTTCGAGTCTGTCGAGCCTCGAGTTGTTTATTTTCCTCCATTCTTCAGAAAAACAAACTTCTGCCAGCGTGTTTCCCGTCCGGTTTTCCCTCCTCTCTGTTTCCTCAAACCAAACCCCGCCACCGCCGCCCGCCCTGATCCTCCATCACCGGCTCGCCCGGACCTCGTTAAGAGCTGCTTGTTTGGTTGTTTGCAGGTGGGAAGTGTTTCCTGCCTGATTCAACTCAGAAAATACCTGTTTGCATCCTTTTCTTCCCTCCCCGGGCCATCGGCAGCCACTCTCTCCGCCTCACACAGCGAGACTCTCGACGTTCCCGTTCCTTTGACTCGCCGTGTCTCACCTGCTGGTGCTGAGGTGTTTCTGTGATGTTAAACTTGCAGGGAGATTTTTATTTTTTAAAGAGGAGAAAAACAAGAGAACCTGACCCGGTTAAGTTATTATGTGGAGCACTAGGTGTGGTGCAAACAGTCGCTGACTTTCAGTTGAACTGCAGCAATTTTAATGCTGAGAAGGTTGCCGGACGCCGGTGCCAGCATCCCTGCAGGCCCCTCCGGCCCGGCGCTCCTCGCTCCGTCTAGGTCGGTGCCCACGTCTACCATCTGCTAACCCGGCCTCATTAAAAACAAACCCCGGCCGTGGCCTCCGTGAACCTCAGCCCGTGCTCTAACACTGCTGCTCCTTCATGTTTGTTTTCAGCAGTTGTGATGTTTCACACTTTGCTCTCTCCTCAATTTTTTTGTCTTCTGTGTTTGGTGCTTTTATTTCCTGTTATTTTCTGGCCCTTCCTGCCTCATCCTGCCCCGTGTGTCACACACATCCTGGCCTCTCCGGCCCTGACCTGTCCTTTTGTGGCTGTTAGAAAAGCGCCTTTCAGTCCAGACTGTAAGAATTTCTCGCTGCAGGGACCGATTGTTGAGGTTACAACCCAGTTTTTTTAGCTCGTAGTGCAGAGCAGGAACCTTTCTAAGCATGATGGAGCCTCTTCTCCTCATTCTAGCTCCATATTTTTATTTGCAAAGTAGCTTTGCATGATTCACTGTTCAAAATAATCCTTCAACCATTTCAGCCGTTCATTCTTTTTCTCCATCAGGCTGAAGCGCCGGGCAGGCGTCAGGCGGTGTTTATGAATTAAATTCAAATTAAAACCACAGGTGCCTCTACAGGTAACCTCAAGGTCAGAGGTCAGGTTTTCTGAAAAAGTCACACAGCTAACTTCAGCATCGCAAACTGACAAACACTCAGGCCATCTGCGATCGATTAGACTGGTCTGAGAATCTGCTGGATGTATATGTAACAGCTCAGCTGATTAGTCGCTCAAGTGACTCAACGTCAGTCTTATTTTCACGTACATAAAACGCTAACGTGTCGCCAGGTTGAGTAGAATATTAGTCAAAAACTTATTTGGTCAAAAACATCACCTATAGCTCTGCTGGACTCTGAGGGTCTCAGAAAGGTTTATATTTATGATTATTTTAGCATTTCTCATTCCTGGTTCTTCGTTTTGATTGGATATGGTGGATGAGGTCACTAAGCAGCCCGTTAAGCTGTGCGACCTGGTAATCAGGTGTTCTGGACCTAACGACACTAGATCCTCTAAAGATTCTAGTATATATTTTACTTTATATATTTATTTTTATCTTCACCTTTTAAAACAAGAATTGGGTGCACGAGTTTGAATTTATTTAGGATTTTCTCTAATCTACACTCTTCAATGGTTTGTCTTCCTCTTACTACATCAAAATAAGATCATCAGTCTTCCTCACTCACGTTTCAAATAGGGCTGCCACGATTAGTCGACTATCAAAATCGTCGACGACTGATTTAATAGTCGACGCGTCGTTTGAAGCTTTGTAAGATCCCAAAAGACGCAGGAATAAGTAGTAGGATTTAAGAGTGTAATAACGGACTGAAACAGAAGATGGCAGCACTGCATGTACAAGGATACCAGCTGCCGTTAAACCCCGAAGAAGAAGAAGAAGCTGTGTCCCAGAATTCATAGCGCAGCCCAGCTCAGTTTCCAACAATGGCGGCAGCTAGTTAGTTTTAATATTACTCTTATTATTCTTTCTGGGTCACAAAATAAACATTTAACATATTTTCAGGCGAGAATGTAGCTGTGTAAACCTCAAATATCTGCTCAGTTTATCAAGACACCACATATTTTCAAAAGCGCTCCGACGTTTTCGGAGACGTCTGTTAGCCACTAGCTCGATAGCTAGCCGGGGGCTAGGCTCACTAGAGCCGTGAGAACACCGGACTCCCGGCAAATCGTTTTCAAACCCACCGCCGTCTTTCACTACTCAGGTTAAACATGATATATAAGTCACTTAGATAACTTAAAAATGTTATTGTTTGTCTTTTTTTAGTATTTTATTTGTTCTTGAGTAAATCGGTTTGGCTGAGATTAAAGTTATAGTTTTTACACAGCTGAATAAACGTCAAGCAGACAGCTGATTATCAGAAGTGTTAGATGCTCGAGAATTTACTCCGGTGTCCTGTTATATTTTAGATAGCAAGGAGTTTATTAAACTTCACCGAAACAATCTGCAAATTTCATTAAAATTTAATAAACTATCATCTTGTCTTTATTTTTAGTTAGCACAGACCTTAAACACTTAAAGCTGTAAGCTAATGATAGTTATATAAGAGCAGATGCTGCTGGTGCAATAAGCTGTATGTCCAGTGGATGATGATCTGATTAATCAACTAATCGCAAAAATATTCGGTGACCAGTCGACTTTCAAAATAATCATTTGTGGCAGCCCTAGTTTCAAAACAGCAGCTCCACATATAAGTAAAACTTACTCCAAAGATGTGCATGTAATCTGAGTAAATGTTAATATAAACACATCAGAAAAATGGGTCAGGCCTGTTTTATGTCACTGACCCTCTTCTAAAGAAAAAAGTGGTACGGCCCAGACGCTGCTTTTGGAGAATCACTGCACCCCTTGATCAGGATATCTCATTTAAAAGAAATAATTGTGTATTAGGAGCAAAAAATGGTGATAAATATGTTTAATTTCTGACTAAATACAAAGAGAATTAAAATAAAGTGCCTTTCTTTGATAAGACGAGTAATCAGTTGGCTAGTCTTTGGAGTTGTCGAGTACTTCTGGCTCCAGCTTATTAAACGTCTGAATATGTCTTTAAGGCTATTTCTTTTCTCCTACACTCTTAGAGTAGAGGCTTCGCTTTAAACTCTCAGAGCTCGCTCTGTTCTGCTGTAATTCAATAAAGGATCCAAGATTTTATAAAACATTGAAGGTTTGTCCTTGAATCAGGAGGTCACAGCTACCAGGGGGATGAGATCTATTGTTTCTTTGGAGCCACTCTGAGAGCTCAGCGAAGTAACATACACCTTCTAGTACTAAATAAAAGAACATCAAGCCCCGTTTGAAAGATGGGATTAAGATTCAGGGCAGAGTGCAATGAAAGGAGGGGAAGGCAGAGTTTTAAAGATTCATATTTTTATAGAACATTTCGGAAATTTCCACTTCAAACTTTTTCCCCTCGACACTTTTGAAAAGATGGGACAAAAATGAGAAAACCTTGTATCTGCGGTAATTTTGAAAACGCATTGATGTCATTTAGAGGCTCTGCAGCAGGAGGGGATTTGAATTTAGGATTTGGTTCATAAATGGAGTGAAAATGGAAGATTTGGCCGGGAGACAAATGTCTGTGAATGCCAGGATGATTAAAAACACTTACTGCAATCATTTCATAAAATATTTATGTTTACATTTTTATATTCCAGAATCTCAAAGCCCAGAATTGTTCCTCCGCTGGGAATAATTACAAAATTCACCCATTGTAGTTGTTGAAGGTGGAAAGTATTGGTCATCTTAACATGGCAGTCTATGGGGACTGACTCACTTTTGGGGGCGGCCTCTAGTGGACATTAGCAGAACTGCAGGTTTTAGTGCTTGATTTGTCTTTCTGTTCAGGAAAAATAAGCGATCGCATGTTCGATGTTGTAAACAGCTGTTCAACCAGAGGTTTACACTCGACCACTCGCTGTTCGACCACTTCGGGTCATCATCTGATTGCACAGGTTGCGTTGTGGGAGGCAACCTGTCTACAAACAATCACAGTCGCCTCACTGCAGTCACTCTCAGACTCGTGGATCTAATTAAGAAAAGCAGAGTGACTGCAAAGTAGAGTTGGGCGATTGGACGAATATATCGACTATCAGCGGCCGTTTTTACAAGGGCGAATTCCGCAGTGGAAGAGTGGCCATTTGTTCCAAATCTGACCTTAAATCTAACCTGCCCGTTACTCGCAGCTAGGGCTGCCACAAACGATTATTTTAATAGTCGACTAGTCACCGATTATTTTTGCGATTAGTCGACTAATCAGATCATCATCCATTGGGCATAAAACGTACAGCTTATTGCACCAGCAGCATCTGCTCTTATATAACTATCATTAGCTTACAGCTTTAAGTGTTTAAGGTCTGTGCTAACTAAAAATAAAGACAAGATGATAGTTTATTAAAGTTTAATGAAATCTGCAGATTGTTTCGGTGAAGTTTAATAAAATCCTTGCTATCTAAAATATAACAGGACACCGGAGTAAATTCTCGAGCATCTCACACTTCTGATAATCAGCTGTCTGCTTGATGTTTATTCAGCTGTGTAAAAACTATAACTTTAATCTCAGCCAAACCAATTTACTCAGGAACAAATAAAATACTACAAAAAAGCCAAACAATGACATTTTGAAGTTATCTAAGTGACTTATATATCATGTTTAACCTGAGTAGCGAAAGACGGCGGTGGGTTTGAAAACGATTTGCCGGGAGTCCGGTGTTCTCACGGCTCTAGTGAGCCTAGCCCCCGGCTAGCTATCGAGCTAGTGGGTAACAGACGTCTCCGAAAACGTCGGAGCGCTTTTGAAAATATGTGGTGTCTTGATAAACTGAGCAGATATTTGAGGTTTACACAGCTACATTCTCGCCGGAAAATATGTTAAACGTTTATTTTGTGACCCAGAAAGAATAATAAGAGTAATATTAAAACTAACTAGCTGCCGCCATTGTTGGAAACTGAGCTGGGCTGCGCTATGAATTCTGGAACACAGCTTCTTCTTCTTTGGGGTTTAACGGCAGCTGGCATCCTTGTACATGCAGTGCTGCCACCTTCTGTTTCAGTCCGTTATTGCATTCTTAAATCCTACTACTTATTCCTGCGTCTTTTGGGATCTTACAAAGCTTCAAACGACGCGTCGACTATTAAATCAGTCGTCGACGATTTTGATAGTCGACTAATCGTGGCAGCCCTACTCGCAGCCCTGTTTTCACCTCCTGTGCCATTAATCTTTGTCCTGTCACGTCACTTCTTCTATCTGCTGTGTTCTGCTTGACTGCAGGTTTTTTTTGTTGTTGTTTTTTAATCACTATCACGAAATCTTCATAATCCTCCTCTTCACTCCCTATGGTATCAAACACGTCACACACAGATTCAAGGGAAGGCTATGACTCAATAAGTCAATTTAATCTCTGCCCGAGGATAGTAAATTGGTTTCATTATTTGGATTAAATTCATCTCACTGGTTTAAATGTTGGAAGCAGAAGGTGAAGCACTGCCTTCAGTAATTACAAGCTGATTAAAACGACACTTATCAGCATTTTTAATGCCATAAAGCACGCCGGGCGAAGACGGCGATGGGGAGAGATTGTCTGCTTTAATAAAAGAAAATCTTCTTCCTGCAGGTCCTGACTCCAGAGGAGCTCACGAAGGCTCAGAGGGCCGTCGCCTTCGGCTGCATCAAATACGCCGACCTCTCCCACAATCGCAACAACGACTACGTCTTCTCGTTTGATAAGATGCTGGACGACCGAGGCAACACGGCGGCGTATCTCCTCTACGCCTTCACCCGCATCAGGTCAGGGTTCACTACAACTTTTAATACTTACAATTTAGATAAAAAAGATTTAAGAAGTGCACGTGTTCCAGCAGACAGTCAGGCACACAAGGATAAAAATAGCATGTAGATTTAGACGAGTTCTGAAGTTTAGAACAGCCTGGATCTAAAATGAGCGTGGACCAATCGGAAGTCCTGATCTGTTCTACAGCCCTAAAGGAGCTAATGAAGTGTCGAGTGTTTGCAACCTTACTGAAGTGCACATGAAAACTGAGGTAAATTAAACGTGTACTCAGGGCTCAAAGTTATTGGCTGACAGGAAAGGTTTGAAAGTCTTAGATGAATGGATGACGAGTCCCGGCTGAGTACCAGGAGTTCCACATTTAACCTCGGTGGCCCACTCCATCCTGTCTTTGTGCCACCTCCGTCTTCTCCAGCAGTCTTGGCATTTCACGGTCACTGAGACGACCTTAGTTAGTCTTGGCTTCACTTTACACCTGGAAGATTCAGATTCGGACTAAATCCAGAGATAAAGTGAAAAGTTGCAGCTTTGCGCCTCTGTTGCAGCTCTTTTCATGCAGCCCATCAAACCCAGTGTAAAATAACGAGCAGCGTTGCTGCTAACAGCCTCTTTTAGCAGTAGTGACTGATTAGTTATGTATCAATGCAGAAGCCGGTCTGTTTAGTAATCTGTCCATCGGTTATATGAACTATTGCTTGACCCTGAGTTTAGGACACTGAAACTATCCTGAAAGTTAAATCGAGTGCCTCCATTTTTCTCGTCTGTCCTGTACGAGAACCTCCCATCAGCACCAGTATACTTTCATTACTCGTATCAGATCGGCCTCGCCAGACCCTCCGCGATCGTTGTGGCTTGGGATTAGTCTTTGGGGTATTTCCACTCAGTGAGACCCAATTTGTCCTCACCTTTATCCCCTCCATCGACTGAGCGTCTCCAGGCTGCACAAGAGCTGCACTGATCTTCCTCTCCAGCTTCCCGGAGGAGTTAGCCGGGGTGGCAGAGCGCCCGGCAAAGGATTGATCCCCTCTATCGCTCTCTCTTTTTTTTTTTTTTCCCTCCATCCGGGAGGGGTGAGCGGGCTCGCCCGAGAGGATTCGATGTTCGTGCATTCAGTCAATAGAGCACTCAGTGACGGCAGCTGCCCCCTGCTGTGCTGTTCAAGATTCAGAGAAGAAGAAGAGAGAGAAAAATGGACAGAAGCAGAACTTAAAACCTGAGCTGGGCCGTCCAGTTTAACTGAACATGGACACAGATGGAAAAAACTGAGCTTAATCAGTGTTTTAGGAGATGTTGGGTTTCCTCAACATGAACCCCAACATCACTTCTTTCATGTATTTTCCTAAAATTGGCTTATTCGTTGTTGAGGTGGAGGATAAAAAGAGAAAACAATGAACTATCAACTGGTCATTTTTATAAGCCGGCTTCTGCTTGGTTTGATTGGTGGATAAAAGATGGATCGTTATTGGGAACTAGGGCTGCCACGATTAGTCGACTATGTCGACTATCAAAATCGTCGACGACTGATTTAATAGTCGACGCGTCGTTTGAAGCTTTGTAAGATCCCAAAAGACGCAGGAATAGGTAGTAGGATTTAAGAGTGTAATAACGGACTGAAACAGAAGATGGCAGCACTGCATGTACAAGGATGCCAGCTGCCGTTAAATCCCGAAGAAGAAGAAGCTGTGTCCCAGAATTCATAGCGCGGCCCAGCTCAGTTTCCAACAATGGCGGCAGCTAGTTAGTTTTAATATTACTCTTATTATTCTTTCTGGGTCACAAAATAAACGTTTAACATATTTTCAGGCGAGAATGTAGCTGTGTAAACCTCAAATATCTGCTCAGTTTATCAAGACACCACATATTTTCAAAAGCGCTCCGACGTTTTCGGAGACGTCTGTTAGCCACTAGCTCGATAGCTAGCCAGGGGCTAGGCTCACTAGAGCCGTGAGAACACCGGACTCCCGCAAATCATTTTCAAACCCACCTCCGTCTTTCGCTACTCAGGTTAAACATGATATATAAGTCACTTAGATAACTTAAAAATGTTATTGTTTGGCTTTTTTTAGTATTTTATTTGTTCCTGAGTAAATCAGTTTGGCTGAGATTAAAGTTATAGCTTTTATACAGCTGAATAAACGTCAAGCAGACGGCTGATTATCAGAAGTTATATTTTAGATAGCAAGGAGTTTATTAAACTTCACCGAAACAATCTGCAAATTTCATTAAACTTTAATAAACTATCATCTTGTCTTTATTTTTAGTTAGCACAGACCTTAAACACTTAAAGCTGTAAGCTAATGATAGTTATATAAGAGCAGATGCTGCTGGTGCAATAAGCTGTACGTTTTACGTCCAATGGATGATGATCTGATTAGTTGACTAATCGCAAAAATAATCGGTGACTAGTCGACTATCAAAATAATCGTTTGTGGCAGCCCTAGTGGGAACACGATGGGATAACTGTGGCCAAGTGGATGCTTGGAGAATCAGATCAGTTTGACTTGTTTTATACATTTTTTCCAAAGCCGAGTTCTCATCATATCACCAGCACGAGATCGGGGGGCGTGTGAAAGGGTTTTGGTGACCAGTGACGTGGAAACCGTCGAAGGTCATTGATATTTAGTGATTTAAAGTCACGTTGAGCAGAATAACCGCTGTTCATATGAAGCAGGCGGGTCCTGAGTTAAACCAACTTTGGAGTGGTCAACAACCAATGAGAGTGCAGGATACTGGAGCTAACCACTGCGACTCTCCCTGCTTTAAACGTCAAAACCATCACGAGTAAAAGCCAATTAGTCTTTGAGTTGAACTGATTCATGCCGATGATTGGATAAGTAATAAACAGTCTCAGGACTTGGTTTGTCCATCATTCGTTGCTCTGATAATCTCCTGAATGTCACAGAACAATTATATTTGGTATCTGCCTTTAAAATTAAGTCTTTGAGCTCTTCCCACTATTAACTATTTGAGGCTATAGGTGGAAGACAGCACAGCCCTCCCAGTCGTTTTCTTTTTAGCCTGGACTCTTTAACTGGTTTTTAAACGTTTTTCTTCCTCTCGCAGGTCCATCACCCGTCTGGCCAAAATCGACGAGGCCACGCTGAAGAAGGCGGCAGAGACCACGGAGATCCTCTTGGACCACGACAAGGAGTGGAAGTTGGGGAAGTGCATCCAGCGTTTCCCGGAGATCCTGCAGAAGATTCTTGACGACCTGCTCCTCCATACGCTGTGCGACTACCTGTACGAGCTCGCCACCACCTTCACAGAGTTCTACGACAGCTGCTACTGCGTGGAGAAGGACCGGCAGACGGGTGAGTTGGGTCGAAGTTTAGATCGGTTTGAGGGGGACAACTCTGGTCAGGATCCAAACTTCAGTTTGGTGTTCACGTGTTGGTTGTTTAGTGCATCCGATGATCGTTTGGTTTGATATGACGTCCTTTCCTCTCAGAATGTGCTTTTAAAAGTTACTCCAAGTTGTGTTTCTAAAGTAATAATAATAATAAATAATAAACTTGGCATAATGTAGTCAGAACAAAAGTTTGAGCCAAGGTCCTATTGGATGGCCGAAGGATCCAGACCCGACTGTTTAGTATGAAGCTGCAAAGAAGGGTTTGAATTTTCGACTTTTCACTGTTGCTTTTGCAGAAGTAATCGATGTGTTGCAGGTCGTCAGTGAATCCTGATGAGAGAGAGGATGTCTGGACTGTTAGTCTGAGCTGAGGTCTGACTCATTGTGCAGCCTTCCTGCTAACAAAGAGCCCACGGCTTATTAGACTACGCCAGTGTAAGGTCGTTCAAGCCCAGAGCGCCTTGCTGGTGGGTTTCTTAGATTTACTACAGCACGTTTTTTTTGGAGATGGACAAACAAAGCCTACGATTCTGTGTGCGGATCGTAGAGCGGCCTTGCTTTCAGTTTGAGTTTGATGTTAAAGGAAAGTGTTGGCTGAGGACAAAAATCCCAGAAGCCAAGGGCTGGAATTCTAAAAAGCTTGGAGAAAAGCGTCTGGACTTCTTTAAGTTGCTTGAAGACCAGCTTGACCTCAGGAAATCACATGATAGGGTGGGGCTAGGGGGTTCGTGACCCCCTTGGGGGACACTCCCACAGGGCTTAAATCTGGGACTCTCCACCATTTGACCTTAGAACTGAAGAAGCTTCTCAGATGAGAGCTGAAACGTCTTCGAGAAAGTTGTTTTTCTTTCCAAGCTCTTTAGACTACCATGACCTGGATGACTGAGAACCTTCACAGCCGAGGGCTGCAATTCTTTCTCCAGCCAGAGCAGTCGCCCTCTGGTGGTCGTTAAATAGAATGCAGCTTTGAAGCACTTTGCTGGGTCCATTATCATCTTTTAAACTGGCAGAGTTCGTTCAACCTGTTAGTAAGAGTGACCTAAGAGTAACTCCACCTTCTCGTTGGAACATGATCACTGCCGGCTTCAACAAATCAACTTGGAGAAAATGGCGATCCACAGACCAGTGTGTGTTTAATTACTAAATGGAAAAAAGATCTTCTCCTGTCTCCATCCTTGTCGCATCACCGCACACCAGGATGTCGGCTTGTTTGGGTCCACGTTCACGCCCCTTTAACGACCTGTCTGTGTAACGCTCCTCTGCTGCTCATTACCGACTTAATTTCTATTGGATTTCTTCTCCGTCTGACAGTGCGAGGCTGTCACGACTGCCGTGTGCGGATGCAGATGTTCAGGTCACTGATTTTTATTTGATGCTGCCGGGTGATGGCGGCATCATTAAACGCGCCCTCTGAACTTTTTGTTGTTTATTAGTCTCGCTGTCTAGTGCACCTCTGACCGCTTCAGTCTCACCTCACCTCTGTTTATTATTCTGTCTTTTTTCCCATCATCGCCGCCTTAATTTTATTTTGTTTCAGACTTTGTATCTTTGTTATTTCTTATCCTCTACATAAGGACAAAAAATGGGGAAATAAAGTCCTGTTAAACACTCATCGTGGGGTTGGTTTGTGCTAGCACTTTTGTAAAATGCGTATTTACTGAGAAAATAATACGATAGTTCAAGAGAAATAAACTCGAACACGCCTTTGATTTCCTCCGTTTGTCTGCTTTTACCTTTTCAGGTGAGGTGATCAAGATCAACATGTGGAGGATGCTGCTCTGCGAAGCCACTGCAGCCATCATGGCCAAAAGCTTTGACATCCTGGGTCTGACCCCGGTCGAGAGGATGTGATGTCAGAGTTCAGAACGAGGGGAAGCCTGAAGATGAACCTTGGCAGTCTGAACTCAGTGAACCGGAAGAGTTATTTTTCCATAACACTTATTAAATCAAACATGGGACGGGGAAATCATTGTGTTCGACTCATTTATTAATGTCTCGTGTGAAGGATCTTTTTATTAAAGGGCGATTGTGAAACCAAAATATCACCCAGTCTGCTGTCAGTCATTTTAAAGCTGGTTCTGTAAACTTGAGTTGAGACATATCGGCTTCCTGGTTTGGTCGGATATATTTAAACACAAACTCCGTGGTTGGGAGCTATTCTGTACACAGCAGTGCTTCAGAGGGTACAGCTCTGAAATCGGTTCATTGGTGTGTGAGTAAAAGCATTTTGATTACGATCTTGGATATCACAGGATAAACTGGCTGTTTTTCAAGCAGAGGTAGATTACATGTGCTGCTGCTCATTAAGACCCTGTTCCCACTTCGTGCTGTTAACACGTGATCTGTCTGGATAATGACGGCCAATCTGTGGGATTCTACGTTGGGAAGTGTAGGCACAGAGATGGGTGGGTGCCACTTTTGCTCATTGGGTTTAATTTCCAAAAGTGCAGCTGGAAAGGCCCATTGATTGGATGTCATTACACAGAGAGATCACATGGTAATTTACACCTGGCTCATCAGCGTACCCAGCGTTTTGTAGACCCTGATTAACATGATTTTTTTTTTTTTTCCCTCACCCAGAAAAGACAGATACAAAATATGAATTTAAAAAGCCTTGAAAAATCTGAGATTGCTATTTGCAGTAATAATATTATTACTTGTGTTTGTGTGTAAGCTAATATCTATGAAACGGTGTTTAGGTATTCAGCACACAAAACTGAAGTTATACTTTTGTATCTCATGTTGCCAACATTAAGGTCTGCTAAGTCAAAGTCAGCTGTAAAGTTGACTTTAATTTGGCTACATAAATAAAAAATCTGCTATGAGATTTCATTACTCTAAAAAGCAAATGTTAGCTATGCATATTTTGTAATTATATTGTTTACTGATGGTTAATGAGTTCATCTAACATGGTTATTAAACATCAAGTACTATGAAAATGGACGGTGAAGTTACTAGACCTCGTTTGAATAATTTAATGATGCTAAATACGACTTAGCAGAGCTAGCATTTTGTATTAGCAGGCCCGCATTAGCTAATATTAGCTCTAAAAAGCAAGAAGCAGAAGAATTGTTTGGTTTTTCACCTCAAATCCAACCTTAAGCTATTAGTCTGCTGATGTTGAATCACAGACAATATAAAAGTGGGACATGCTACTTCTGAGTCTGTGTTTAAAATGTGACACCAACATGTAACTGCCTTTGCAGACATGTGATTGTTAGCAACGTTGATTTGTCTGGCTTGGACAAGTGAATAAGGGCTGTATCCCAAATCAGGGTCTGCAGCCTTAAAGTACGCAGCCTCAACGATCCTCAAGGGCCGTGTCGCTACCCGATCCGTACCGGAAACCCGATCGGTACCCCGCATGCGCGAAAGGTGTCTACTTCCGGTCGTAGCGTTTTACGATAGTTATGGGTCAGAGTATCGGTTAAGATGTTAAGAATAATAAGTATATCTTAAAATGTTTGCAATAATGAAGCATTTCAGTACAATGTAGACAAAAACGAAAAATAAAAAGATAGTTACGGATCGGGACTCCCCGATCCTTACTGCGCATGTGCAAAGTCGGACCGTACAAATCGGGTCTACCCGATCCGTACCGCGCATGTGCAGATGTTTTCTTCTTCTTCTGTTCGTTTAATGGCAGTGTACTCCCCAGTGTACGAGGATACTGCCACCTGCTGACTGAGCGAATGAACCGCATTGTAAAATGAATTGGCGTCATTACAAACGTGTGTTAAATTTGATTTAGTGATAGTCGAGTGTGTTTATGCTTGTCTGTGAGGAGAGGATTGACTGGAATAGTGATGATGATGTCCGCTATCACTGTCAATTGTCAGTAAACACTTAATCTGGCTGATGAATCTTCACGTGACACATTGCTAAATCAATATTATTAAGTCTGTAATTAGGCGCCATTCGTCTTATTTTACGGCGCTGTTGTTCAATCGGGGGACGCTCTCTGTTGAGGAGAAAAGCATGAATTTGTTTGTATACGGATTATCCATTGTTTAAATGTCCCGGGCAGTCGAAAAGGAGACAGAGCTGTTGAGAAATGCTAGGAGCTAACTGGGCGCTAACCGTATCATTCAAATATATTGACTGTCGCAATGTTGGCAAAGAGAGGAAGTGACGTTCGATTTGCGCATGCGGGGTACCGATCGGGTTTCCGGTACGGATCGGGTAGTGACAGGCCGCGTACTTAAAGACCGCTAAGGCCGGAAGTGCGAGGCTTGTGAAATGGGACGGTCTAGCCAACGTCGCGCTGCCCAGGTTGCCTAGCAACCATGATACTAACAGCTGGAAACGTTTCATACAGCTTTGTTTGACAGAAATGAAGGAGAAAATCTTTTGTTCATTTGTTTGTTTGTTTCTACATGAGCTTTGATCATTCTCTGATTAAGCTCAGCTATTGAACGGCGTATATTTTAAAGTAAAGGCTTTAAAACCAAGTTAGTACAAACGTCACTAATGTCACATGACTTTGCCGACGTGTGGCCAACAGTAATGTTTTAATGTTCTTCGTTATTAAACATTTGCACATAAATAAGTGACATAATATTCAGTACTTACTTAAAGTTTACTCTTCGGGCGCCCCCATTCGCTGTTTTTTTTTTTTTTCAGCAAAATTATCCACACCCACCGCCGCGCTAGGCATTCTGGGATATGTTGGGCCACGAAGTCTACACCGCCACGTCCTTAAAATTCAGGGAAATGAAGGACGCATTTGAGGGCTGCATTTCGAGCAGCCTTCGAATTGGGACAGCCTTCGTCGCGTCGCTGTGACGTAATCGGCCTTAAAATGCGGCCTTTAAGGCTGCAGACCCTGAATTGGGATACAGCCAAGGCCTCAGCTGCACTGGTCCGCGACCATCTGGCAACCTCCTGCAGGAGAACACGTGTGACAGGTTAGCAAGTCCCCCCTCGCGATTGCAGCAGTCGTCCACAGTTGCTAGCAACTATTCAAGCAATAGTACCCTTCAAAAAGTTGCTCCTTTTGAAACGTGGAGGCACAAAGTTTACTTTTGAAGGTGCACCTTCTCCGGTCCAGTTTGCATTGTAAGTTTTACCACGTCTTTGCTGGTAGTTGGCAAGTGTTTGCAGACAAGTTGGTGCTTTTCATTAGAATTATGGGCAACTGCACGGGCAATATACCAAACAATCATACACAGGTTTTTAGTGCAGTGTATTCGGTTAGCTAGTTAGTTTGTAATGTTAGCTAGTAATCTGAGAGCCCCAATATCCACACAAAATAAAAATGCACAAAGGGCTTTGCTAACAGCAGTTGTAGCATCATTTAGACTCGAGCTTTCACCTCTGCTGTATTTCCGGTTTTCACCGTGTCTCGTCTTCTTCAGACACCGAACTCGTTCCTTTAAAGGTTTGCGTAACACGTTAATCACACAAGTCCACAGATTGACTTAAAGCTTTTTTCAGTGTGAAGTGTTTTGCATGTATTTCGACTCTAATCGCTTTCCTCTGCGTCGCCCACCCCGCGTCCCCGACTCTGATGTATGGAAAGTCACATTTGATTCGCGCTGCATTTCAGATAACGATTCGTCTTCACTTTTCATGACTCGTGTGAGAAAGTGGTCTTTGTTTCTCAGAAACTCAAAGTGTGAGGCAAACAAACCCATTTGATGAACTTAATTATACATCACACACTTCCTCGAGGCAGCCCGCGAGCTTGTAATTGTTGAGTCTGCCTTTACCCCCCAGACAGATGTGCACTGCGGTAGATATAAAAATTGTATGTCTCCAAGAATGGCCACAAGCCATACAACAGTTGTTAGAAGACTTCTGAAGATGTCTTCCTGTGACCCATCTTTGAAGCTTATGAAAAATATAAAGTCTCTTTCCTTTCTAGTTGTCTCTTATCGTCCCATACGTCCCGGGACTTTATCTCAGTACCTTCTCAGGCAATGATTCCTTCATGAAACATTCATCAGGCTTCCGCAGAGCCTCTGTTTTAGTTTATTCTTTTATTCTTTTGGGTGCTGCCACGCTGCTGCTGCTGCTGAAGGACGGCGTTAAAGGTGTTTTGACAGTCGCCCCGGGAGGAGACCGCTCGCTATGCCACCGCCACCTCAGTAACACCTGCAGAAGCAATAACCCTCCTGCCTCAGTGGGAGAGACGATTATCATCACTCAGTCCTTTCAGCTGAAGTTTATTCCCTCTCCTTTATGTCTCGCGCTGGGTTTGAAGGACTGGGTGGTTTTGGGGCCTGGCGGTTGGTGACGACGTCTGTGGAGATCAAAGCTGCTGAACAACGTGCTCAGGGACGGGACGGGGGCTCACCTGAGAAGTGCAGGTAAAAAGCAGGTCTGTACATACAGCCACAAAGATGCAATCTGTTTGTTTGTGTCGGCAGATTAAACTCCAATTTTCTTTATCATCTTCAGCATGACTTTGGAAAGTGAGGTTCTGGAGAAGTGGGATTGAGTAGTTTGAATTGTCTAGACCAGGGGTGTAAAACATGAGGCTGCGGGCCCAGAAAGGGCCGCAAAGACTGCAATCAGATTTGGAAAATGTTAAGGAAAGCATAAATGTTCAACTTTGCAGGACTGTGAGTAAATAACTGTAATTTAACTTGTTAAATCAACAGCTTTACTGTTTTTTTCAGCTTTTATTTTGGTGAATTTTTACATTTGAAAATTAATGAATGTAGATTTTAGCTTTAAAACGGTTTCAGCTGAGAGGGTTGTGCATACTGAAGCATTACATCAATGCAAAAAATGATTTTCATAATTACCAAATAATTCGTTAAGCATTGTAATTTCATGTTTTATTTTCTTGTTGTGACAGATTCCCTCTTTATTCAACTGTCTCTTCTCTGTTTCCCAGTGTCGACGTCCTTCTGAAATCCTCGTTTCATAAGAAACTTTTCAAAACTTAAACTCTGTTCTTTACCTTCTAAGATAAAGTTTTACTTGTGTTTCTGGTTATATTTAAATTGCATGTATTTTGCTGCCACTGTGGGGCATGACTGTAGTCTGTCTTTACAGAGCACATGTCAGCTTGAGTCCATTCTGGCGACGTTATCATCCCACTGGACCCGTGTCTGCGTTTGTCTCAGGAATGTAAGTCCAGTAATCTTTTAATCTTTTAACTCCAGTTTTGGTCTCCACCACCTCTTGAGGTATAAAACCCCCACTTGTATTACGGCTCAGTAATAACATAGTAACAGAAAATGAAAGGATTAATAAGTTATATATAGTAACCAAAGTATTACCCAAGTAAAAGCATAGTTGTTCTGCCTTTTATAACTTAAATGGGATATTATAGTTGTAAACTGCCCTAGAGCTCCCTCTAGTGGCTGCTTTGTAATATGGGTTCGGTTACTTTGGGAAAGAAAAAATGAGAACGTGAAGAAGAAATAAAAGATGGCGGAAAGTGATGCCGTAATGTTATTGTTCTAAGCTGATACGGACCTTAAAATGTTGTTGCCTTGGACAAGATATGTCTGTAAGTATTAATGTCGATAAAATAATTATTATCTTTTGTTTTGTGTAAAAATGGTTCGATAATTTGTACATTTGAAAGTTTTATCTTGTTAGCTTGCAGTAAGAGTGTAACAAGCTAGTTTTCAATGTTAGTTAGCTAATACAGTATTTTGTACTTTCAGTTTTACGATGGTCAAAGAGAAGGCAATGGTCAGAGGCCATTCTTCAATAAATCAGCGCAAAAAGGAAAATAAGTCTGGTTATTGCAGCATCGTTATCTCGCTGTCTAGCTGGTGAAACTAAGAGACTCAGGGCGAGGACAGCATAATAGTATTAACAATGAGTACATTTGGATTATGCGGTCCCCAACCGGGCCACGGACCGGTTTATGTCCGACAATATTTCCATGGACCGGCCTTTGAGGTGTCGTGGATGAATACAACAAAATAAGACCAGCACCAGTACCAAAAACATAAGATTTATTCATAACACATGGGAAAAGACCCAGGGAAACCAAGTTAACGATTAAAAAGAAATAAAAATAACGATAAAAACCATACATTTCATACCCGAGCCTCAACTCTCGCGGCCCGGTGCCAAACGACCCGTGGACAGGTGCACGTTATTTTGTGATTTCTTGGCCGGCTTCTTGAACCTTTGACCTGAGTTCATCCAAAGTTCAGCTCGTGATGTTTTAGCACCATATGGAAGAACAGACTTGTATGGAAATGAAACCGCCTGCAGGGACTTCTGTTTTCTCTCATTTGCGTCTCTTAAAAGCCTGTTTGGACCGGGGCGCGACGTCTTTGCCCCGATGAGTATTTTTACTTCACGTTTCTGTCTTATCACGTTTATCAGCAGTTTAACCATGTGATCTGAGAGATGAATCAATAAGATATGCAAATTAGCCTTATGCAAATTAGACACGATTTGCATAATACGTTGCATGTTTATGAGGAGGAGGAAGAGGTGAGGGTTGGAAGGTTTTTTGGGATCGCACTGCCAGACTTATTAATCTCTTGTGCTTCAGTGGCGCAGTGTGGCACCTCATCTTCACGCCGCCTGCCGTTTCCCCCGCCTTCCCGCAAAATTACAGTCGGTAATCTGTTTGGCACTCAGGAGAGTCACAGAGGAGAGAGAGGGGGAGAAATAACAACAGGAAGCAGGTTTGAGGAGAAATAAACATTTTAATTAGGTGTTTGGCACGGATAGGTTTCACACACAAAGCCGGGAATTAAATAACATATCTGGATAGAACATTTGTATTCAGATGTACTTTAAAGTTAAATAATCTGATATAGAATTTATGACTTTTTCATGCAGTATTCAGGTCAAGCAGGCTTTAAAAGCAACACTCGAACATCTGTACAAGAATAAATACAAAGTTCAAAAAAAATCCTGGAGTTCGGCCTCCGAGTTTTCACCACCGCGGCGTCGTCCCGTGTAGAGGTAGATATCGCTCGTCTGCGAACCGTCACAGGAGCGAATTCAGAAGTTACGGTGATGGCAAAAAGTGTGTCGGCATTAGAAAGTCCACTTTATCACAGGCATCACCGCCCTGCAGTCACCGCCAAGCTCGAGAAAGACGATTTGCTCGTCTCTCCTCAGATTTTTCCCGATTGGTTTAGCCGGACCGTCTCTAGAACCGTCGAGCCGACTTCACAGCTTTCGATGTCCTTTTAAGGCGTTCAGGCCGGCCGCACGTCTCCTTTTCTTTGTTCTCGGTCACAGGTTTGATGCAGCGGCCGCTCTCTGGTGGCTGAAAGTCTGCTTCCTGTCCTCGCTTCCTGACTTTGTCCCGGCAGCTTCCCCTGCCTCCTTCTCTTCCTGCCGGTGATGCCATTATTCCAGAAGTCACACTTGCTCCTTTTTTTTCCTCAAAGTCAAACCAGCCTCAGCTTTTTCACCCTCCCATCAAAACGTCCTTTGTCAAAGCTCGCCACGCTTTGCATTTTTGTGTGTCTGTGTGTGAACTTGAGTGTGAAGCGTAACAGGCACAGCAGGGAGTGCAGAGGTGCTGCTGGCAATCCGCAAGGTCACCCACAGTAAAAAGCAAACATATAGAGAAAACTCCAACGGCAGAGTTTTAAAACTTCCAGAAAGACGTAGGACGGCGCCGGTGCGGTCCGCCCTGTTTCGTCCTGCATTCTGCTTGGTTTGCAGTTCAACCAGACGTGAAGAAGAGTAGGAGGAGGAGGAGGACGAGCGCTCCAGATGAGCCTGACTTTCTCTGCATGGGCTCATATCTTTGTTTCTTTGTACTCTGCTCTGAAGGAGTCTTTGATGGCCAGCAGACCGGAGGCCAGGCGGAGTCCGCTCACCTTGCTGTGCCACTCCTGCGACCGACCCCTGGAAGATAAAACACAGAGGAGGTGTGTCAGCGGGAAAAAGGTGGGATAGGAAAACTATTACACCATTAGGCACACAAACGACAACACAAGTGACATCATGTCTGCTGCTGTTCGTTTTTGTAACCTCCTGAGTTTTGGCGCCACAGCAGGACCAAAACACAAGTTGTGTCAGATTTCAGGGAGACGCAGCAGCAGTTTGAAAAGATGACACTCGAAAAACACCTAAATCAGCTCTGATGAGGTTTCGCCTGAGTGGCGACACCTGTCGTTCAGGACTTACACTGCTGTGCTGGTTCAGTCTTCTGATTTTGAACTCAAGTCTCCATCAATGGCTTTAGATCAGGATCAAAAATAGCTTCAAAAATGTGGAATAAAGGCTGAAACACACCGAGCGCATTAGGAACAAACGTGGAACTCAGAATTTTACAGCTCAAACTTGTCGTGTGACGTGTGGTCATCTTATCTTAATGACCTTGTAGTACCATATCACCCTATTAGAGCACTTCGCTCTCGCTCTGCAGGCCTACTTGTTGTTCCTAGAGTATTTAAAAGTAGAATGGGAGGCAGAGCCTTCAGTTTTCAGGCCCCTCTTCTGTGGAACCAGCTTCCAGTTTGGATTCAGGAGACAGACACTATCTCTACTTTCAAGATTAGGCTTCAAACTTTCCTTTTTGCTAAAGCATATAGTTAGGGCTGGACCAGGTGACCCTGAATCCTCCCTTAGTTATGCTGCAATAGACGTAGGCTGCCGGGGGATTCCCATGATGCATTGAGTTTTTCCTTTCCAGTCACCTTTCTCACTCACTATGTGTTAACAGACCTCTCTGCATTGAATCATATCTGTTATTAACCTCTGTCTCTCTTCCACAGCATGTCTTTATCCTGTCTTCCTTCTCTCACCCCAACCAATCACAGCAGATGGCCCCGCCCCTCCCTGAGCCTGGTTCTGCCGGAGGTTTCTTCCTGTTAAAAGGGAGTTTTTCCTTCCCACTGTTGCCAAAGTGCTGCTCATAGGGGGTCATATGATTGTTGGGTTTTTCTCTGTATCTATGAAGCGCCTTGAGGCGACTTTTGTGATTTGGCGCTATATAAATAGAATAGAATAGAATAGAATTGAATTGGACACACTGAGCTCTCTGCAAAAATAAATAAATAAATAAATACATAAAATCAGAAAAAACAAGCTTGATCTAGAGGAAAAATAAAATTAATCCAATTAAATAGACCGAAAAATAATTTTAACACAAAAGAAATGGGCTTCACATGTCGGGTGTGTAAAGGCCTTAACAATAAGCACTGACGCCATACTTAAAAAACGTAGTTTCAGTTTCAGAATTTCATCACGTTTATTAAAAGCTGAGAGATGGAGGCCTGCAGGACTCAAAAAATCCTTTTTGATTTTGAAACCCCAAACGACTGGATCCTGGGATCGGTTTGGGCATTTTCTATTGCTTTATCCAGAGGATTAAGTTTTAATATCTTTTAATATCTAACGACTTTTTTTTTAAAGCTATATTTTGCAAATGACTTATCGGGGCCCGCCTGCAGTACCTGCATAGGCCACCAGGGGGCTGCAGTTTTAGCCAGAGCACAGAGGAAGTGCTGCCCCCTTCCGTTTTTTTAGACTGTTAACGGACGTATTTCATTGCTGGATTTGTTAAAGCTTGGACTCAAATGAGCACCAAGACTGTTTCGAATGTTGGTCAAATGTTTTATGGTCTTGGTTTGTTTTTTTTTAGTCAGGGCAGGAAGCATGGCATAAACTCAAAAGTCTCTGTGCTGTCTGAGAGCTTTGGATGAGAAGACAAAGAAGGTATTCAGAGGTTTTGACTGAGGTATGAAGTCCCTTAAATACATTTCTGCAGTTATAAGTTCTTCTATGCAGGCTCGTCATCTAAACCTGAGTAAGAACAGGTAACAGAGCATCTGAGCTTCAGCCTGAAAATCCACGTTGCTTTCCCCGCTCCCTCCCTCCTCTCGTTGGGGCTGTAACGTGTTTAATTTCCTCTGGTGGCGATAGCATCTCCTTCACAGCCCTGTACTGTAAAAAGCCTCGCTGACCTTGATGCAGTGGATCTATTGTCTTGCCTTCAAAGCTAACAAGCACTTAAAATTAATGCTACAGCAAATAAGCCCGAGACAGGCTGGCGCATCACAGATGTTTAGATGAGAGGAAATTAAAGGCGAGAGGAAGTTGGACAACGGGACGAGTGAAGGCACTCATCCCTCTGGTTTCCACTTCTTTCTTACGTGATCACTCTTGCGTAACGGGAGCGCGAGCGGGCCGATGTTTGCCTGGAAATGAAGCTGATTTCGCTTCCGTATGCGCTCTACGTCGCTCTGGATAACCGTTTCGGTTTCACAGGCGGCTCTTTGTTCAGCACGTACTCATCAGAAACAGACGCGAGCGTGTGATTGTGCGCTTCTTTTCACTTCAGTCGTAATGGGCTGACTGAAAAGCCTGCTGAGATAATCACACAGCGAGAGATCAAACCCGTCTCTGCTGTTCTGCCCTCCGTCTCATGTAGCAAATCACCATTTTCACTCTTTGACTGGAGTTCATTTTCTCACACGGCAACGACATTCAGGGAAAATTAGGAAATCAAAAGTGAAACGGTAGAAAATCCTGACAAATTGCTTTCTTTGAAATTTTATTTGTGATGCTTGTGTCTCTATGGACAGCAGTGATTGGTCTGGTCTTCATCAAAAACTGGATGCAGTTGTATAGACATGTTTCTGGTTCCAGAGGATGCATCCTGAGCTTTGTGCAGAAGCTTTGGTGTATAACGGTTTACTGGGAGCAGTGGTGCAGGTTTTCCACCTGTAGGTTCACGTTACTTATTTTGTAGAGCTGTTCATGGTTCCCAGGGGATGCACCCTATTCTCACTTATGGACTGCTATGAAACATGTGCAGAGATGTTCCCAAAAGAATGATGGTTTAATTATTTATATAGCACATTTAATTACAACAGGAGCGTTGACTAAAGTGCTGTACAACAGCGACCCCAACCCCCGGGCCTCGGACCGGTACCGGTCCGTAAGTCGTTTGGTACCGAACCGCGAGAGTTGAGGCTCAGGTGTGAAATGTATAGTTTTCAGGGTTTTTATCAGTTTTCAACGTTATTTTGTTATCGTTTTTATCGATAACTCGGTTTTCCTGGGTCTTTTCACGTGTGTTATGAATAAATTTTCTTTTTTTCGGTACCGGTACTAGTTTTATTTTGTTGTATTTATCCACGACACCTTAAAGGCCGGTCCGTGAAAATATTGTCAGTAGGGATGCACCGATACCGATACTGTAAAATGTGTGTGTACTCATACTCGTAAAAGTTAACCGATACCATGAACCGATACTAACTTATTTCATTAATCAGAGGGTGGCTGGTCATTTCTGTTGTAGTTTTTTAGATTGGCCACTAGGGGGACATCCCGCGCTAAACAGGCACAGGGTTAGGCGAGTGAGACTGGCGGCTCCAGATAAAAAAGAGAAACTGGAGGCTGCTGTAGCTAGGCTAAACAAAATGTCAGCAGTGTGGAACAGCCAACTTTAACTCAGGTTTTGGAAAAGCGATGAAAAATGTCAAGAGAAAATCCACGGGCAGTGTGTATGTGGTAGAAGTATCGGTTTTTGTACTCAGTATCGGTATCGTATCGGTTTGAAAAAATTGGTATCGTTGCATCCCTAATTGTCAGGCATAAACCGGTCCGTGGCGCAAAAAAGGTTGGAGACCGCTGCTGTACAAGAATACAACATACCTAATAAAATAACTTAGAGTATTGATAGCAAACACCAAATATGAATTACCAAATAACTCTCATGCTGTATTAAAAGCCAGTAAATAAAAATGCATTTTAAGATAAGATTTAAAAAGATTGACAGGAGCCTGTCTGATGTGTTGGGGTAAATGATTCCACAGCTTAGGCGCTACGACTGCAAATGCTCGATCGCCTCTATGAACCAGCCTCGACCTTGGTACAGCTAAAAGCAAAAGATCACTTGATCTAAGAGATCTAAAGTCTGCAAGAGGTCAGACAAATACCCGGGAGCCTGTCCATTCAGGGCTTTGTAAGTCAACAATAAAATTTTAAAGTTAATTCTGAAGCGGACAGGGAGCCAATCAAGAGAGGCGAGCACCGGGGAAATGTGTTCACATCCTTTAGTACGTGTCAGAAGACGAGCTGCAGCTTTCTGGACCAACTGCAGCCTTGCCAGGCAGGTCTGACAGAATGATCATAATCACGTTGGCGTTATGGATTCTGCTGTCATAGCTACTGCGCCAATACTACACGCAGAAATGAGTCCATGACACCAACGTCAGTGTGGTCACTCCTCTGGGAACCAGGAACTAATCTACAGTCCGTCCTCAAGGATGGAGCAATATTCAAGGCTATATAAGCAGCTGAGACATCACTTCTGTCGTCACATTTAGGACACCGGAGCGAGTGGGATGCATCCTCTTGGAACCACGAAGACCTGTTGAGCTGTTTAATGCAATAAAACAAAAACTATTGGTGTTTTTGTAATTTTTGAATCCACTGCAGGAGGAAGGATGAGTCACCATTACATGTGTGAGATGTTCATGGTTCCCAGGGGAGTTATTGTACCTAATTTTGTGTCTTATTTTATTCCCAGAGCAGTGCCACAGTAGTTATCGAGACAAGAACTGTACCACGTGCACATTACGCCTATGGAAACCCACGCAACGAAGCTCCTGGTGCGGTTTCTGTGATGATGTTGATGCCAGATGAGATTTTGAGCCTTAAAACATCCAAATTCAAAGATTAAAAGCTGTGGCCCAGTTCTTCTTTTCCATCTATGAAATCTTGTGGAGCTGTTCGTGGTTCCCTGAGGATTTATTATAGTAATTACAATCATTTATAATGTCTCGTCAGGTACAGGATCGATCACCATTGCTTCGTTTGTGAAGGATCAATAGAAAAAATATGAAACAGCTCGACCAGATCAAACCTGAGAGCTTACATCTGCGCAGGATTTTGGCAGAAATGTGCCTCCCACACACTGAATCAGTGTCGCTGCCTACAGCACCTTCCCGTGTAGTTCAATGTCAGGGATACGAGAGCGCCACCGCCACCTGCTTTCTGTGGCACAGAGGGTTAGTTTCATTTAATCAGCATAGACAAATGGAGCTGCAGGGCTCCGCCGAGAGTCAGCCTGATCACGTAAGCAGCAGAAAATCTGCAGCAACTTAGTTTCAAAGGGCATGAATCATGAGGAGGAGACCTGCTCCTCCTCCTCCTTTTTCTCATCTGCTCACCTACAGGGAGGAGCTGCAGATGGGTGCTGGCAGAGGTCAAAAACACAGAACGGGCTCAATTAAGAGAGATAAGATGGACTAAGCGCTCTCTCTAGATATTTCTTTTAATAGGCTTCTCACGGCCTTAAACCCTCTCGGCCTCTGTGTAGTTACTGCACAATTCACCCTTCAGCCTTTAAACTAACAGACCGTTTGGCTACTTTACTGTAAACAAATTTAAATGCTTTCTACTTCCGGCTCAGTTTAAAACGTCTCCTCACCAAGGTTATTATCGTTAACGAAAACTAACGAAATAACGAAAACTAGAAGTGAAAAAACATTTTCGTTAACGGAAATAAAAATAAAAACAAAAAAAGGAAAACTAACTAAAACTGGAATGAGTGTTCACAAAACTAACTAAAATTAACTGAATTTATAGCAAAAATGTGTTTAGTTTTCATTGATGTGTGCGTGTCATACAAGAGTCAAGGGTGAAAATGAAGTTTAGTTTCCAGATTTTTTTCTTGCTGTGTCTCATTATGCCAGCAGGTGGCAGCACGTTAGTCGAGTCGTCTGTGTTGCTGCTCCGTCCACACGCAGAATCATGTCAGGAAAAGTCGGGAGCCAGAGTCCAATTTGGGATTACTTTGAATATGACTGTGTTTTGGATAAAGCAAGTGTCTTGTAGTGGAAACAGACAAATTATGAGGGACATTTCTAAAGGGAAAAAAATCCCACAAACCTTAAAGTGCACTTGAAAAGCTCACACAAGAAGGCTAACCTAGCTTAGCTTGAGAAGGTAAGGGAGCACACTCAACCCTCATCCCCAGAAAACAGAAGCTAACCCCAGGCAAGGCAGCGTGATGCATCCCGAGACAACAGGACGGGGATATCTACACAACTGTGTGAGTCAATTACCTTCAAAAAGTTTATCAATTCACTTGAACCAAAATTACGAACACCCGGTGCTGCGAGAGTTAATAGTCTCATTGGGGCCAAGATATACATTTTATAGTTGCCTGGTATCAATGGTTGTTCATCTGCCTTTATTTATTTATTTATTTAAAGAACCCATAGGTGGGAATGTGAGTTGTCTGTCTCTGCGTGTTAGCCCTGCGACAGACAGGCGACCTGTCCAGGGTGCAGTATGGTAGCTGGAATAGCAACATACCCAAGGATGAGCAGAATGACTGATATGATGAAACTGGGATTTTGTTACACTTAATTATTGCAAACACGACTAAAACTATAACTGAAACTAATCAAAACTAAACTGAAACTAAGGATTTTCAAAAAAAAATAAAAACTAAACTAAACTAGCAAACAATTGGTAAAAACTAATTAAAACTGATATAAAATTGAAAATCTGAAGTCAAAACTAAATAAAAATAAAAACTAATGAAAATTGCAAAACTATTAAAACCCTGCTCCTCACCTTGTGTCTGTGCGACAGAGGTGTGTCAGTCGGGTCTTCCTGATTCCTGTGGGCTCCAGCAGGTAGAGGCAAATGTGGGTGTGGACCCTGATCCCCTCCGCCAGCACCTCGGGGAGTTCGGTAGACACAGAGGAGAGGTACGTCAGGCCGGAGGACGGGTCTGCCTGCCAGATCCTGAGGAGGGAGCGATTCATGTTAGTTCAAACCTGCTCCCACAACATTATTTTTACTGTGTGGGATAATCTCTGATGCTCGTCTTGCCGTTGACATCTAAACTAAGCAGCCTCTCAAGCAAAAGGACTCCTACCAACAATCACCCTTCTTTGTGCTAAATATCATTTTTATTTCATTTCTGTTGAATATGTGTTGAAAGTCCTGTAAATAAATGTAAATGTGCTGCAGTGTAGGCCATCAGCTGGGGAAGTTATTAAGCGTTACACCAAAGGTGGTTCAGACCCCGACCAGCTGCTTTCAGTGTTTTCCCTCCTTCAAACAAATGAAACTGTTTATTTTTTAAAGATTGACGTTTTCATTGGAAGCCCGCGGGTCCTCACAGCCACACTAATGTTCTGGTTGGGTCTCCGTGAGGGATTTGGTGAAAGTAAAAGACCTCGTTTGGATGCATTATGGAGAAGTGGTGATTTTTAGTTCTTAGTCAGGGTGACTCGGAGTTCATGCTCACAGCGCTCGCAGCGCTCGCAGCGGCAGGCGAGTCTGAAGGTGCACCGGCGGCGCGGGGCGACTGTAAACACAGATACTGTCACGTCTCATCTGACTTCAGGCTCGGATTAAAATTTCATCAACCCCCCCATTCAGACCTCACGCACACAAAAGATATGCTTTGTTTCAGTGTAACTCAAAGTGACACTTTGAGGGTACTTTCAGCTTCAACTCCCCCGTCCTCCCCGCTCCGTACGGCTCAGCAGGTCGAGCGCTCGCGGGCTCGCTGTGGCTCATTACCTGATTAGCAGGTGCTCCTGTAGGGGCTGGGAGCCCAGGCCGTGGCCTCGGCCCTGAAGGAGGTAGCGGTAGACGTCTGCGTCCTTGGACAAGGTCTGGATGACGGCGGCCTGATGAAGGCCTTCCTCCCACAGCTGCTGCTCCCTCAGCAGCCGGTGGAGCAGCTCCCCCTGTGCGGCGTCCACCTCCACAGAGCCTCGCCACATCCACAGCGGGCAGCCATCGTCCATCTGAAGACGAGCAGAGATGATAAATTAGAGGCAGGCCTTAAGGTTAATTTCGAGCCTTCATAGTGCGACACAGAAACCGCGTGGTGATGTCACTTCCTCCACCTTCTTGTAGGCCAGCTCCACGTGATCTGGAGCCGGGTGGCTCTCCCAGCCTCGGCTCTTCTCCCTCGCCTCCTTGAGGAGTTGCTGGGTGCTCAGCTGCAGTTTGCGCCTCCTCTCCTCCAAGTCCTCCTCACCGCCGCTTTGACTCGAGGTAACCACGCCTCCTCTGGACTCCTCAGCGAAGGCGTCATCACTGGCGGTTAGACTCTGGCCGGGCCAAAACTCTGGAAGCTGCAGAAAGATGATTTAGATCTTTTAATCTCTCAAAAATGTGTTTTCATGCTTATAAACGTCCTTTGCGTCGGGTTGGTGGTACCTGGAACAGTCTCTGGACCTCGGTGATCATGGTAGCCAGGCCCTGGGTGGCGGCCAGGTTCTCGCTCAGGTCTCGCTGATCCGGGCGGCCGAGGCTGTACTTCCTGTGACCGGACCTACAGCAACGACACCACAGGAGCAAGTTCAACATCCTGTTATCATCTCCTATTAGAGGAGTTCTTTAAGTACTCGGGTTGGTCACCGAGAAAAAAGTTGGTTTTCCTTCCCAACTGTTTTTTAAGCGGGAATAATCCTTCCATGATGGTTCCCTCACTCTGATCCTCCACCCAGCATCACGCTGTCAAAGCTTTTTGTTTTAAACTTTATGCCACTGTCAGATTACAGTCATCAATTCAATTTTCAATTAATTCAATTCAATTTTATTTATATAGCACCAAATCACAACAAAAGTCGCCTCAAGGCGCTTCATAGATACAGAGAAAAGCCCAACAATCATATGACCCCCTATGAGCAGCACTTTGGCGACAGTGGGAAGGAAAAACTCCCTTTTAACAGGAAGAAACCTCCAGCAGAACCAGGCTCAGGGAGGGGCGGGGCCATCTGCTGTGACTGGTTGGGGTGAGAGAAGGAAGACAGGATAAAGACATGCTGTGGAAGAGAGACAGAGGTTAATAACAGATATGATTCAATGCAGAGAGGTCTGTTAATACATAGTGAGTGAGAAAGGTGACTGGAAAGGAAAAACTCAATGCATCATGGGAATCCCCCGGCAGCCTACATCTATTGCAGCATAACTAAGGGAGGATTCAGGGTCACCTGGTCCAGCCCTAACTATATGCTTTAGCAAAAAGGAAAGTTTGAAGCCTAATCTTAAAAGTAGAGATAGTGTCTGTCTCCCGAATCCAAACTGGAAGCTGGTTCCACAGAAGAGGGGCCTGAAAACTGAAGGCTCTGCCTCCCATTCTACTCATCAGGTTTTAAAAACAGTTTTATTCATTTGGGTTTGTTTTATGTAGGAATGTGGTCAAACTGGCAGGAAGATTTGTAGATTTCAGTCAAGTTTTGTTTGGGGGCAAAAACATTATGAATGTTATTATCAAATTAATTGAATGGCTTTTTTTAAGAAGCCACAGGAACCCTGCAACTCTATGCTTTTTGTTTTTTGGGGACGTGTCAGGCTTTGTGCATATATCAGGAACTACCACCTTCAGAAGGTCATGTTTTCTGGAAAACCCTTGCACTGAACCGACTGAGGTTGACTGGATGTATTCACAGAAAGTTCAAGTTGTTTTAGTTTGTGGCGGGTAAGAGATGAGCTTCTTCTTTTTTTAACTGAGAAATTACACGGTACTTCCAGCAAGCCCAGCTGGTCAGATGCATTAAAGAGAGTATAACTCTGTGGGAGTGGTGAGTTCTGTCAGAGCAGAAACACCAGATGAGATTTCATAGATCTGTGGGAGCGCCAGTCTCCCCCCACCCCGAGTTATTGTTCCCAGCACAAAGTGTGACATGATTTCTGACGGGCCGGGACTTTAGCTCGAGGGAGAACGGGAGGCACAAAGTGCTGATTGTGTCACTTCCATCATCCGTCCCGTCAGCCTGAAGGGAGGAAAAGAGGCAAAGTGGAAAGAGGAAGAGGTGGAGATGAAAAGGAAAGGCAGGGAGGGAGGAAGAAGTTAGAGAGAGGAAAAGCTGAAAGAAGGGTGATTACACGAATGAGAGGCGAAAGAGGAGGCAGAGGAGGAGATATATGAGAGGATGAGCGGCGAGAGAAAGGAAGGCTGACAGACGAAAAACAAAGGACGCTTATTTGTGTAGCGCCTTTCAACAAGACGGCAATTCAAAGGGGCTTATGTGAAAAAGGCTGAGAGAAAGGAGAGATAAAACTTACACAGCAAGACGGGACTGACAGTCGTTGTAGGTGTCAGCTGTTCCCAGAGTTTCCTCCATTTTCATGGAAGAAACCGTGAACATGCAAATGTTTCCGTCATGTTTACATCAGTATCGCCTCTCAGTTTATTAAAAACACAACAACAAAGAAACAGACGTTTTTAGTCTCAGCGTGAGGCTCGTCTCATGTTTCATCACCGACGCCGGTCCAAAGATGCAACATGCAGCTTCACTGTTTGACCTCCTGAAGGTGCAAACCAACAGCTCGTCAGCCTAATCCTGGTTTAACAAAACTAACAGGAGCTAACGTGGTTAAAGAGAGGCTTGATCAGGATGCACTGACTTAGGCTACGTTCACACTGCAGGCGAAAGCGCATCAAATCAGATTTCTTTGACCCTATGCGACCCATATCCGATCATGGTGACAGTGTGAACGGCACAAATCCGATATTTTCAAATCCGATCTGGTTAACTTTCGTATGTGGTACTGAATCCGATGTTTTAGAAAGCTGCTGTTTGATGGTCATGTCGCATTAAATCCGTCTTTTACGTCACTGACACAAGACAGACGCCAATTATCAGCGCCGGAGAAGACATCGTGAACGCTTCCTGACCATCCCGTGAAACTGTTGGGAAGACAACGTTGGAGAAACGTGAACATTTTATTTGTACTGTATAATCTGCAGATTCTGACAGAAATCTGCAACTATCCTTTGAAGCAGCGCTCCTCTAAAACAGCAATAAGGATAATTATTAGGTTATCTACATTATTATGTAAATAACAAAATAACTTAAAGCACAAATTGGGAAACGTGAAGTCCGAAGTCTTTATATTAAGGTCCATCAGTCAAACAATACTGTTGCTCTGAGTCTAAACAGAGCGCGTTGTGTGTGACGTCTTCTTTTGCGCATGCGGCCGCTTTGAGCGTTCACACTAGAGCGCGTTTGCTGTCGCATTTTATTTGTAGTGTGAACGAGCAGACAAAAAAAATCTGATTTGATCAAAAAATTGGATTTGAGCATCAAGACCTGCAGTGTGAACGTAGCCTTAGAGACTATATTTAGTTTTCAGACCCCCTTAGTGACTTGTTTTCCTAAAAAGCAACTTTCAGAGCCTTAACTACAGCCAACAAATCACTGCTGAACGTTTGCACAAAAAAAATGACAGAAATCTTTCTCTCTAATACCGGACACGAGAATTCAAAAGCGGCACAAGCCAAGTCATGAGCCTTCTATACAATTACATTGGATCTTTCCTTAAAAAATGAACTCTAATACTATTTAATATCATCTAGTTTTTCTGTTTTCTAAACCACATTCTCAATATGAAACAGATGAGCGGCAGAAAATCTACTTATTCATCCGACTGCGTGAAGCTGAGGTCAGATGGAAATCTGTGGAGCTTATGTAATAAGTTCTCTGTGTACACTCTGCCGACGGGTTCTCGCTAACAGAGAAGAGACATATGAAAAAGATGGATCAGATCCAGAAGTCATGAGATCTGTGAGAGCAGAGAGCTTCGGAAAACTGCCACCCAGCAAGGAAAAATGAGGAAGAAAAAGCCTCAATGAGCAGAGCAACCTGCCCACTGTCAGATAAACACGCACACATAAGGTAAACTGTTGGTTATTAGGGGTTTAAATGTTACCTACAGAGACTGCAAAGCTACCAAAATGATTCAATTATTTAAAAAACTAAGATTTTTGAGAGACTTTCGTCTTTCACACGAAAAAGTCGAGGCTACTTTAGTTTTATCTAATTTGACCACAACAGCATTGACGTCGTCACCTCACGGACTTCAACGCAGGAGGAAACGATGCTCAGTTTTATGTTTAAGGACACACAGGATGAGACGTGTCAGAAAATCTTCTCCAGGCAAGATATCAAATAAACGATTTGCAGTAAATGGGCTAAAAGCTGCAAAACAAGCTGCTTAGCAGAGGAACAGCTCTCAGAGAAATCTCCCAGTTCTTCTGATCTTCATCTGCTTTCATTTTAGGCCAAAACCAAAGCAACACACACACAGACACACACAGACACACACAGATACAGGCAGAGTGGACTCCACACCTCCAGCTCTTTATGTAACTGCTGTTAAAACTTACATAACTCTGACAATGTGGGTCAGACGCCTCACGCCCTCCGTCTCTTTCCATATTGAGATCGTGTGACTCCTCACAGTTAGAGAAACGTCTGATGTTGATTTTTAAAAGACGCTTAGAAGACGCGATGAGGTAACCGATGCCTGCTGATGCCCCAGAAACACACTTTAAGACCGTTTTCTTGGCCTCGGCTCACCTAGCTGCGTTAGCATCCCTCTTCAGGGTGTTGAGGTGGAACAGAGACGGCGCCAGGCAGACGGCGAGGTTTGTGGGAGTCATCTGGTTCTCGTCCACGCAAGCCACAACATCACTGAGGAAGTAGAGCAGCGTCCGCAACGCCTCCCTGTTCTCATCCGGAAGCAGCAAAATGGCCGCCTGAGCCGCGACCAGCTGCTGATCCTTTGGAAAATCTGCATGAAGAAGGGGACGAGATGCTTTTATGGCAAGATTAAAGATGCATGTTAGGAAAGCAAACCATTGATCCCTCATGACAATCAATCAGAACTGATGTTATCTGCTCACATTGGTAAATGTGTAGGAAGGACTCGCAGAGTTTGCTGGTGAAAATGGGCTCGGGCAGGTCTCTGAAGAACTGCTTCACCATGTCGGCCACGTCGAAGGCGGACTGGCCCTCAAATGAAACTCCGTCTGGATCAGACTCCACCAGCTCACGGAGGTACTGGATGCGAGACTTCAAGCCCGACTTCCGGAAGAGGCCGACCTGAGGGGAAGTAAAAGACATCAAACGTTCTTATTGTCATATTTTACACTATTGTACATGATTGCAGCAGACGCTTTTTCTTAACGCTTTCAATTCCTCTCAACTTCTCTCAAGAAATATTCAACTGGAGTTAAAAGTAGTAAACAACAACAACATTCCTACTGCAAAAGTTAACGTACTGGAAACAAACAGTTAAAGTACTAAAAACTTTTATTTCATCAAACTAAATTTGATGAAATGTCTGTGAAGGTTCTCAGTCATCCAGGTCATCGTAGTCAAAGGAGCTTGCAAAGAAAAGCGTCTGGACTTCTTTAAGTTGCTTGAAGACGTTTCACCTTCATCCGAGAAGCTTCTTCAGTTCTAAGGTCAAATGGTGGAGAGTCCCAGATTTAAACCTAGTGGGAGTTTCCCCCCACAGAGGGACAAAAGGACCCCCTGATGATCCTCTAATCGCCTGAGCCAAGGTATGAAACTGGGTGTGAGTCCCAATCAGCCAGAGTTTCGGGTGAGTTCATTGCGAAACCTGGTCCCACCTTATCATGCGAATTCCTGAGGTCAGATGGCCCAGGATGTGAGTGGGCGTTAAGGCGTCTGGGGAGGGAACTCAAAACTGGATTATATGGCAGAGAGTTGGTGTCGTAAACCACCGCCTCTGTTCAAAGATGGTCGCTCACAGTGGACATAGATGGAAGCCATCTATGAAACTCACCCGAAACTCTGGCTGATTGGGACCCACACCCAGTGTCACACCTTGGCTCAGGCGATTAGAGGATCATCAGGGGGTCCTTTTGTCCCTCTGTGGGGGGAAACTCCCACTAGGTTTAAATCTGGGACTCTCCACCATTTGACCTTAGAACTGAAGAAGCTTCTCGGATGAAGGTGAAACGTCTTCAAGCAACTTAAAGAAGTCCAGACGCTTTTCTTTGCAAGCTCCTTTGACTACGATGACCTGGATGACTGAGAACCTTCACAGGCATTTCATCAAATTTAGTTTGATGAAATAAAAGTTTTTAGTACTTTAATTGTTTGTTTCCAGTACGTTAACTTTTGTAGTAGGAATGTTGTTGTTGTTTACTACTTTTAACTCCAGTTGAATATTTCTTGAGAGAAGTTGAGAGGAATTGAAAGCGTTAAGAAAAAGCGTCTGCTGCAATCATGTACAATAGTGTAAAATATGAGTCCAGATGCTTTTCTTTGCAAGCTCCTTTGACTAAATTTGATGAAATTGAATCAAATCACGATGCTTTGTGATTCTTAACGTTTATTTTATGGAAACTAGTCAGCCTTCATCACAGTCTACACCCAGTTATGTGCCATTACAAGGCCACTTTAAGGGTTATATTTTGATTTTTAAAAGCCAGTTTCACTAAAACTGTTTCCCAGTATCACCAAAAGATCACGTGGCCGTGAAACTTAATAAAAATATTGTCTCTTCAACTTCAATAAAACACAAATGGCCACTGAATAACACGGCACTCTGCATTTTTGGCACAGCTTGTTAAACACAGCTTCTTCAATCCCTGCAGGGTTTTGTTGGTTTACCTGGTCCAAACAATTGGTCCTCAGGTAGACCAGAGCTCGGAGGATGCAGGGGGGGATGGGTTCTCCTGTCTGCTGGGCACTGAGGAGTAGAGGAACCCCAAACACTTGTCGGCCTTTCACCTCCATCGGCCTGGTCTTCCTCGGGGGTTTGGGAACAGTCCTGCAGGCGAGAGAGAGGCCTCTGTTAGACCGTGAAATATATATAAAAATCACAGACAAGTTATGGAAAATGGAAATATACTCTGAAATCATTTTGCAGGCATTTCAAGAATGCGTAATCTCAACCAGTCGAGTGTTTGGGGGAAAAAGGCAGTTTGGAAGTGTTTCCTTTTGAAGGGCGAGCCAAATAAACAGTTTTTGATTGCATAAGTCTCTGGTGGTTGCTAAAATGTGTGTGCCATTCAAAGCAGCGCTGCAGGAAAAACATTCAGAAACCGTGGACGTTGATCAAAGAGATCTGAACTTTTGAAAGGACTGTTAAAGTTTCCTTGTGTTTCTGAACTGGTACCAGCGTCCTTTTAATGACTGAATGATTGCCTTTTAGCTGGGAATTGTAGTGCTGAGTGCACTCAGAATAAAACTGCAGTCTTTTAATAGAAATTAAACCCCTTGTCTTTTACTTGGCTCATTATCTCTAAAAGTTATAAAACCGTGTCTCGTCTCTGAAGTTTCTAAAAGGACAAACGTCTTAGAGTTTTTCGTCTCCCTTTCCCGTTCCTTCATTTTTCCTTGCAGCTTCTCTCGGAAACAAACCGGCTATTTTGAGCAAAGTGCCTCCGAGTATCAGGCGCCTCAATCAGCAGTTAATTGCCGTATTTTTAATCATCAAGAGCTCGCTTTGGCATCAGTGATTAAATCAATGAAATGAGAAGACTTGATCAAACTGTTGAAGCCTGGAGATGTTTTTCTTCTATTGCTGGAGCATTTCTCCCAACTGTGCTGAAGTGACGGAGCACACAGAGCTACACTTATTAACTCTTTGTTATTAAGGCTGAAGCTAAGACTGACACCTCTTTCATATGTGTTCATACGAGCGCCCATCTCCTGTAGACGGCTCCAAAAGTGGGTAAATCCCCAAAGAGTCCCGTATTTAAATATCCAAACTTACAGCAGAAACCTGTTTACAGCCTGCTACCAAAACCTGTTTGGGTCTTTATGGATGGGGTGAAACATTTCCCAACGCAGTCCCAACAACAGCATCGTCTTTATTTGGTTCGGCTAAAAGAGGAACATTATTTTCACATAATGTGAGTAAGAATAAGTCATTTAGACTTCAGAGTTTGGGCCATTTTAAAACTCCAGTTTTGCTTCACAATGTTAACTTGATGTTTTCTTCTGTAATGTCGTAGAGGTCATCTGTGCAATGCTTTTCTCCTTCCCTTCCATGCCGTTTATTAGACTTTTAACCCAGCGGAGCAGTTTGAAATGCCAAATTGGAGCGTAGGAAGCTTTCTTCCCCAACCTGCTTCCACAAAGGAATTTTTCCCTGTTATTCTCTTCAAACACAGGTCTGATCTTGAAAATTAAAGAGGAATATCTACCAGGAGTAATTTCAGGAGGGTTTTCTGTTCCCACATCTAGCCTTATCTCATTGAGCATAACACCCACGACCAAAAACAAATTGGTTTTCTACCAAAGCATAAAACAAGCAGGTCACATGCTCACGGAGAGCACATAATAACAATGATAATAATAATAATAATGAAAACCTAAGTGTTCAGCAACGTAAACAAGCAGAATGTTTGAATGTTTTATTCAAATGAAAAATTAATTAGTCTCAGTTCTGAACGAGGGTTCACTCCAAAAACAGTGTAGGAGGCGAAACGCTGATCTCATTACAGCCATGTGTGTCAGTAATAAGTGAAGCCCTACATTTAAAGCTTGACTTTAACACTCCTAATAAACAGACAGGTATCCGTTTGTGTTTACCCTGTCCTCAGAACTTGCATGTTAAGCTCCGATAGCAACATTAAAAACACGGCATACACTCCCAACCACCTCAGGAAGATTCAAACTGATTACACAAAAAAACTGAGCTGAAAGTTCTTCTACAATAAAATGACTAGTTTGATATAATTGGATGAACTTTATTCACTTTCTACTGAAAACTGAAATAAGATCAATACATTTAGGGCTTTATGATAAATATGTAGCTGCAACCTGGGCCCAAATTCTGCTGCAGGTCCCAAAGTCATACAATCACTGAGAGTTAAAAACGGTCTAAAGTCTTTCATCTTTAATAAAATGATCATTGTTGCTGCTTTATCAGGTGTAACAATTAAGTTTAACAGCCAGGCATCCATGAAAGCCAAATTTAGGAAATTTAATAGAGTTAAAAGTTAGCAGGAAGTTAGCTCGCTAGTTTCCATCTGAATATAATATAGCATGTTCTGACGAAGAGATTTCCAAAACAAATTCAAACGTACAGCTCTGTTATCACTTCCAACATAAATAAAGACATAAAACTAAACAGCAGTGACGTTTGTAGGGTTACTGAAGTTGGGCTAGCTGGTATATAATGATGAGCTACATGATTGCTAGCTACACAGCTATGTTAGCATAATATAAACAAGCTAACTTTTTTCCACTCAATAAAAGTTAACGTGAGGGTTCCCGAAGGTTAGGGACAAATGTAATCACATGGCAGGATGCTGTAAACGCACTAAACTTTAGTCGGGAGAACAACTGAGATAATCCATCCACAATACGAGGTTAGTCATTAATATACTGCTGCATCGGCTGGGCTGGAGTTACATCGTAAGGTTTAAAAACTGAGCTTTAAAATGATTAACGGTAATAAAATCGAGAGAGGCTGACAGTGATCACTGACTGTTTTTAGGGTCTTGCTGAGATTAAACAGAACAAGCTACAAAGCATTAAAACATGTAAAAAACACAACAGCCTTAATAAACAAAGAGTAGAGTGAGCCCCGAAGCAGGATTCATCACGTCAGCACTTAAAGACCGGATAGGTAGCTCAGCTTAGCATTAACACTGAAAACAGCTCCTGTAGTCGCCACTTGAGGTTACCTCCAAAAGCGAGTCAATCCCCTGTGACTTAACAACTTCACAATAAAAACAAATACGTTAGCATTAAATAGCAGGTGTTTCACTGTACGGTGCATAAGCGCAACTTAGCCTCTTTTACCCAGAGGTGCATTATTACGATCGCTTTGTGGGCTTTTTAAAAATAATGTTATGGCCAAAAAAACCTCCCAATTTATCAAATGTGATACAAATACTATATAATAAATATATCATTAAAATATATCATAAACAACATGATATAGCAAAAACATTTTTGTGGATTTTGTTATAAGGGTTATTACACATGTCAGAATTTTCTGGCTATTTTTTGATGGGTTGGGTCTTACATGGTTAAAATGTTTGTATTTTATTTATCCATTTAGTTTTGTCTTTTTCAGTTTCCTTGTTATTGTTTTGTTACTACAATCACATTTTGCTCTGTCTTACAAGCTATCATTGGAGCACACAGAGCTACACGTACCTTCATGAAAGATGCTACACAAGTAAATTAAGGCTACGTCCACACGTACCCGTGTATTTTTGAAAACGCAGATTTTTCTATGCATTTGCACCTTTCGTCCACACGTAAACGGCGTACTGCTGATTTGTCTCATTTTAAACAGAATCTTTCTTAAACAGGGTCATATACCTGTACCTACTGTTAAATTAACCCAATAAAATTCAAAGCTAAATGTTGAATTAGTAATTTAGCAACGTTGAATCTTTATCTGTACTCTTATTTGTAGTCATTTTCCAATTTATTTGGCGCAGCAGTATAAACAATGTAAATGTGTTGACCCTTTAAAAGGACACAATACAGCTGAAAATAAGCCACTGTGCATGAATGCCAAGTAGAAACAACTACAAATCACACTTTCCTTTAATTTCTCAGGAAAACAGACTGAAGGGGAGCCACTGGCAGTCCTCCCTGTGTTTTTTTTTTTTTTTTTTTTTGGGGGGGGGGGGGGGGGGGGGGGTTATTCCTCTTGAAGTGTGTTGTTGTTCTGTTTTTGTTTTTTTTTCATTTGAGGCAAGGTTGCACCTGAGCAATGAATTATGAATGACTTTTCTAAATAGGCTGCCTGAAATATTTACCCTCCACCCGCCCACCTGTCCTCCTTCCCACAGTTGTTTCCTTGAAAAAGTTTCTCTTCACATCTGTGGACTTTTCTCACCTTCTCGACCTCCGCTGAACTTATTTTCATGCATGAAATCACCCACTAAGCTCAATCCTTTCACACTTCTTACCAGTTCCAGCCCTGCTTGCTGGACGGGGAGTACTTGTCCATCAGAGCGGTGAGTTTGAGAAGTGACAGCTTCTGGAGCAGGAGGAACTGGGAGGCGGACTGGTTCTCCACGCCTGGACTGGAGGGCAGGGAGGGCAGGCTCTGCTCGCTGGACCAGAGGAGCTGTTGGCTCACCCTGCTGGAGACACCGGAATAACCGTATCATGGCGTGAAGCAGCACAGTTGAAGGACCTCCTCAGAATCAGCTGCCTTTTTTCTGAATAACTTATGAATATTTGATGAAGCCATGAAGAAGCCCTCACAGTACATGGGGAGGTTGAAAAACACAAGCTCGGTTAGAAACTTCAGCCAAATCAGTTTTACGCCTAATCCAAGGGAAACTAGACATATTTTCTTTGATGTAGACAAACCTAAACAAGCATAATACCCTGGATGTTTGCTCTGTTTTCTGATCATTCTCAGGTGAAAAAATAAAAAAGAGCTTTCTGGGTAAAATTACAAGGGTCATGCTCAAAACAGCTAGAACATAATAAAAGTCTTATTTTAACCTATATTTATATTACGGGCCCATCTTCTAGTTCTGATTCCTTCTGGGTCCAAACTATTTTCTACTACAGTCCTATTTACATTTTTTTCTTTTTAAAAACCATCAGATTTGGGCCTTTAACTCTGGAAATATATAATACCAAGGCTTCATCAAAAATATTACAGCTATCAATACTCCAAGGGTCGGGTGGGAAGCACAGACCGATTTTCTAGATTATTATCTATGTATAGCAGCGGTCTCCAACCTTTTTTGCGCCACGGACTGGTTTATGCCCGACAATATTTTCATAGACCGGCCTTTAAGGTGTCGCAGATAAATACAACAAAATAAAACTAGTACCGGTACCGAAAAAAAGAAAATTTATTCATAACACACGTGAAAAGACCCAGGAAAACCGAGTAAACGATAAAAATGATAACAAAATAACGCTGAAAACCGATAAAAACCCTGAAAACTATACATTTCACACCTGAGCCTCAACTCTCGTGGCCCGGTACCAAACGACTCAAGGACCGGTCCGAGGCCCGGGGGTTGGGGACCGCTGATGTATAGAATACAAAACAACCGCAAAATCATAATCAACTGCATATATGTCCAAAAATAAATGACTGGAGGTTAATTCTATAAATCACTTGAATAAATGCACTTGATTGTAAGGCAAAGTCACAATCAAAATGTACTCCTGAGTATGGCACTAAGTCAAAGGAGTGTATCCCCTAAGGAAGAAATCACGTGTTCGTGTTTTAGGCTTCCCGCCTCTCATTCAGAAATTTTGATTTATTGACTTGAAACTTTTAGTTTGTTCTATAAAAGGTTTCACCTACTTTTAAGTATGTGACACAAAACAACACACCATCTTGAAATATCCCACAATTTTGAGATAACTCCAAATTTTTGCTTAGACCTGGCGAAAAATCTTTTTTTGAGCTTTGACGTCAGAAAGAAATTATCCAGAAAAAAATTAGGTAGTTACTTCAGCTCTTCAAAGTTCATTACCATTATGAAACCTTAAATATGGCTGTGTTTAATGTGAACATCCACCCGTGGAACCAGATATTTATGACAGAAAATAGGAAAAAGCTGAATAGGCTGACAGGTGTATCCAGTAATGGGATATTTTAGTGGTGTAAAAAACACACGCTAGTTTGCAGCAACAGTGCACACACCCATATTGTTACGGGTACAGGAGAAAGAAGCAGTGCCCGTGAGCAAATACACTAATAGTATGGCTTACTTTGCATTACCTGAAAGGCTTCATAACTTTTTATTGCGCTATATCTGAAAACAAATATGCAGCATGAGGTTGCTGCTTTTATTTTTAGTGCCTGACATTAAATTCACTCTTACTTTGGTCGATGCCTGAGGGAGTAAATCCCCATAACTGTCATTATTAACACTTGGCTTACGCTCAGCATCCAGTAATGTCTGTACAGCCTGAATTTATCTTTTTTTAAATGACCCTGATCAGTTTTTACCAACACCTGTGAAACACTTTGAGTTATATAGCTTGTGAAATGTTGAATCACGTTACACTCACCTGCTCTTTCTCCGTCGTAATACGGCGTTCGACTCCAAGGTAACCTTCTCACAGTTCTCAGCCTCCTCCTCCTCCTCTGAAAGCTGCACCTCCAGGTTGATATGGCTGGGCGAGGAGGGGCAGGGGGAGGCAGCAGAGGAGCCGTGAGCAGGTGAGTCCTGAGAGCAGGAAGATGAGGAGGTTCTTTGACTTTCATCTTCAGACAGGTTTTCGGACCAGGAGGACACCAGTTGCTGGAGATCACTGATTTTCTCCAAAACGCTGTCCAGAGCTGAGAAAACATCCTCACCTGCCAGCACTCGGCTCACCTGAGAGAGATAACGAGGTCAGAAGAATAACTTAGTTAACTGGTTCTGTTTAGTAGGTGAACAACAAGAAGGAGCCCAGATGGCAATTAATGTTTGGCCCACATATTCCTGTTTACTGTGGGGCCCCTCAGATGCATAAAAGATGTACAAAGGAACTGAAGCAAGAGACAAAAGGTACAGTAATGGAAAGAACACCTGGCTGGAACCAAGCAGAGTGTTTTATTCTTTTAAATCAGTTTGGTTGGGGTGACTACAGCAAAAAGTACATTATTTACACCTTCTCCACCCGTCACAAACAGGAAGTATAAAGAAGGGAAAGCGACATGAAGACCCTCATTTATAACAGGTCAGGCATCACTAACAGCAGATGTAGATTTAACTGGGCTGCAGTCAGGTTGCAAAGAGGTTTGCACATGTTTTAAGCATTTTACAGCAGCTTTAATAGCAGAGGTTGCTAGGATTACAGCTGATACTAGACTCAGTAAATGTATCTTCTGCAGCATCATTGTTGGAGCTTTGTGGGATTTTCTGTGGGATCTGCAAAAATCCCAAATAATGAAAATATCATGCAAACATTATTCTGCTGTATGACTTCTCTATCTCTCTCCTTTTTGTAAGTTGGCAGATTTTGTAATATTAAGGGTTTAATTCTGGGATTTTTCCCACACTCATGGAGCAGAAATAAAAAGCCATTTTCTAATTAATTCAGTAATATTTCTGATCTACTTTTACACGACTTCTAGATTTTGTCAGATTAGTTTACAACTTGATACCAAAGCTTAGCTTAGCAGAATTAACATAATCCATTACGTTAACAACAATATTATATACTTTGATTGGAGATTTTATACTTTTTTGTAGAACTGCAGCAGAGGAAGGGGAACTGAGAGGGCGCCTCCTCCTGTTTTTATCCGTTTTAAATTTCATTTGAAGGTTTAATTTTAAAGCTTTTTTTCTATGAAAACACAATATAGTAAAAATAAATGATGTCCTTATTTTCTACATATTACTATTTGGCTTAATATGTCATTTTGAAACTTATGTCTCCACCTGTAAGGGCATACAGTCCCATTTAGGAGTCCAAAAACAGCAATACAGAAAACACTGAAAGGTGGATGCATTATGCTCATTTCCAACTCCACATTTATTTCTTGGACTCTTCTACACTGGCTTTGTATGAGTCAAGCTTCAAAATAATCCTTCTTTGTGTCATTCTGGGTCGACAGTTCATCCTCTGTCTGAATAAGACGCAGTTTCTTCCTTCCCCTGATTGCCTGAACAAACATAACAACAAGGTGGTTTGGCATCATATTAAGGATATTATTATAACCTTATTCCCCATCAAAGAAGAACGGCAGTGTAATATTATATAGAGCAGCGGTCTCCAACCTTTTTTGCGCCACGGACCGGTTTATGCCCGACAATATTTTCACGGACCAGCCTTTAAGGTGTCGCGGATAAATACAACAAAATAAAACTAGTACGGGTACCGAAAAAAAGAAAATTTATTCATAACACACATGAAAAGACCCAGAAACACAGAGTTAACGATAAAAACGATAACAAAATAACGCTAAAAAACGATAAAAACCCTGAAAACCATACATTTCACACCTGAGCCTCAACTCTCGCGGCCCGGTACCAAACAACTCACGGACCGGTACCGGTCCGAGGCCCGGGGGTTGGGGACCGCTGATATAGAGTACTTATTTATTGTATAAAATAAAAATACCGTAACCGTGATTTAACCCACCTCTGACTCGCTCATCCGGTCTGCATCGCTGGCGCTTCCACCGCTGCTGCCTTCACTTTCAGACAGCTGGTGGTGGTCAGGCACATTGTCATAGACGCTCAACCGGTAATCGAGCACAGGCAGTGGGCTCGGAACGTCGCAGGATGAGATGCTCCCGGTCGCCAGAGAAGAAATCCCATGGCATCTTGTCTGACGCGTCCGATAACCGTGGAAGCTCCCAGTCCTCCAGTTCACGGAGGTGTCATAGCTGATGGGTAATAGGTTGCCGTGTTTGTGCGTGAGGGAGGCAGGAAAGGTCCCTGGTTTGTGTCCGTGGGGGATCGTGAAGACCATGTTCTGGTGGCTGTTGTTATTGTTGTTGTTGATTTGGTTCTTGTAGTCCTAGAAATAACGAGAACATTGGAGTCAGCGAATAAAGGAGAAATCTTTGCTGTTGGTAAGTAAGACAGATGGGAACGGTCTAATGTTTGAGGTTATATCACGATCCATTCAGAAACGGGAAACAAAAAGGATTTAATACATGAAACAGAGTCAGTCACTATACAGGTCTGCACGATCTGATATCGTCGTGTTGGTGTTGTTCCCAGATCATCATACTAAAGGTTGTTCCAGGATCAACATTGCAAGTGACCAATCAGAATGTTGTGATGTCATACTTTTGCGACTTCGGGAAAAACCGGCGTAAAACAAAAAACTGTACTTAAGCTGCGAGAAACCGCCTTTGTCTGCCGATCAACGGACCCTAACCCTTTAATAAACGCTAAGCAGAATTGATATTGTCCTTGCAACACTGGAATTTCATAAATGCACGAATGGGTTGGTGCGCAAAAGAATAACGTCACAATAATGTGATTGGTCACTTGCAATGTTGAACCTGGAACAACATTTTCATGATGATCTGGGAACAACACCAACACGAGGATATCAGATCATCCATACAGGTCCATACAGGTCGAGGTTAAACGGTTAGGATTAGAGGAAATAAAAGGTTTGGAGGAATCTTGTCCATGTTCTGACCTCTGGTCCTGTGTGGTTCGTCCCACCGCCAACCACGACGTTGTTGCTGGATCGTTTGCAGTTGCTCCTCACCCGAGTTACCGGGCTGGGCGTGCTGACGGTGCTGCTGCTCTCTGAGTGGCTGTTACTGCTGCTGCTGCTGCTGATGGTGTGAGGAGACGAGGGCGACGAAGAAGCATGACTGCTGGGCTGATCCTGCAGACTGGATACAATCAGGATGGTACAAGTTAAAGACACATAGGGTTAAAGATGCTGGAGTCAACGCCGGGTAGGATGGACAGCCTCACCTTGACGTGCAGCGGAGCCCCTCCATCCTCTCTTCATCTTGGACGAGAAGAGGCCTGCTTATAACACGCCGAGCCCGACCCCTGCTGCTGCTTTCACCTGAAACCCCCTTGAGCCTCAGTTTCTCCATCTTCCTCAGCAATGTGGTGCACTTCCTCCTGGGTGGTTTCTCGGGGTAGCAGCTCTCGGCTTCGAGACTCATACTGGAGGATCCTCCGCCGGGGGAGGGGGGTCCACTGAGAGAAGTATCCAGGGACGGGGTCTTGTTCGAGGACGAGCAGCGGGACGAGCTCCTGCTGTTCTCCAGGTCGTCTGGGGTGCTTGCGGTGGTGACGTTGGAGCCATCAGTCGGCTCTCGCAGTCTCTTTTGGTGTTCTTCGTGGCCTTCGCTCTCAGTGCTGCTGGAGCTGTGGATGGAGCAGATATCATGGTGGTCATCGCATGTCGACACATCAGGCGAGTTGGGGGACAGTTGGAGGATATCCACGGCGGAGTCCAGGCGTCGCCATTGTCGGGTCCGCTTGTCGTATGTCCAGTTGGGGCTGATTGCACAGAAGTCTTCCTCACCACTGTCATCTCCCTAGAAGAAGAAGATGATGATGGCCCGTTCAGACAAACCCATAAAATGTTTGAAAACCACACAAACACACAACTATGGCCTGTTTTTAACAGCAAGCCTGTACTGCACAGTTATGGCGTGGGGTTTGAAAGGTGTATTTGCACTAGTTGCATCGTGGGAAGTGTAGACGTTTCGTCCCTGACGCAACAGAAGGGCCAAAAGTCAAAATATTTTCACTGTCTGTAGTGTTGATAGCGCTTTCCTGGCTTGAAAAAGCTATTTTATGTTTGTCTGCATGAATTTAACGTGACACCAGAGGCCTCACGGCGATACAAGACAATAAAGACTCAGGCATGAAAAACAAATCAAACACTTCCTCTTAGAGAACGAAGCATCGAGCAGGAGGAGCGATCAGCTGATATCAGTGAATTCCAAGTGCAGCTTAAAGAGCAGATTTCATGGCGTGAAGCCCCCCTGCGTGGCGCCAGCCGCTCTGATACGAGCGCCCCGTTGCGTTCAAGTTACTCGCTGCTCACTCTCAGCACTCACCCTGCGTTTTGATCTCCGCAGCTCCAGCCTCATTCCCACGCATTTGTTTAAAGTGATTAACCTCCTGGAAGAGGAAGAGGAAGAAGAGTGAATGGAGGTTAAATGGCACAATGTAGCTCATACTTGTTTATCAATACCTTCAGTGCAGTTTCCACGAAACCAAAGACCTGTGGTTCAAACCTGAAAATCTGATTTAAAATATGATCTGGGATCACGAGGCAGCAAGTTTAATGTCCAAACCAGGAGCAAGAACTCTGTCTTTACCAGCACAGTTTATCCCTTTAGCAAGGCACCAAACATCCAGCTTCTCCTGAATAACATCTAATCAGATCACACTGTTGTTGGAGTGTTTGTGCTCAGTGTAAAAAACCCTCGATCACTCTTGTAAACTTTCAGCTGTTGTTTTTATTTTCACTCCATATTTAGTCGGTTGCAGCTCAAAGACTGCGAGGCCAAAATAAAAAAAAAAACCTTGGGCTCTTTGGAGAAGAGACAGTCAGGCGAGTTTTGAAAAACAATTAGTCTTCATCTTCCAAACTGAATCTGAAAATTAAGAAAATTAAAATCCAGCAACAATAATAATGATGATATAAATTACAAAAATGCTACGCCCATTAAAGTTGTAGCAGTACTGGACCTGCCTGTAAATGAGTGCAGGATACTGAAACATTAAACTGCATGTATTATAGTCGTTTTCAGCTCCATAGCTTCATATTATTACTTAACTATTCTTTCTCTCTGACATCATATAGTCCCAGAGTAAAAAAAACAACTATCTGATCCAGAGTGATTAGAGGAGTGAACATTTTGTACCAAAATCTGTATTTGTACCAAGAAATTGAAATGCATCGATCTTGAAAATTCTCTGGGAACTTTTTTGGGCTGTTAGAATCTGATCGAAAAATACTTAAGAAGTTTGCTGCTGACTTTAAAGTTTTATTAACTTGCTGAAAGTTGGCATTCGTTACCTGCAGAGCGACTCGAGTGCATCCTTATCCAGGAAGTGGTGATCGCGCTTCACCCACTCGATGTCAATGGGGAATCTGCAGTCTGAAACGCAGACAAGACGAATGGCACAATAAGACGGCGTCTGGGGTTACGCTCTGGTATCTTGGAGTTGACTGAACAGTCTCATATTTACCTTTAAATAACTGCGCATACTGAGGGAAGCCGGCCGCTCGCAGCCAATCACAGGCCTCCTTGGCTTCAATCTCTGCAAACAGAGAAAAGAAAACAACATTTGATTCAATTATAATCATTTCATGCTCCGCCCGCTTTAAGAGGGCAAATATTTGCACTTAATCAGCTGTCTGTTTATGAAGTTTAATTACATCTGCACTTGGAAGCAAAAAAAGAACATGAAGGGAGAAAAACTGGAAGCACGTTCAGGCTATTAATTAACTGTGACTCCTGGAAGAGGCCGTTTTAATCACTGCTAATTGGCTAAGAGGGGGTTCTTGAGAGAGCGGGGAAAAGAGGTTCCTCCTCTTCAACTTCTTGCCATCTGTCACCTTCTTCCTCTGAGACTCGCTGCTATGGCTGGGCTCATCAACACACCAGCTCTCACACACTTCTCATTTTCTATTCAGACCATGACAAAGCTTGAACTTCACAGATATTTCAGCGTAATACATCTGGAGTGTGTGCATCTTTGCTTTAAGCTTTCCATATCCCACATATAAATACGTCTGGTTTTAATTGGCAGTCCCGACACAGGGTGAGTCTGGTTGCCTAAAACCAGCCACAAGTCGTATATGGACCAGCTGTCAGGTGTTTGGGCCACATCTGGCTCAAATAACACTTGTCAAGGCTGGCTCATAATGTTTAGGCTACATCCAGTCCACATTAAACTTCCTGCAACCCATGCTAGAACCACCTCATTACGTTCAGCTCATTTGGTCAACACAACATTGTTTAAGTGAGCCATCAGTGCCAAAAGAAGCCCAGATTAGGCACAGGTTGTACTGACTCTAATAAATGAGCTGCCAGTGACATTAGGTGTGTTGATTTAATATTATCAGATACCAAAATATAATGGGTTCTAAACAATAAATATTACTTAGCAGCACAATGTGCTATTGCAAATATTTAATATGGTAAAAACACAGTTTAGCTAGTTAATAATAAGCGAGTTTTGCAAACGACATGACAAATTCATTTAGTGGGGGCTAACATTAGCTACTAGTAGCTAATGCTAGCCCCCACTAGCATTAGTGGTACTAGTAGCATTAGTAGCTACTAGTAGCTACTAGTAGCATTAGTAGCTACTAGTAGCATTAGTAGCTACTAGTAGCATTAGTAGCTAATATCACAACCAAGAATTAACATGTCTTTGTCTTGAAAGGTAATTTTCAGCAGTCTCACAGAAAACCTTGACATCAGAGAAGGTCATTAGCAACACAATGTGTCCTCCAAAATAGTTAGCTTTAAAACAAGGACAGTTAAGCTAGTTCAGTGAATGTCTGTAGGTTTGCAAATAAACACAACAAATCCCCTTTAGTGTAAAGCTAATGAGCTAGTCAAGAGTCTCAAAACGTATTACTTTTGTAAAAGGATAAAAACATTTTGGCACTCGTTTTACTAACACGTAGTAGGAATCAAATTTAGCTATTATGTTAGCTAGTACTAGCAATAGCTAGCAGCATTAAAACAAACACAATATAACATTATGATATTTAATAATTTACACATTTTAAGTAGTTTCCTAATTATATAGGTGCAAGTGCCACATTTCTGATTAAGTCATTAGCAGTGTTGGCTAGCTAACTTTTTTTCTTCTTGAATTGCTTTATAAATATTTATACACAATGCAAAAGTAAAACCTTTCAGCTTTAGTTTTGCTTTATTCCCATCAAAACTCTGTTTACTTTGGGGCATGCTATAAATTGTCAATACAGCTGCTAGCAGTGCTAACCCTCATCTGTAAGTCAACTTATAAAACGGGGAATAAGCACTCATAAATATAAACTGCTTTAATGTAAATGCCCTAAAATATAGATTTGTCATAACTCTGCAACACGGAAAATATTGCCAAGCAGCATAAATCTCCTACATTTGCTATAAGATTCCACGCATGTTTATTTTAAATTCATACCGTCCCTCCTCTAAAAAATATTTGTGGCTATTGCAGCTCTATAGAGTAACACTGAGGATGGTGGGGTTAAATTAAAGTCTGTTTGTTTAAGTGACCATTTTATCAAAACGCCTTAAAAAGAACACACACAGTAAAGTACACTTGACACAGTAATGCTCTTCCCTGCTCACACACTTAGATGAGAAACAGGAATAGAAACAGGCGTGCATACTTCAACACATTTCCTCCCCACTTCAAAACAACATGAAAGATGCACACACCAGAATATCAATTAATTTCAGCTGCCGTCCAGTATTTGTGTGGAAAACTGTGATTGGAAGCATGGGATACGTTTAGTTGATCCAGGATGTTTACAACAAGCAGCGACAGAAACCATTTTCTCAGTCTGCCTGTGCGGCTCAGGAGGAGGATTTGGATATCTCAAAATATTCGTCCACCACAACTCCCCCTGAAACGTTAAACCTGCTCTCTCTCCACGCAGAAGAGGCCCGTCGCAGTTAGCAGTCAGAATACTGCCAAGGGCATTTCTTGTTTTCATATTCAGACAGCATGAAATATGGCCGACATTAGTCTTCACTAAAGAACAAACAACAGCCGTTTGGCCATGACGGATTCGTTCTTCTAACACTTCTTGTTTGCTGGTTGGTTTTTTTTTACTGCCTACTTATTCACTTCAGCTGACATGAAGAAAAGGCATCTAATTCTCATTTTACTATATGTGACTTTTCAAAACTTTGACTAAAATTTGCTTGACAGCAGGATGGAAACTTGGCTTATGATGCGGTCTCCCTCCCCCCGGTCAGAGGAACAGCAGATGGTCCCGATATGAAAACACAGGCGGATATTAAACCTTCAGAATGACAGAAGGGGGAGACAGAATGAAAGGAACAGGCTGAATGGTAAAATGTGGTCAAATTAGCATGTTTATGTTGACCCTGACGTAACGGGATAGTAAGATGCTGAGCCCGTTTTCTGGCGTCTCGATGGAGATGTGACATTCAAGACAGGAAAGGGATCAAGTGCTTGTCAAGCGGCTGGCTCACATCTACAGCAGGAGCTGTAAATCCAGGGATATGTGGAGCTACCAGAGCTCCGAACTGCTTTTTCTCTCACTCCGACCATTACAGCACAGAAGAAAAAAAATCACAGCCTGTCACTTTGCAACCTCTGGGCTCACAAGATTAAAGAAGTTGTCATTTAAACCAGTTTCCCACTTTAAAGAGGTTCTTATTTCCTACTTAAAGGCTACAGGGGCTCACAGCTCCTGCAGGAAATGTTTGAGGTTACAGCCTTAGTGGGGGGAAAACGTACAACTGTTATTATTGTAATTATCTAACAGGTTAACTGAACAGACGCTGCACTAAAGGTGGGATTTTTGTCAGTAAGCAGTACTGTAAACAGCTGTGGAAGTGCAGGTTAACAGGAATTTGGAGGCAGAACCGAGAACTTTCAGGAACTGTTGCTTGTTGGGCCTGTAAATAACTGGGGTAGTGGAAATAACAAAGGTCAGTCGACTTTGAATTAAAGGCTGATTTCCTATGATTTATTGTGTGCTGCAGTGTAGTTAGATGTCTGAACTGTGCTTTGAAACTTAGAGACTCTAAAAGGCAGCAGGCCATAAAAGGCTATTTTGCCACTGATGTCTTAGAGGTGATAAAATAAGGAAGAGCTTGTTCAGTTCTGGCAAAGAGACAATTAGCAGTTTTTCTACGTGGGGAGAGAAAGCTCTAATGAACTGATTCAGTTTTCTGTCTTCCATACCATTTCCACCACACTTGGTCTGTATGTCTATATGTGCTGTGAAAATGCACGAATATCATTATGATGACAGAATAGAGGTCATCCATGTGACTGGATGGGAAATGGATATGTCATGCACACATTGCTCAAGAGTTATCCGCCATATTGGATGATGGTGATACAACCATTGGTTGCTTGGGTAAAATGTGTATTCCCCGGCTGGTTGTCATTGGTTGCTGGAAATTGGTGACATTTGTTGAGTAAAATCAGAATCAAAGACGTTTGCTGCACTAAAAACCTCTTAGCAATCATGCTTTGGTTGCTAGCAGGTTGCCACAGTTGGCTGTATCTCTGTCTGCAAATACTCGCTAAAGTCAAAGTTTCACCTTTGTGCTGCAGCTAACATGTTTTAAAGGGCAAACATTTTACATTCAAGGAAAAGTGTCTTTATATTTTGGTTTGCTTTGCAATTTTCAGGTTTCACTACAGCTCAGAGAAAAGCTGCAAGAATATGCTAGCAACCAAAACAATGAGCTGTGGTTGCCAGATGGTTGCAGATCAGTCTCTAGGCCTGTGTGACTGGCGCCATGTTCACTTGACCTTACACTGAGAACATTGATTGTCACATGTTACATGGTGAGTGGTCACATGTCTGCAATGCCTCAAAGGAACCACAGATAGCGCCATCTGGTGGCCTTCAGACAGAATGCTTCTGGTGATCATAAACTGCTGATTTAAACAGGAAGTCCTTCCCGTCTCATACCACAGCATGCATGTTTATTTGTTAGGTTTTTCTTATTAAGCTAATTATTAAGCATTTTATCTCAGTTTTGACTGGAGCTCCTTCTTTGGTGTTTGTTCATGTTTTGCTGCCGTCACGCACTAAATAAAGTACGTCTCATCTCTAGCTAAATTAGAATAACATGCAGTGTTATTCTAATTCATGTATCAGTGATATTACCGAGCACATTCATGATTTCCGTCAGTGATTCAAAGAACACATCCCAGCGCCTTCTAGCACCAGAGGTGGAAGAATAGAGCCGACTCATTTCTGACCTGATTTTCACATGAATTATGAGTCCAGTGAAGAACGACACATTCCACACCTGTCAAGAAGCAACAATGTATTTTAAACTGGTCTCGCAGGTTTGATGAAAGACCCCGGTCCCCACTCTGCTCTGTATTTACGTAAGCGATGGTATCTGCTGCGCTCCTGTTTGAGTAGCAGGCAGAGGCCTCTTCCCTTTCCAAATGACTTTGTCTCAGAGGAAGTTGTGATTTGGCTCCTCTGGGCCCTGATAAGATTGGAGTGTCTGATTAGGGTGACTCCGCCTGGCTTGCGGCAGGAAACTGGACAGTGTATGTGTGGCGGCAGAGAGGAACTATGCACGGTGAGGTTACGTGCTCGGTGGACCGTTTGTGTTTGGGTGTTTACGCTTGTCTCGACACCAAAGCTTTGACCTGGAACAAACAGAGTCACTGCTCACTAGAAAAAAGGTTTAGAGATTTGACTATCAGGTCACCTCACTGCGTCAGACTCCAACTGAAAATGTGCATAATAAAGATTTAGACTTAAGGTCTAGTAGCGGGCATCAAATTTCAGATTTATATATGATAATAAAGTTAACAACACTCGTTGAACTGCTTTAAAAAGTTTATGAAAGTACATGGCTGTAGGTTTTGTGTGGACGCATTGTTGTTATCACATTTTGAGCAGCAGATGCTTAATTTCATTCATAAGTTTTCTTTAGAAACATGTTTTTCCTTTATGTAACGGAAAAGACAAACATCAGGCAGCAGATGGAAATTTAGGGTACGTTCGGAACAATGTCCTCAACTTTTCTGTTATCCAGACTGAACCACCACACATCGGCAGGATTTACTCCTGTGAGTCAGTTTATCGAGTTCACATTTCGTCCACATCAGGCGGGTTTTGTGCATTTTGTTCAGGGCAGTAACATGTTTGTGTTTGTGTAAACAGAAACAAGAAATTAAATTAAGTTTCTGTAAGATTTCTGCTCACGTTCAGAACTTTCTGCATGTTAAAAGTTACACGTCTGTGTTTTGCCGTGGCTTTCTGAAAACAAGTTCGAAAGGTAACATCACCGTAGGAAAAGGTAATTTGGTAACATTTGTTCTTAAAAACTGTCCTTTAAGAAAAAAGACAAATATGACTTTAATTTGAAGGACTACGTGACTGTTATTTATATTTTAAGAGGAAAAAGTATTGAGTTTATTATAATCTGTAACAAATCTGGATATAATGTGTTATATAAACTATGAAAGCCAACTAACTGCATATAAAACAAGTAGCATTTACTCCAACTCTGCTTCTAACTTGCCGTGTTTGCTATGCAGTCGTTTGTGTTTTTGATCAAATCTGCAAAAGCCAGATATTCTCAGCTTTCTCTCACACTCAGATCACGAGCAGCTCCCGTCCTTCAGACGTCCAATATCCAACCAATATTTGAGGGCAGTGCTTTTTACACCTCACTGAACGTCTGCGTGACTGGTCCATGTTCTGTTTGCCGTTCAGGGAGCGCTCGGGAGCGTCTCCAGGGCTCCAGAGGTGTGGTTGGAGATCAGAGGTATGTCAGCTGCCTGTCAAAACGGCACGCCATGCTTCCGTACTCCTCCTCGCTCCTTCTCTGCGGTATTCTCCTGTCAGTTCGGTCAGCTTTGCCAAAGGAGTCAGCTTTGCAAAGTTTAAGACGCCCGCGGTCATGACGGGCCACAGGGGCAAATACCAAAACTCACCAAATCAGAAATGCAGCTTTAGACCAACAACAGTAAAAATATACACAAGTGATTTTTTGCACCGACAGGACTGAAAATCCAGTAACGGCATTTTATCTACACTACATGTTGGCTGCTCTGTGGACTCTGTAAGAAAACTAAACTTAAAAAGTGAATTTAATTGAAGCTGAAGAGATTTGTCCCTGCAAACAGTAATAATGAGCCGATCTGTGGGTTCTGAAAGGACGTTCTCCCCTTTGACCCACAGTGTGAACAAAAATCAATTTTACAAGCTTACAAATATGTGAAAACATTTGTGTAAAGACTTCATTACGTTGAAGTCCTTAGAAATAGAAATAGCTGTTCAAAAGTGTTCAGGAAGCAGTGACCCTGAGTTCATGGCATCTTCCAATAAATACAAGCTCCCATTCATTAAACCTCCTCAGTGGTTCACTCACAGAAACTTCTAGGAGTCCTGGATAAACTGATGCTGGTGTACAAACGTAAACATCAAACTAGTCGTTGTCTGTTTGTGGTCTTTATTTTGCTGCATGATATAATTACTTTCACACTTTAGTAATTTCAAGTATTTAGTGAGTTTGACAGCTCTCAAATCTTTCTCCTTCCTGGAAAACACTTACTAGGTGCACATTTCATCTGCTCTTTAATGCACATATCTAATCAATAAATCCAGGTCACATTCATACGGGTCTAAAACAGTGAGTAATGCCAGCAGAGCTGATTGAGCAGCTTGTTGTGATGTTAAATTCAGGGTAACATCTTTTTAATTCTAAATTACTTGATATTATCCTGAATTATATCAAGTATCTTAATATGTTATGTTGTTAAACTCAGATTCATTGATATTCTGAAATGTCTTTTATAGCAAATAATTGGTAATAATAGTAATTCAACATCTGTTTAAACATCTGCAGGCTAAAACTGGTAGCTAGCAGTTTTGTGGTAAACTTATATCTATGTTGTAGGATACTGGATCTGTTTGAGCTCATCCTCAGTCATTGCTGTATTAGTTTGTACCTGATAGGCAGGTACAGCATAATTATGTCTTTGTTGCTAACAACACAGTCTGTCCAGAGCCTTTGTGCCAGTGGAAGATGGCTTTTGTGAGTTCGGATAAACTCTCTTAGGTTACTATTAAGCTAACTGTGGAGTCATCATTTATATGCCTCTCAGTCTATCACAATATAAGTACTTCTGATGCGTAAAAACTTAAAATCGTCGTCAGTGGCCAGATATTAGCATTCTTCCAGAGAAATGTTGCTAACTTTTGGGAATGAGAAGTTAGCAACGAGGACCAGCCCAACGCTTGAAAGCATTTCAGTGACTCTGAAAGAGTCAAGCTGTACTGACAGGAGAAGTACTGATTGCTACTGTATGAAAGAAACGAAAGATGAACGCGTGACTGGAGGTGATGGCTGCATCTGTTATTTCGATCAAGGAACCTACTGAGTTTAAAGACTCAGTAGAAAATATTCAAATAAGACTGCTGGGCGAAGTGTCCGATGTTGAAGATGTAAATGCTCGGGTGGAGGATTTGGAGAACTGGAGCCAGAGGACTAATGTGAGAATGGTGGGGCTGAAAGAAGGCAAAGAAGAAAGAAGGTACATGGCTCAGGAGGTGGAGTGAATCATTTCTCAGGAACTCGGCATTATGGGTAGTGAGTTCAAAGTGGGACACACTCAATTGCTCACTGGCCCCTAAACCAGAACATAGGTGAAGAGCAAGTAGGCAAAGTTCAGGCCTGCGGTAGACAACATGAGGCTGCTTACTCATCTAATACACATGAATCACTCTTAATTCAATCCCTGTAGCAGCATACGACTTCATTTTGTTAAAAATTTCCTTTGGGACATGAAGAAAACTAGAATTAGCATGAAGAAAACGGGGGTGTGCCCCCCCCCCCAATTTAAGGTTATATAGTCTTGCATTTGAAGAATCATTACATTAGCTTAATGGACTATAAGTTATACTGTCTAACCAAAAGAAGTTTCTTTTTTGGTCAAAATAGGTATCTGGTTAAGTGATGACGTATGAACTCTGCTTCTAGGTACAAACTGCACTGTGTTCATTAAGGCGGTTGTCTTTTTAACGTGTTTTATGCTATGTATCTTGTTTATTTCATTTGAACAAGCCCTTAAAAAATAGTCAGTGATCGTTGTGGCCTCTCTGGGTTTTTATTATCACTGTCGTCTCATGGTTTGCCAGACACTAAATATTTGAACGGTTCAGAAAAGAAACGCTCTGAGGCTAACTAAGATTTGTGCACATGAAGCTGAGGATCAGGAGTTTTCCACAGCGAGTCATCCAAACAATGCACCAGTGTGCTAATGACGAACCTCATGCTGGGGATGGATCATCTGCTCAGCAGGGACATTAACTTTTATTGAGGGGAAAAGTTGGTGTTCATCCACCAGCTTCACTGTGCTAATGTGTTTATATTATGCTAACCATAGCTTTGTAGCTAGCCAGCACGTAGCATACCATTCAGTGTTGGTCAAGTAATCAGTAACTAATTACTTCCCCCCAAAGGTAATACCGTTACTTTACTGATTACTTATTTTCAAAAGTAATTAGTTACTTAGTTACTTTAAAAAAAACATGATTTACAACCTGAATGGGTGATAAAGTGATAGATCTTCTTCTTTTTCTGCATAATCCATCATATAAAATGTAATCAAATGAAAAGGTCTCTTTTTAAAACTTGTTTTATTAGTTTTAATCTTTTAAAAATGTAATTATATGCAACATTCTCTGACTGGAAGAAATTTGTTTAACATTTAAAGTCTAAGGAGCTTGGAAAGAAAAGCATCTGGACTTCTTTAAGTTGCTTTAAGACGTCTTGGGTGAGCTCACCCGAAACCCTGGCTGATTGTGACCCACACCTTGGCTCATGTGATTAGGTAGAGGATCATCAGGGGGTCCTTTGTCCCTCTTTGGGGGGAAACTCCCACTGGGTTTAAATCTGGGAGTCTCCGCCATTTGACCCTAGAACTGAAGAAGCTTCTGGGATGAGAGGTGAAAAGTCTTCAAGCAACTTAAAGAAGTTCAGACGCTTTTCTTTCCAAGCTCCTTAGACTACGATGACCTGGATAACTCGATACTTGAAAAAAGTAATCGGATTACACATTACTGCCCATCTCTGACACCATTATATACCAGCTAGCCCAACTTCAGTAACCCTACAAACATCTTTCTGTCTTAATATATGCAGAGCTGTACGTTTTAGTAATCTCAGTCACAACGTGGTATATCATCTTAAGATGCAAACTAGCTAACTGCCTGCTAACTTCTAACTCTGTTAAACTTCACAAATCCTTGATTGTTATACCTGGTAGAGCAGCTACACTGAGCATTTTAAGACTGACGAGGCAGATCTAGAGATGCATTATGTTAGCTAAAGCTAACACCTAAACATGAGAAACCTGGTTTATACTTTTTTAAATTGAAAGATTCAATGAGATATGTTTGACTTAATTAGTGGAATGGCAACCATAAGTTCGGCACAAGAATATGAACAGTTTACTATGAAATGTTAAGAGTTCATTTCCCAACTGCATTTGTGTGAGTCCTGATACTTAATGAGCCACTTGTGCACTTAGGTAGGAACACCTATAGCTCATTAACTGTTAGGTGAAAAACAACACGCGTGAGGTCCTCGGTGAATCCTACTGCAGTTTTTAAAATAAATTATGGTTAAGTTGTCTTTGATGAAAAAAAGGTCAACTGATATATTATTATTATTTATGATATGAAACCTGCTGTACTTTGTTTTTATGAGGCTGTCTGGCATTTACAGATGAGTATCTTGAGAAGGAAATGGACCAGAATTAACTGCAGTTAGAAAAAGAGGAGAAACTCTCTCTTAACCTTTACTGGGAAAAACTTTTATTTTTTTCTATGTAAAGGAAGAAATGTGTGTTCTGTGGAGGTTTTTGAAGACATTCAGGGAGGAATCTCTGTCAAAACTACTGCATTAGGTGGTGTAAGCTGCAGGTGTATCAGATATTAGACTGCACTTTGTGACCTGTTGTGGCCTTTGGGATTTGTACTTTTTTATCTTTCATCTTTTATCTTTTGTCTTTATTAGGATGCAAGCTATAAAATTCCAGGATCTGGTGAAGTTTAAAACAGTGCAAATAATATATAAGGCAAGGAAAGGGATGCTCCCAATCGAAATAAGTAAATGGTTCTTAGAAAGAGAAGGGAGGTATAATTTTAGAGAGAAGTGGAATTTAAAATTACAAAGAGTAAGAACAACAGGAAAAGGATGTCTATTTCAATAGCGGGAGTTAAATTCTGGAATGAGTTAGAAGAAGAAATAAAGGTCAGTAGTGATATAAACCAGTTTAAAATAAAACTCAAAAAAGAAATTTTAAATAAGTATAAGAATGAAGAAAATACAATTAACCCAAAACAGCAGTCAAACTGATGTTTATTTTCTTCTGCAAATTAGCAAATCTAAATATAGTTTTAGTTGAACATGAGAAAATATTTTTTTGTGATGTTATGTTCTAAGTTGAAGGCGTTGTTTACGTTTTTGTTGTTCAAATTTAGATGATGAGGATGTAAACCTGAGGGGGTCGGGCTAAATAAGTATATACTTCTACCTAGTCCTTTTCAAACAACTGCATGGAATGATTTTATGAAATGTTGGTGAATGTATGTGTTTGAAATAAAAAAAGAACTGAACTGAACATTTACTGGTTAGGTTTAGACACTGAAAACTAATTGCTGAGGTATTTGCCCATATGGAAAAGATTTATATAAATCTTATAAAGTTTGTATCTGTCTTGTGTGAAACTTGTATGAAAAGCATACAAGAGTGAAAACAGATTTAAGATCCCTTGAAAAATTATATAAATGAAACTTGTATGTTTTGGATATTTACTAAAACAACATATGAAAGTGGCCACTTTCATGAGTAAATCATATAAGCCTTATAAGATTCACTATATGAAGTAGGCCACTATTTCTTTTCCATATGGGTGTGGTTAGGTTTAGGCACTAAAATTACTTGAATGGGTAGTTTTGGTCAGGTTTAGGTAGTTTGTTAGAGACTCCTGGTTGGCTATATGTAGAAAAGACTGGTTTGCATTAAATATACCTGTTCATCACACTAACCCTACTTACCTACTAAATGACAAGTTGGGAATAACAGACCTTGTGTGTAAATGAACCATGTGAGCACTAACCTTGGGCAAGAGAACAGGCAGGAATAACTGTCTAGTCTCATGATTTAAGCCACTGCCTCGCCTCCTGTCTCCTTTCGTAGACTTTATTGCTCTGTCAAACAAAACCGTTTACTCTCAGCAAATAATACTACCACGGCTGGTTGGTACGCCAAGAGATCCACACCCAAGGGCACCTTGTACATACCCCTGTGATGCCAGGAAACTCAAACAAAACAATGCTGGAAGTTCATCAACACCACTTACAGACAAACATTTCTGTGTGTGTGAACAAGGACAGTGAGAGATAAATGAATTATAAATTAAACTAAATAATTAAAAAAAACACCATAAATAAAATCACTGGTTATGCCGAGTCAAAAGTCCAAGAAGCCACAAACGTTTTATTCACGATAATCAACAAAAAGATGAATTAAAATGTGGGAACTAGAGAGCTAAAGCAACTCACTGAACGATGAAGCACATATACGAAGCTGCACTCTTATTCGCCAGGAGGCGCCACAGCGGCAGCGAAGCATCTGTCGTCGGTCAGATTTTTTTTACTCCGGATGCCTTCCTGACAAAACCCTGAAGGGCGTCTCCTCCTGGGATCAAACCGAGGACGTTTCGGCTGTTTGGCGAGTGTGGAGCCGCAGTGAACCGCATATATACAGAACCTCTGTTCAAATTAATTTACAAAAGGCACCAGGAATCGAACCAATAACCTCCAAACATCCTGATTGCTCGCGCTACGCCACAGTTCAAACAGGTTCTTCCTCACATTAACACAAATTTACATGGTGAGAAAGAAACCAAGGGTCCAAAAGGAAAACACAGGTATGAAGTGGCAAGTTTCAGAATAAAAGCCTCAACTTTGAGTCTACATACAGGAGTGCCTTCGACGCACTTTAATGTGTTTTCAGAGTAAAACGTTTGAATATGCGTGCGGTGGGTTTCTTCAGCAGGTGGAAAGTTCTCTCCAGCGGATCACATTTCAAAAGTAACCCACGCACATTCAGAGTGAATCCCACGCTCTTCCTGCCAGTAAAACGAGCTTTTATATCACCAGAGTTCAAAAGCTCACTTGTGATGTTTTCAGGCCCACGGCCTTCAAACAACAAAGAGGTTTTAGTCAGCGCTGGAGTTCTTTAAATTCCTCTTCTGCCTCAAGAATCAACATATTTACGTCTCATCTGAAGTCACTCAACAAACAAACCTTTGAAAAAGTTTTCATGTCTCGCTAAACTCATCTCCAAATCACCTCCTTTGAATAACGCCATCAGAGAGAAACAGCATCAGGAGGCCGATCTCATCCTGTCGTGTAACTCAACATTTAGGCTTGAGTTAAACTCATACTCACTTGTGATCAACATGCTGTTCGAGGTGTGAGGACTGTGAGCAGAGGAAACTTCAGCAGGCCTCCATGTCACCCCTGACAGCTGAACCGGACAAACACACGAGCTTCATAAAGAATTAAATCCAGAGACATGTATCCAGCGTGGGAACGGAGCTGTGAAGTCCAGTTACGCTGGTCGTGTCGGGCACCGCGTTAATGAAGTCATTGTTGAAGTTTTCCCCTTTTCCTCTACCACTCCCCTTCCCTTCCCATGCCTTGGACCAGACCATCTGAACACCACAGACAGGGGGGGGGGTATCCTAAAAATAACCAGAGGGAAGACTTGAGCAGACACGTGAGCGCCTGCTGGAGGAGGTGAGTTTGGGAGATAAAATCTGTACAGATGTTGAAGGTCCCCCCAAGAAGGAAATATTGGATTGTAGAGCGACCTGGCTGCACCCAGGCAAGCTGGTGATTATCATCCCCCCCCCCCCCCCCCCCGTGTTGAATACTATAAAACATAAAATCCAGTTTGCCTGAAAAGAGGCCTAATCAATAATCTCCTCCGCTCGAGGCTATCACAACCCTCAGACGGTGAAATTACAGACAGAGAATTTAGCAAAATGAACTTTCCTTCTCTCTGAGATGCTTTCCACCAGCTCCAGTCTCCGACCTTAACCCATTACTGGTGCTGCAAAAGAACAGCTTTGGATGAAATGGAAGACAGATATGCGACTGAGTCAGTGACTCAACGCGGGAAGGATAAAGTCCTTGCCGTGCCCTAATAGTCTGTAGTTCTTCAAGGTTTCATCTCGGCTCGGTCCAAGGTATACCATTAGCGTTAATGGGCTTCCATTTAACGCATAGGTGTTTGATTATGGGCTTTTAAATGTGAATAACTCCCTCAGAGAAGAGGAGAGGAGAGCGGTTCGCGGCACTCGCATCATTAATTCACAAGTGGAGGAGGAAGTGGGAGTATGTAAACAACTGATGGACTTTTCCCAGTGTGTGGAGGTGCAGAGGGAAGAGGAGGAGTGGAAACAAGGCCCGATAAGATGCTTTAAAACCGACCCGGAGATTTTAGAGATGAGGTCATATTTCGGTCCATGTCACCACTTAAACTGGCCTAATTCACACTGATTAATTAGTGTGTGTGTGTGTGTGTGTGAGTGAGAGACAGCAGCTGCTGTGAACAGACTGAGCAGCAGGCTTACATTCAATCACTTCTATTGCCTACTTAATATTTACTCTGATATTTTACAACATCTGGGATTTATGGACACATCTGGGATGGTGATCCCAGAGGTGTACATACGCTGGACAGAGGAACGTGGGGCTGATCAAAAAAAGGAAGTAAGGATCTGATTAAAGTTTGATTTACAAAATTAAAGTCGTAAAATTATATCTGAATATTCTATCAGTCATAAAAATATATTAAAAAAATCTAAACTTTTGAAACATAGATTCTCCTTTTCTTCTTACTGTTGGCCTTTGAGTCAGCATCGTGAGTCTGTAACTTTAGCCGTGGTGCTTTTTTGGAGCCAGAAGTCACGTGGGTGGAGTGCTAATAGTCAGCTAACTATAGTAAGCTTGGTTAGCCAGGATTATACTTTACTATAAGTCAGCTCGGGTCCAAGGGTTGGTGACTAAATGTGCCAGTGTATTTTTATTTGATTCAATATGCACCAAAATTCAATTCAATTCAATTTTATTTATATAGCGCCAAATCACAACAAAAGTTGCCTCAAGGTGCTTTATATTGTACAGTAGATCGCACAATAATACATACAGAGAAAAACCCAACAATCATATGACCCCCCTATGAGCAAGCACTTTGGCGACAGTGGGAAGGAAAAACTCCCTTTTAACAGGAAGAAACCTCCAACCAGGCTCAGGGAGGGGCGGGGCCATCTGCTGTGATTGGTTGGGGTGAGAGAAGGAAGACAGGATAAAGACATGCTGTGGAAGAGAGACAGAGGTTAATAACAGATATGATTCAGTGCAGAGAGGTCTGTTAACACATAGTGAGTGAGAAAGGTGACTGGAAAGGAAAAACTCAATGCATCATGGGAATCCCCCGGCAGCCTACATCTATTGCAGCATAACTAAGGGAGGATTCAGGGTCACCTGGTCCAGCCCTAACTATATGCTTTAGCAAAAAGGAAAGTTTGAAGCCTAATCTTAAAAGTAGAGATAGTGTCTGTCTCCCGAATCCAAACTGGAAGCTGGTTCCACAGAAGAGGGGCCTGAAAACTGAAGGCTCTGCCTCCCATTCTACTTTTAAATACTCTAGGAACAACAAGTAGGCCAAAACACACCAAGAGCTCAAACAAGACAGAGTAATGGGAGAATCAGGCGGTAAGCGTGTTTGTTTCTGCTGTCTGACCGACTCACTGCTGGAGCCTCTAGTGGACATTAGAGAAACTGCAGGTTTCTGTGAGCTCTGTGAGGCCTAATCAACAACGTGGCAACAATTGTTGCTCAGCAGCAACAAAAAGCCCTAAAGACAACAGAAGTAGATGATCTCAGAATTATGTCTATGGTTTAGAAAAACAACTTCTCAGCATGTGGAGGTCTCACTGTGAAAGTCTGCGATCCAGAGACGCCATCGTGAGTGTAAACACGGTGCAAACCTTCTGCCTCTGTGCTGTGTACAAACTCAGACCAGGCTGTGTTTCCTCTTTCTAAACATGAGCCTCACAGGCGTCAGAGGAGGAAGAGTCCAACAATACCTCCAGCGGATGGGAGGTTTTCAGTGCGAGGACAATCCTCACGTGTCCTATGTTTGTTTTTGGCGTTCGAGGGAGGCGGCATCAGCATGCGAGGCTGTGTTTATTGCTTCTGGGGTGTGTACGGCTTTGGGTTTACTTTGTGTGCTCCTGAGTGTGCGCAGTTTCGTCTGAGTCCCGCCGCGGAGGCTTCGCTTCTGGTATTTCCGATGCAGCAGGACAGGAAGCAAGCCGCTGTCGTGAACTGTGGCCTCCTCCTCTGAGCGATGCACTCTGAACCTGTCACTGCGTTTCTGACATTTGCCTGACCGTGTATATCCGCTGCACCAAAGAGATTATTAACCATCAAAATGATGATGGAGTTTCAGTTTCTTTCTGCATCTGGTGAGATGTGCTAAAAGAAATGCCTGGGCCACCTTAAATTTGTGTCCTGCATTCACTGCAAACCATTGGAGGAGCACAGGTGTTTTTGCCCTGGTCTCTGTCTCTGCTGCTGACTTTATGAAGCCTTATTCACAGCAGTGGACCAAAACAATGTCAGATAACTTCGTTAAACATGCTTCAGATCACATCAAAACCACACGCACAGTTCCACTACACAACCACGTATGATTATAATCACAGTAAACGCACATCTGTCTCCATCCAACTGAAGTACCAGCTGTCCTGCTAAGCTTAAATCCTGGTTTCTTCTTCTTTGGTGGAGGTAAACACTCTTTGTTTGAACTGTTTGACTTGGCAGGAGTACGTCCAACCTCAAACATGGTCAATTTATTAGGAATCTGATTAAAGCTGCTCTTCATTAGCGCTTACGAGCCATTTGAGGGTGTGAAGTAATGGGCCGTCCACACAATGAAAAAAATAGTCTGGCAGTGCACATAGCAGAGTTTTTGTGTCCCTGCTTGCCTGTTATATTTAAATTCTGCTGCTTTATTTGTCCAAATGATCCTCGTCTGGATCCAGATTTGATGCGGGTAAATTAGCTTCATTTGTGCATCCTTTTGGTTTTATATCAGCTGTTTAGTATAACCTGTAATTACTCAACAGTTGATGCAATACTTTTGCAAAAGCCCTCAAATTAAAGCTGAAAGTCTGTACTTTTAATATTTCAAACTCATGCACATGCAAAACTACCAAAAAACATGTTTCTGTTCAACAAATTATTGACCCAACTGTACCTGCAGTGAAGATGTTATTTAAAAAAAGCCACAGAAGAGGAAGGACTGAATCTAATTAAAGTATTTACTGATGCATATAGAGGTAAACTTAAAAGAAAACCAATACCTAGGATTTAGCAAAGATGCAATCAGACAGAGATTATCCAAATAAAGAAGATAGCGCTAGAATAAGAAGACTAGTTAAATGTATTGAGAGTGCAGCCCAAAACCTCAAGCTCAGGTCTATGAAGTGAAATCTCCTGGAAAAATCTATTAAAGGCTTTAATATCTCCAAACATAAAGCATGTGGGTTAACGTTGGTGCTGATCATTCTTTGGGGACTCTCCTGCTTGCTCTTGAAGTATTTTAGTGATATATTACTTGGAGGATGTGCAGATTTAACTCAAACTAAAGTAAGTCGAAGTCTGTCGTCTGAAGTGCTTTTACATAGTTTTGTGTCTGCATGCGGCCTTGAGCACAGTTAGCATTAACAAGGACTCCAGCACATTTTAAATTAGGAGGAAAATACCAGAAACACAAAAGAGGAGAGTGAAGTGTGGTGGCCATTACAGACGAAAGCTGTTTGCCCATTCAGCTCCCTCTCCACAATGCGGTTGATATAACAAGCAGAAATGGCCGTTTGGGGATTTACTTGATGGATTGCTTTTCTTCTTGGCATCTTGTTATCGTCTTCTAGAGCTCATCCGTATTTCCATGCTAAAACCCAAACATTATCATGCTGTCAGCCGCCGTTTCTTTTTGATGAATTCTCAGCCGGCTGCACCTGTTTGGACGTAAAGCTGGGATCTGAAGCATCCTGCATGCCCGGGGAAACTCAACAGCGGGACTAAAAAGTTGTGCCATGAAGTGTAATTGTTGCTAAGAAATGCATACAAAAACTGGCTGTGAAGTTCAGCAGTGCAACAGGCCCCTTTATCCCATGTGGACGCCCCACGGCTGACCTTTCCAACTTTATTTGTTGTCACGCTGCTATAAATAAAGTGTTCTCTGTTGTTTTGTTCTGGCCGGTGGAAGAAAAGCCCGGGGACACTGCCAAGGGTCAGCAGAGCCCCTGGCACCATGTGCAGGGATGTTATTACCAGCCTTTCAGTGCGGATATTGTTCCAAAATTCCTCTAAACACCAAGTGTGGCAGTTGGCTCCATGTTTGACATCTTCCTCTGACAAAAGTCCAAGTTTGGAGACTTGTCAGGGCAAAGATGCTAAGCACAAAGCCACAGTGGGCAGTTTGTGCTCCCAAAAACAGAAGATTAGGAGGAAAAAGCTAAAAAAAAAAGTGTGGGTTCTTTATCCCATCCATCAAATTTCTACTTCTTCTCCCTGGCCACCACCATCCAGGTCTTCCAGAGGGATACCGAGAGGTTCCTAAACCAGTATTTTAGTTGTCTCCTTCCCTCACCGAGCCGTCCAGGAGGCATCTTGGCGTTTTTAGATGAAGAGTAGTGGCTGAGCTCTCACCTGAGCCCAGATCGCCTTCATAATTCAATTCAATTCAATTTTATTTATATAGCATAAGAAGCTTTCTGCTGCTTGTATCCTCCATCTCAATTCCTTCTGACACCAGGGGAGGGATATAGATCTGCCGCTAAATGCACAGCGTCACATTCACCCTCAGCTTCCTTCATCTTTCACATCAACTCTCCAACATGCATGTGGCTGCACAGTTCTGTTATCCGCGTGTCCTGAACAGTGTTGGTCAAGTTACTTGAAAAAAGTAATCAGTAACTAATTACTGATTACTTCCCCCAAAAAGTAATCCTGTTACTTTACTGATTACTTATTTTCAAAAGTAATTAATTACTTAGTTACTTAGTTACTTTTTAAAAACACGATTTAGTTATTAGTTTAACATTTAAACCTATTTTCTGCACATTCCAGCACATAAAATATTTTTTTTTTGTGTGTTTACACTCAGTCTTTCAAATAGATGCAAGTAAAACACAGCAGAAAATAAATAAAGTCAAAGACTAGCGGTCCTGTTGCTCTATTTTCACCTGTAAAGCAGGAGTGGGGTAGGCGGAGGTTTACCCTGGTGCAGGTGTGCCGCAGCGGTCAGTGGAAGGATACGGCAGTTTCTCTGTGAGTTTCCCATTACGTCGTAGCTACTCGGTGCTTGCTCGGAAGTTTAGGGGTTTTTTTCGCTGTAAAAAGAAGTTTTCTTCCCACGCACAACGGACACTAATGTTTTTGTCACTTTTTATGGAATCAAACTCAAAGTAAGGTCAGTACTTCCACGCTTTAAACGCTGCACGCTCATACTCTCTCTGCACTCGATATATGATCCATTGTTGATCTGCACACAGCTGTTGTCACGAACGTCGCACTCGCTTACGTCACTGTCATGAGACGTTCTCGCAAAAAATCACGGTTTTAGTAACGCAGTAACGCAGCGTTCCTACGGGAAAATAACGGTAATCTAATTACCGTTTTTGCAATAGTAATCCCTTACTTTACTCTTTACTTTAAAAAAGTAATCAGATTACAGTCGCCCATCTCTGGTGCTGAATAGGTAAAAAGTCGATATGACCTTGTTGATTTTGAGGATAAAGGCCAAACGAGGACACTGTTTAAGTGTAAGAGAGCAGGTACAGATTTGAGTGTGAAGTAGATTCAATAAGTAACAATCAAGACACGCAAAGATTAGTCAGGCAGAAACACTCATGTAGAAAATATGAGACTATTAACAAGAGTTCCTATAGATAAATGAGGGCTTGTTGTTGACTTCAGAGCCATGAATGGAAACTTGTGAAGGTCACTGTTAGAGGTCTGAGTGTTCCCGTCAGGAAGTCCCACCCCAACAACAGCTTTACCATCTCTGATGCCCAAATTCTGTCAGCACCTTCATCTGGAACACAACACCTGAAAAAGACACCTAACCTTCAGAAACGGCATCCGATGGGGTTCGCGTCACAGGCGACTTTTATTATGAAAGCTATTATGTCATCTGCTTTCTATAACATTAAATATTAACTGCATTTTGAGTTTCACAATTTCAAACCAACGGGGTGGAACAGAGCGTGGTGTTTACACAAAAAATTAATAAAAGATAAAAACGCTGCTGCAAAATTATGAATAATTCTCGTGTTGAGGAAAAGACACTAAAATGGCAGGAGACAAAGTGTAGGGAAGAGTGCCATCATCACCATGCAGCGCCAGAGAGAGGTGAAGCTGTAATTAACCCAGTGCTATAAACTGAATCCTGATGGCTTTTCATCAATGCACTCATTTGTACTTTGATGTTTTTGCAAACCTTTGTTTACAGAATTATCACAGTTAAATGTGTAAACTTGACCCGACCAAAAACCAGTCCTAAATCTTCACAGCGCAGAAGTATGAACACCGCAAGATCACAACAATCAAGTTTTATTGTTCAACAAGGATGTGGTGGACTTCCTTTCCCGTTAGCTGTGGCATCAAAATAAGTTCATGAACCTGGGAACGCGGTGACTGTCCTCACTGGACATTATGCTGGACGCAAAGCGTTTTTCATCGTGGGTGCAGACCACCACCAATTCAGCTGGTTTTACAAATAAATGCATAAAAATTATTAAAATCATCATGAATGTTGAATTCTGGCCATAGTTTATGCTTCCTGTCAAATTATATGTAAAACCAGCTCGTCCTCACAAGTGGCTCTGGGATTTCCTCCCTTTGCACTCTGACTTACATCTGGGTGTGCTTGTGTTGGTATATTTAGAAGCATTGTGCTTGTTCGTGTCATCCCAACAGTCCTCGGGGTGGTTATTACCCAAAAGGAAAATCCCCATCAAATTAACAGTAATTACAAGTCTGAAAAACATTTAAAAAAAGAAAGAAAAAAAGAGGAAAAAAGTGACAAATTTATGAAAATAAAACTTGTGTGACTGAAAAAAGAAACGTTGGCACATATAAGAGAAAAAATAAAAATTTAGAAGACAAAATGAGACATTTTATGAGGTGAAAACAGCAGAATCAGTGTGTCCAACCTGGTGCTTGCGACACAAATTCATTTGTTTAAAAATTAGGTTAAAAATGTAGAAAATGTGAGAGCGTCCAGTTGATGTTTCCTGGGATTTACCTCGTTGCTAAAGATAAAATCCAGATTTTCCATAAAGTGTAAAACAGCGTGTTCGTATTAATGGCTCTGGGATTTCCTACCTCTGATTTCTCAATCTGCTGGTGTTGGCACACATATATTTAGACGCATTGTGTTTGTGTGTTTTCATCTAAACACTCATCATCAACCTGACAGTAAAATTTTGCTTTGATGTCTGATTTCTATTTATAGGAGCTGATTGTTTTCTCTGAAATGTGTTGCAAGAACAACAAATATGATCACACACTGGAAAAATACTGGAAACACACTGGCTCATTCCCCGGCACCGAAAACACCGGGGAACTTTTTGTGTAACATTAAGCAACATTTTTTTGGTGAAAAAAAACAAAAACAAAAAACTTTTTTAAGTTAAAGTTTTAAAGTTATGAGAAAAATTTATGAGAAAAGATTTACAAGCATATTTAAAACAAAAGAAGATAAATAGATGAGAAACAAATGGTAAATTAATGAGTAAAAAGGAAACCAAAAACAAGAAAAAAAACAATTTAAAAAACTGCCAATTTATGAGAAACACTACTTATATTTATAAGAAAAATGAGAAAAAATGACACATTTATCAGTAAGAATGTAAGATGACATTATGCTTGTGCTGCACTTTGTAGATGGTTAAACTGATTTATTCCAATAAAGTCTGTTAGAAAAAGAAACTGTATTAATGAAACTGTCCTATTAAAAAGGACTAAAGCTAAAACTGGACTGCCAGAGCTGTAGTTCCTCTAATGTCCACTTGGGGCTTCCCATCAGTCAGTACCCACAGACGCCCACGTTTACAACCTGCTACAAAAACAGTTTGTGTCTCTAAAGATCTCTATAGATAACAGTGTTGTGGAGTAACGGAGTACATGTACCGCCGTTACGTATTTAAAATACAAAATATGAGTAACTGTATTCCGTTACAGTTACTGTTTAAAAAGGTGGTATTTAGAATACAGTTACTTTGTTGAAATAAATGGATTACACGGCGGTACTTCCCTGTTTCATATTGTGGCGGGTCAGGACTGTTTGGGTTTTGTTTGACAGCTACGTTCTGTTGTTCCAGGCGGCAGCGTTACGGTTGCCATGGTTACGGGGTGACCTCTCTCTCTGCGTGTTTCCTGGGTGAGAGAGTGCCTGTTGTTGTTGTGCTAAGCTAACAGGCAGAATGCTACAGGTATAGCTCTAAAGAATGTAGCATCATGGGCAGTGTAGTCCGTGCTGCAGGGAGAATGGACTGCCATACACGTTATGTGTCTGTGAGCGAGGGAGGGAGAAAAAGGAAAAGTACGAGCTGTCATCGAGCAGAAACGGGAGCTGGAAGCATGTAAATATAATAATAACCACTGCAGCCAAGAAGAGAGCCTGACGAGCCCAGTTGTAAGTAAGCTATTAAGACTCGACTGTACACCGTGTTCGTGTTTTCCTCTGAAACAATAAGTTCCGTTGGAGCAGCCTTGCAACGCCTCTCTCTGTCTCTGCTAGCAAAGTTGACCCAGACAACAAAGTAAAACTAGTTTTCGGCTACGAGCCCGACACAGAACCCACCGTATTAGCCAGAGGTCCCTTTACTACAGTTCGGAGCCGCGGACCTTCAGTAACAGTAATAAATCACAGCAATAGTACATTCATGTAGTTGTAAACAGCATGATAATATATTAAGTAATCCAAAGTATTCAGAATACGTTACTCTCATTGAGTAACGTAACAGAATACGTTACAGAATACATTTTGGGGCATGTAATCTGTATTCTGTAATGGAATACATTTTAAAAGTAACCTTCCCAACACTGATAGATAATTTGTTCCTTTGTGCCAACTGTACAAGTCACCCACTTAACTGTATTTAGTCTTTAGGGTGTGGTTACAGTTACAGTTGGATGCAGCTGAATCCTAGTTTATCCAACTATAGGTACCAGAAAACACCTGCATTTCAAGCCAACGTTCAACATTTCCAGCCAATCAAATGATGTTATTTGATGTTGCTGCACACACATCATCATGGATACATGATGCACGCACCTCACAGTGGGTTTGGTGATATAAAACTGTAAGCAAACACAATAAAAAAGCACTCTAAAGGTTTTGTCATTGCACCAGTGTTTCCTTCAAAAACCAGTTATGTGCTTGAAGTCTTCACCGTGTGCTTATAAATAACAGACCTGGGAGGCAGTGACCACGGAGCACCCTCACTACGTGCTTCTCAGCCTACATTCCTCAAGGTCTCCTATGGGGACGCCGCCATCCACACCTCAGAGACTCTGTAGCGTGACTGCAGGAAGGCCCCGCCCAGAACGCTGCGATACGCAGGACGATACAGCCTTTTGTAGCGCTCGTGTTCGCCTGCTCAGGAAATCACGCTGCGATTAAGCGGCCCTTCCTGAGGGGCTGCGTGATTGCCTGTCTGTCTGCCTATTATGCTGTCCGACTGTTTGTCTCTGCAGTAATGCGACTGTCTGCTCGCCTGTCTCAACTGTCCTCTCGCCCATATGTCTGATTACCTGTCCGTCCTGGCTGCTCACTTTATTACGCCCGCCTCATTCTGCTTAGCTGTAAAAGAGCAATAAGTAAGATTTTCTCTTTTTTTCACTGCAGCACAGAATCCCCATCTGCAGAAGGTTGATAGAGTTTGGAGATCAATACGAGTGACTAAACAACTACTCCTTCAGCTGCTCAGATTTCTGGCTGCAGTCTGTATCATAGGGAGCGCTCCCTGTCTAGACACTAAATTACTTAATACTCCTTTAACTCGAGAGAGACCAATACGTTTGAGGAAATCTTAAATAAAACGTGTAAATACAGTTGTTTTGTGCAGAGAGCCAGTGAGGACACAACGGTCAGGTCTGCACAAACTTTGCTGTAACTTTACAATTTGAATTACATAAAAAAATCTGTGAAACCTCTTAAGAGAAGCAAACAAACATGTCTGTAGCCCCCTTTAGCAGGATGGTCCCTGATCTTTCCTGCTTTATTGTGTATCAGCTACTTAAAGGTACTTTTAGCAGTGAACCTCTCTGAATAGACTATGTGCGCATTAGCATTAGCGTATGCTACTTCCGGTAGGGAAACTCGTTTCCGGTGTGATAGTTGCGCCTTGTTTACAGTCGGGTTTTCCAAAACAAGTCAACCAAATGGATGAATCAAGCGCCCATTTACATTTCTCAAGACGTCTTGGGCATTTACCAAATATATTCATCGACTTGTCGATAACTTTTCCCCCGCGCCTCAGAGCAAAAGAGAGAAAGGATTCAAATTTTATATTTCTCAGTATTTGTATAATTTTGGAGGTAAGTCCCAACATACCCTTCGTAAATACTAATAAATAGAGACGCTTACCAGCATTTTTATTTATATCCTGTGGCTTTTTTTCACAGTTTGTTGACATGCTGTGTACATGTGTACATGACTGTGCTAGCTAATATTGACATAACCGGGGAAACATCTGGCTTTGACTAATGTTCACCTGTAGTTTGAATGCTGAACATTTGCCCAGCGATCGGTGTTTTCATCCTCTGTGTTGTCATTCTCGGTTGCCATAGCCACGGTATCAACAGGTCAAGGGCGGCGCTCCCAAACTCCGGGTTGCTCTGTCTTTTTATTTAAAATTATTCCAGTGGAATAACGATGGAACAACTTTCGGCTGAAGACAAGGTTTCCCAGAGGAAGACACGAAGATCTCTCCAGTCTCAAAATACCGAGTACACACCAGAGCTGGTCGTAACTGTGAAGCCGTCCCTTCTGGTTTTTATCAGCCATTGTGCGCGCAATTCTGGATCCTTTGGAAAGGAGTGGAAACTTAACATCTTGTTAAATCTCCCCCAGCAGTACACAGCGGGACACAGCAGGACACAGCAATGGCGAGTGTCCAAACCTTCTGCTCTTTGTAACTTAACGTGATCCTTCCGTTTTTGTATTTTGGACATGATCGCAGCAGCGATTAACCGCAAAATAAACCTACCGGAAATGTACAACTCTACATCCGGTCTTAAAACAGGAAGTTAGCATTTTCTCATGCACAGAGTCTATTTAACCTGCAGCTTTCACCACCAGGGGGCGGTGTTTTACCCTCCTTGTCCACACTAATATAAATAAAGTCTTTTTAAAGACTTTCCCAAATGACATTTTGTGGTCCAAAGTGGTATTACACTAAAGTACATCTGATATCTCAATCTACATCCATGTTTTATACTTTCTGTGTTCCAGTATGGCGTACTGCTTTACTGGATCTTTTAGTAGGTCATTGATTTTTTTGAACCCTAACGTGGTTGGCCAGTCCGTAGAACAGACCGTCATCTCCTGGTGGCCAGTAGTGCCACGACTGAAGTTGCAAGGCACCAATGCAAAGGTGCCTTCTGCGTAACAGTGGCCTGCTTTTCATAGGTAGCAGCTGACTGAAAGCTGTCATGTGACACCACTGAATGAGTCTCTGTCGTCTGAATCATCCAATAGTTCAAGAGAGAAAATTCTTCAGCTTTTTTCTCAAAGCTTCCCGAGCAGAGGTTTATTTTACAATATTCAATAACAAAAGATTAATATATGCTCCACACATCACATTAATTATGGATGATCCACCAAACTGAAGCAACAAAATGTCTCGCTGCTCAGCAGCATATAACTCTCCTTTGTCTTTCTTCGGTTTCTGAAACTTAATTCCACTCCACATTCATCTCCAAACTTCTAATCACTCTACTGGCGGACGACTTCTCCAGCACCGTCCCCTCCTGGGGCCCATAAACCTTTGATGGGAACAATGACTGATAACTCGGGAACAAGAAAAAATTAGGCCGCTGCGTTATTGGTGATTCACAATCCAGTTCCGAGGTGTTAATAGGGAACCGTATTTAAACTGCCAATGTTTAATATACACTTCCTGCAGTTGCACTAAATCTGCTGCAGCTTTTTTGGTTTGGGAGGGGTGTTAATGGAAGAAGTGGAGGGGCAGGTAAAACTTGGCCGCCTGCCCAGGGGACTTTTGGATTTTCTTAGTACTTTGAAGTGACCTGGATATACAGCTTGTGGATAACTCTTTCACTCTCAATCTCTCTTTTAATCTCTCTCCGTTAGTCCCTCGTAGGGTTTTATTTTTCTCTGTTTTTCAATCTTTCTGTTTTACTCAAGATCACTATCTGTCTGCTTCTTTTGTCGTTTCACTTTTCTCATGCTCCCTCCCTTTGCACATCTCCCTTTTGTCTTGCTGGTTGGACTGTTAAAGGAACACTCCACCCAAATCCCGACTTTGAAAATCAGACTCTGATCTATAGATGGTGGTTCTGAGTGCTGTAATCCCACAGCAGTCACGATGGCATCCACCGGTGTCCCAGTTTCATGGTGAAAAGGAGTTTTAAATATCCGCATGAAGTAATCAGAACACAAACATGGCATAATGAACTTCCACTCATTCCCTCTGTCCTCAGTAGTTCCCAATACGCATCATTTCACTGACATGTGGCTAAATGTGCAGCTATGATGGGTATTTACTTACATTTAAGCCAAAAATATATGAACTTTACAGCTGCAGGGGGAAAATCACGTAAAGTATCAAAACTGTTATGTACTTGCACAACTTAAGTATACCTCCTTACGCCAAAGGATGTGAAAAAGCTCACAGGCTGTTGTGCCATTACTGTAAAAAACAAATCTATATATTTCTACTTTGTGCCATCAGATGAGTTGCTGGTGACTAAGACGCATTACAGAGGCTGATCGCTAAGGAAAAATGTGTATTTCCGGACAAGTTGCCGGGGTTTTCTGGTTGTCAGATTAATGCTGTCGCTGTAATCTGAACTTTGTGTGGAAGATGCTGACTTGTCTGCAAATACTCACAAACTTCTGGCTGAGTGACGCTGAACCTTTAAAAAGAGCGACCTTTTCTTTGAAGATGATTGGTTTTCTTTTCTGGTTTGTGTCACGCTTGGTGAGTGTTTGCAGACAAGTCAATGGAAACTAGCTTGAATTCTTGGCAACCAAAGCAATCACAAAAGGCTTTTGGTGCAGCATTATTCACCTCACCTGGTAACTACCACTGACCTCCAGGAACCACTTGGCAACATTGCTCACTACCCTACCTGGGCTTGTGGCTGCCAGATGGTCACTGACTGGACTCTAGCCATGTGGAACTTCATCTCAAGTCAAGGGGTTATTTTCAGGCCAGTATCATTGTTAATAGCAATGACCACGCCCGGTGTTGTTGACCAACACTGTGCTGCTGCTGGCTAAAGAAAAAGAAAGAGCAGAAGAGGAAGGCATGTTAGCGGGATGTAGTGAAGGAGGGTTAGTGTGACAGAACAGGATGCTAGAGACAGAATGAGATGTAAGAAGATGAACTGCTTTGACTCGGAAAGAGAGCAGCTGAAAGAATAAAGAGAAGAAATATAGTTAAAGATGGCACCCGTCAGAACCACATGGATGAATTTGGAAACAAAATGTGTTTATTGTGAATAAAATTGTAGCTCAGAGGTATGTGATGGTACCTTAACTCTGACCAAAGTACATTGAAGGCTGACACACTCTGACCTTCACACACACCTTTCTGCATTGGACAGAAATCTCAGGTTTACTGAGAGAATTGCAAGACTCAACTTTTTAGTGTTTGAACTCTTTCAGTTTCAGGTTAGAAGAGGACACACACACGTTTGTGAGACGAGCACTGCTTGGGTATTAAGGATGGGATTACGGAAACATTTGGCAATAATTATAATATAGGCAGAGAAGGGTTTCTGGTACAGCTTCAGCCGTTCCACAAGAGAAAGTTTATTACAAATAATATGTTCGGTATATTTTACGATGTTCCTAATGAGGGCCGTAAGCCGAAAGCTTTAATTTCATAGCAAGAACGTTGTTCTGTAAATGACCTGAACCCTATTTTCACAATTTTTCTTGTACTTTTCTTGTTTCCATTTGTGGTCAGTCACTTGTCATAGACATTTTTCTGGACTTTTTTGGGATCAGATCTCTCCCATTTTCTGTCTCATTTTGTGTTGTTGTTTTTTTATGCTTCTGTTTTAATTTTGTATTTTTTAGTTGCTTATAGTCTCCCTTAATGTTCTGTTTATGTGTCTCTAAAGTTATTTTTCAACTTATTATATTCCTTTTCTAATGATTTTATATCTTTTAATATTCATCAATTTTATTTCTTTGTTTGTGGCTTTTTTGTAGTCATTCTGTAGCTGTAGATTTTTTCTTTTGCTGTTCGCCTGTCTCTCTTCGTGGTCATTCTGCATTTTTGTTTTCATTTTGATCCATTTTTGCTTTTGTAGTCATGATGGATCTTTTTAAGATTATTTTTTTAACCTTTTTCTGTCTTTTAGATGTCATCTACTTGTAAAAAAAGATTTTTTTTGATTTTCTAGTGATGCTAGCATACAAGCTAAGGTTAGCTAGCTAGCTAGCTACTACAGTAGGTACAAAGCAGCTTCACTGACAAGCTAACTGACTAACATTAACTAACATTAACTAGAAAAAAGCCAGTTTGCCCTAATAGAAGTGACTGCTTGATTGATTGAATGCTAAACATTAATGTTCAATCAATGGAGAAATTGTTTGACTTACGCTAGCATGTCTGCTAACTCAGATGATGTCAGTGGCTAGTTGGTCTAAACTCCTGGGGCTAAACTGGTAACTTGGCCGGACATTTATCTGCACAGGGCTCCCTATCTGTCTCAAAGCTTTCTCAGCTTAAGAGTTTTGGTTACATCCACTAAAACTAGCTCTATAGTCTTTAAATATGTGCTTTTTTTTTTCTTTCTTTTTTTTAGCTTAATTTAAATGCCTTACTGGATGGAGGTAGTTCTAAGTCTGACTGTATATCTGTGTTTGACCTGAAATGACGAATCACACAGCTATAAGTGCTAATCACTTCTCCAAAAGTCATCAGCAGTTATGAGTAATCAGTAAACTCTGTCTGCTTCCTGTCGCTGGATATTTCCTCTCTGCTGATTTGATTTTTGTTCATTTCTTTCTCTTCTGTCTCCATCCAACACCACATGAAACAGCAGTCTAGTCATAAGAGTTCAGCGGGTGCTAAAGGTGAAAGATTACTCCTTACATATTAGTAATTCATTATGTCGATGTATTAATGCGTACCCTGAAATTACTGAGCGCATTATCCTGAAGTAGGCTGGGCTAAAAAAAGATCAGGTTATCCAGATATAGTGTCCAAATTTGAATCCAACTCACGACAGATGTAAGTGGTCTCCAGCTGATTCATATGCTTTGGTATGCCTTGCTCATTTCCTGGACTTGGTCCTCAAGTCCATCATTAACAGCCCCCCCCCCCCCCGTCATGTGCAAGAAGGTCCTAAGAAGGAACTGAATTATGCTGGGAACCAGGATACAATTCAGAGACCAGATGTTCTGTGTAAAATATTTACGTTTTCATGTTGTACAGAGTGCTTTACTAAACCTTTTCCCCTCAAATTCCACACATGGATTCCCATTCGTTCCCTTGACCTGCTCTTCGTAACGGTCTCTCTATTAAGTGATAAAATATGTTGACTATAAGTGCCCTCATTTCCTGATGAGATACGATGTGATTAGGTTTAGAAACAAGAACGACCTGATTAGGGAGCAGAGAAACATGCATTCACTGGTAGGAGACAAACACCAGTTTCCTGTGTGGCTCTAAAGCAACACCACACTGTTTCCTCTTCACTCCCAGTGGACGAGAATCATGATTCCCGGTGCTGCTCGAGGGCTTTTTAGTGTAAAAAAAAGAAGAAGCTGTTTTTAGGGGGATTTTCTGAATTGTTTTTTTTCCACTTAGAAGTTCAGTCTGCTGATGCCTTGCTGGATAATGCCACACTGGATGTTATTTTAGCACTTTCTGTTTACTCTTTGTTGGCTTGAGCTGTGACGTGGTCGTTGCCAGCAGTATTATTTATATTTTCACATGTTTGAGAGGATTACAGTCCTTTTCATTTATGCACTGTGCTGAGCTGGCATGAAAACACAGAGTTCTATGTTTTGTGGGACTAGATTTTTACATATTTGAACAAGCAGATTTTATTTTAAGTTAGTGTAACTGTTGTGAGTTGCTGGCTGCTGCCTCCTACCGACAGGTAGCAGACTGCCACCGGCTGGTGGATCCACCAGCCACCTAGTTGCACTCTATACCAGCGGTCCCCAACCTTTTTTGCGCCACGGACCGGTTTAAGCCCGGTCCGTGGACCGGCTTTTAAGGTGTCGCGGATAAATACAACAAAATAAAACTAGTACCGGTACCAAAAAAAAGAAAATTTATTCATAACACACGTGAAAAGACCCAGGAAAACCGAGTAAACGATAAAAACGATAACAAAATAACGCTGAAAACGGATAAAAACCCTGAAAACCACACATTTCACACCTGAGCCTCAACTCTGGCGGCTCGGCACTAAACAACTCACGGACCGGTACCGATCCGAGGCCCGGGGGTTGGGGACCGCTGCTCTATACTACTTCACCTGACCTGTTGGATGTGCCGACATTCTCTCTGTAGTATTAATTGATCTCTAAAGCCTATAAAAACAAGAAAAAACTCCATGGAAGACTCCAGGAGTAATTAAGGTGTGCTTATCCAGAAAGCCCTCGTTGTTTGGCCCAAATGTGGCCCAAATTAGCAGTTTCCTATTCGCCACATCTGGCGGCAGTGGCTAGTCTGGATTCCACAGCTCAGCTACAGGTTAAACTAATATGAGGCAGATGTTAGGAGCACTGAGACATCTGGTTATCGTGTGGTCCAGACAACACCTGCTGTAACCCAAGTTACCACCAAGCTACGACTGGTTTATGTGACTTCTGTCATAGATGAGCCATTGGTGACGAAAGTAGCCTACATTAAGCCCCGTGTCTGCTCTCTGGGTATTATCACGGTCATGTTTAAGGTAAAGAAAAAGCCTTCATCAGGCAGGGGAACAAATTTTATGAAGGTCGTGAACTCTTTGAAAAGGTTGGTGGTCTCTAATTCAGATAGCTCTTTTTTAAGCTCTGTTTTTGGTCTCCACCAGCTCCTGAAAACAATATCTGGCTCTTCACCAACCACTCACTATTGTCACTTAAAATTTCAACCTTTGTTTCTCAGTCAAAAAAAAAAGGTCTCTGAATTTACTTTGATCCTGCTTCTCCCCGGTCATAGACTCTGCTTCATAAACTGAGCCATTTCCCAAACATTTGTATACAGTTCACATCCAGCCATCACCAGAGACCTAAGCCAGCAGCCCGCTTCTCACAACAGCCTGCCTCGTTGTATTAGGAGCATTCGGAAAGAAGGCTTTGACGGAAAGGTCAGGCCACCTTTTCCTATTGAAAATCATTGGCTGCTAAAGATCATGACATTAAAGGTATGAGCAGAGAGGCCATAAGAGAGCGAGGAAGAACAGACGAGTCTGCAGCGGCAAAGACAGACGGATGTCTTTGAGAATACTACAGTCAGAGATGAAGGAGGGTAAAAATACGATAATACAAGCTCTGAATTAAAAACTGAGTAAAAGTACGGAGATATTAAAGAGCTCTGACCACTTCCTGTTTCTAAAGCTTGGTTACTACCACCACATTTTCAAACAGTAGTTACACTGTACACAACGTCTGTCTGTTAAATGTAGGATAACCTGAATTGTTGTGGTTGATTAGTGGCTCTCTGTTCTCCTTTGTGAGTCATTTCACATTAAGAAAATATTTTTATGATTTTTTTAGTCGTTTTGTTTCTACTAGCCTTCACCTGTATAGGTTTGTGGTTATTTTTGTGTGTCTGTAGTCATTTTATATGATTTTATGGTCATTTCATAGTAATTTTTATGTCTTTGTATCTGTTTAACTGCTCTTGTTACATAGTGTTAGTGTTACATCGTTTTTATGTTTTTGTTACTGTTTCTACTTGCATCTCTCTTCAAGGTGATTTTGTGTAATTTTGTAGTGATTTTTGTTTCGTTATGTCCTCCATCAGTCTCACTTTGTGGTCATTTTCTGTCTTTTACTTTCACCTACTGTTCAGTTTCTGTCTCTGAGGTATCATGTTTGTCTTTTTTGTATCTTTTTGTTTCTTTTGTAATTGTTTTGGTCATTTTTTTTTACTTATTCTGTATTTTACTAGATTAAAAAAAACCTCTGATCACTTGTTTCTCTTTGTTTTGTGGCCTTTTTATGACTTTTATTGGCTGCAAGTTTCCCTTTATCGTCATTTCTGTGTCCTTGTAGTCATTTAGCATCTGTTTGCAGTCATGATTCGTCTTTTTATGCTTGTTTTCAGTGTTTTTCTGTCTTCTGAAGGTCATCTAATTCACTTTGTATTTGTATTTGTTTTCTGTGGTAGCTATTTTGGACCTTTTTGAAATGATTTAATTTCATTTAATAGTTTTGAACATTTACTTTGTCAATATATGAAAGTATTTGTTAAAAAAAGCTAACAGACAATTATTAAAATCTGGTTTCATGTCCCCTGCTGTAACCTGAAGATTAACGCGGCCCCTCTGTTGTAAAATAGCACAGTGTATACTCATTTTTTTTTTTAAAAACTTGATTTTACATAAATAATTTTAAACATTTAGAGTCAAAAATGTTTTCATAACTTAAACTTTTGCAGACTTCATTTGAGATTCCAGCTTTGCCAGTCAGCACACTGATCCAGATCGCTGCAGCAAAGGTTTAAAAGCACAGAGTTAGCTTAACACTAGCCTGAAAGCTCAAAAAGTCTCTACCACAAAACCAAAAAACTTAGAAAGAGTCTGTAAAAGCTAAAAAACCTTTTTCTTCTGAGGATTCGGTGGAGACCAAACATGAAACCAACAGAGGGTCAGTTTGGTTGGAGGAAGATCAGGTTTTAGATAAAGGGGGAAAAATGAGGCACATATTTTAAATTAAGCGTGGCCTTGCTTCCTCCAGTGCAGCCCTGTGGCAGTCAGACAGACTTGAATTAAACACCCAGAACACAGGAGGTCACGAAGAGCAGCCAACGGGGTTTTTCTTTTACTGTAATCATGAAAAAGTAAGACAAAGGGTAAAAAAGGAGCCGCCCACCTCAGAGTCAGGTAGGACATGTGTACTGTATGTATGCATGTGTTTCCCGGAGCAGCTGCTCTGTTTGCTGTCCTACTTTATGTTTGAAAGCACAAACTGTTCAGCAACGTTTCGCCATAAAATCGATTTTCATCCCACAGTGAAACGAGGCCAGCGCGCTAAAGGCTGAAGAATTAGACATACTGTATGTAGGCTAACGGCGCGCTAGCAGAGAGTCGGTGGAACCAAGTGATTAAAGCAGCAGACGAACCCTGCCGAGCACAGTGTGTGTGTGTTAAAGTGGGTTGCTTTCAGAGCTGATAGAGGCTCTTCGATGTGGTCGTGGCCTGAGTTTAGTTTTGTGTACATTACTGTCTCAGCTCTGTGTATATTTAATACATCTGAGTGCAGCTTATTTCTCCACAGGAAAGGTGAAACTGAGCAGCACAGACGAGCTAATTTTGAAAGAAATTCATTCTAAATGGCAGAAAATCTCCGTCTGGTCAGTTTTGCTTTAATCTCAATAGATTTGAGTAGAAGCTTTTTTTTTGGTGATCATTTTGCTTCTTTTAATAGCTGCCTGTTTCTTTTATGGTCATTTTGTAATCACTGCTCTTTGTGGTCATTTAGTTTTTTCTTTCTTAGCCTTTTTGTGTTTGTGCTTTTATTTAAAAAGCTGAATCTAACAGTTAGCACTTTGACCATTTGAGAGCACAGCTGCAGTCTCACTACCAACAATGATGCAGCTGAAAGTGCTGCTGCGGGTGAACCACGCACACCTGCTGACAAGCTGCAGGTGATGTTTCCCAGCATTCACGGCTGTGTTTGGATATAAAAAGCTAAACTGAAAAAAACAAAATCCCATATTTTGTCTACTGAGGCTAAAAAATGTTAAACAAACAGTTAATGTTCAAAGAAAAGCAAAGAAACAAAGAAAATCACGAGCTTTCATGCTTATTGTACAAATACTTCTGGTTGCTGTGTGTCCTGCTGCTGCCCCCTGCTGCTCTGGAGTGTGAACAAATGTACACATAAAACACTAATCTTTCTTTTCTTAATTACTTATTATAGGAGTTTAGTCTTAAAGAACAACGTACTGAGATGGATTTGCTAAAACATTTAGATCTAATATAAGATATAATGTTCTTCTCTCCCCTTTTGCACAGTCGAGCGTGTCAGGATTCACTGCGTGTTGTACTTGTGTAACTATGCATGTGACAAATAAAGAATCTTGAATCTAGATCTGTGGGGCGAGCCTTGAATTTAAATGGAAATAAATTAAGTTTATTGTGTGCTCACTTGTTATTTCTGCCCTTAAATAGGCTTTAAAAAACATTTTCGTTTGTGCACAAACTTGCTCGATCTCCTGAGACAAAGTGCCTTCATAGTCAGTTTTAGTCCTTTATCGGTCATTTTCGCACCTTTTTGTGCTCGTCTCTCTTTGCAGCTCCAGCTGGTAGGATACCTGCGGGTATACCGACAACACGGCGAGATCGTACATCTTACCTGGCCCGGGTCCCCCGAGGAGCCGACGGAGAGAGAGAGACGTCAAGACTGCCTTTGACTTCATATATCACGTGTTATTATTGTTCTTGTTTTTTCTATTCGAGGGCCACAAAGCAAATCACTCACCAAACACTTTGTCCTTTTATCCTCAGCCAGTGAGCTCAAGATTTATTCTAACTAACTCATTTATGAGTTTCACCAACGGCAGCACAAATTTACGCCTTTCACCTCCCTCACAGAGGACGACATTAACCTCTGACCCTGCAGCTTTCCGCCTTCGAGCTCTACGGCAACACGCATGTGCTTTCAAAAGCAGTTTGAACCGTGTAACATAGATGTACAGCACGCTAAACTTGGAGTTTGATCAGCTGGAGTGAGAACGTGATGGATGGTGGCATTTCAGGCTGCAGCCTCTGTCGTCCAATCACAACTTTTTTTTAAAAACAACTGCTGAAAACAAGTTTTTATAGGTCAACTCTTTGTTAATAGTTTATATAGTGTTAAACCTGCCACTTCCTCACTCAGCAGCACTAACTATGAAACACAGCAAATCTGACTTTATTGAGATCTGCACCGTGAACGTATGACAGTTGCTAAAGTAGCTCCATGTTTCTGAAATCATCGTGACTGGAGGCACTGCTCACGTAATCTCACTGCTGCTACGGTGACTGAAGGTACCGGCTTATTAACAACCACACAAACAGATGAATGTACCCAGCGTCATGCATGTCTAAGTACTTCTCAGTATTACTGCATATAAGTCACGTGTTTTCATTAGAAACCTGTTTTGAAGACTTCAAACTCTCCTGTAGGCACCGTGCAGGCAACATTTTGAAGTCAAGTCAAGTCAAGTCAGCTTTATTTATATAGCACATTTAAAAGACATCAAGTGTCGGCCAAAGTGCTGAACAGAGGAATAATATAATAAAAGAATTAAAATAGAAAGAAAACTTTGTAAGACATGTAATATCAACGAGATCCAAAAGCCTTGGAAAATAAGTAGGTCTTGAGATTTGATTTAAACATTTCCAAGGATGGAGAGAATTTTATGAAGGGGGGGAGACTATTCCAGAGTCTCGGGGCGGCAATGGAGAAAGCCCTGTCACCTCTAGATTTGAGCTGGGAGCGTGGAACTGATAAAACCATCTGACTGGAGGAGCGCAGAGATCGAGTGGGCAAGTGCAGGCTAAGAAGATCTGAAATGTAACCTGGAGCCAAACCATGGAGGGCTTTAAAAACAAATAATAAAACCTTAAAATCAATTCTATATTTAACTGGTAGCCAATGTAGTGATGCAAGTAGGTGGTGTCTAATTACTGCAAACATTCAATATATATTTCTTTAGATCAGTTGGTGCCACTGATGATGATCTCCAAGGAAAAAAGCAGAAATTAGACCTTCAAAAGCAAGAAAATGATAAAATGCACCACAAGAAGTGCATATAATTGCTGTGAGTTTGCACAGTTTAACCCTGATTCTCGTCAACTTTTCCCGTCTGTGTGCAGCCGATGTCTCGCTCCGACTTCTGCAGAGAATAAAAAATGTTGCAGAAAAACACCCGAGCTCGCAGCCCGGAGCAGGTGGAAATAACTGGCAG